>NC_140486.1:63111099-63466099 GCF_964271855.1 Acomys minous
TTGTACTTTGCTATTCTCCCATGTTTCTCTCATCCAGAGTCTCAATAGGATGTCCTCCCCTCTGTCTCAGTTTCCTGGTAAGTGAAGGCTTTCGTGGGACATGCCCCTTAGGCTAGTATGCAGATATAAGTGAGTATATACCATTTGAGTCTTTCTGCTTCTGGCTTAACTCACTCATTATGATCATTTCTAGCTCAATCCATTTGTCCACAAATTTCGGGAATTCCTTGTTTTTAATAGCTGAGTAGTATTTCATAGTGTATATGTACCACAGTTTCTTTATCCATTCTTCTACTGAGGGACACTTAGGCTGTTTCCATGATCTGGCTATTATGAATAAGGCTGCTATGAACATGGTTGAGCAAATTTTCTTGTTGTGTGCTGGAGCATCTTCTGGGTATATTCCAAGGAGTGGAATAGCTGGGTCTTGAGGAAGCCCTATTCCTAGTTTTCTGAGATAGCACCAGATAGATTTCCAAAGTGGCTGTACTAGTTTGCATTCCCACCAGCAATGAAGGAGTGTTCCTCTCTCCCCACATCCTCGCCAGCATGTGGTGTCACTTGAATTTTTGATCTTAGCCATTCTGATGGGTATAAGATGGAATCTCAGAGTTGTTTTGATTTGCATTTCCCTGATGACTAAGGAGGTTTGTTTTGTTTTTTTGAGAAAGAGAAAGAACATAAAGTTGGGTCATAGGTGGGGAAGATATGGGAGGAGTTTGCAGAGGGGCAAGAATATGATTCAATATATTGGATGAAAAATTTTAAAATAATAAAGTGTAATACTTTTTTATAGTTTTATTAATTTATTCATATTACATCTCAATGGTTATCCCCTCCATTGTATCCTCCCATTCCTCCCTCCCTCCCATTTCCCCCTTACTCCCTTCAATAATTTTTTTAAACAATTAGAAAATGTATTGCTGGCAAGACAGCTCAGTGAGTAAATATGCTTGCTGTACATGCCTGGTGGCCTTAAGGTTTGCCTCTAAACCCACATAAAGGTGGATGGAGAAGACAGACTCCATAAAGCTGTTGTCTGACCTCCCCACATGCTTTGTGGTGCATATGTGCCACATACATGTTCATACAAATGAGTTTTTAGGCTTTTAAGAAAATGTAGAGGAATTAGAGACAGCAATCTCTAAAAACTATCAATGTCCTCAAGGGGAATAAAAGCCATACCACTTAACAATAAATAGCTATGAATACACAAAAATAATGTCATTCAAAATAGTCTGGGTGTAATACTGTAAGATAATAGAAAAGAGCTGTTTGGAAAATAGAACAGAGGAAAATATAGGGCAAACAAAAAGATGAAAAAAATTAAAGAATCCAGGACACAATACGTTGGCTTCTGTAGGAAAAAATATTAGAGAAAATTTAAAGAAAGGAGACAATTTCCAAGGGCTGCAAATCTCAACTCTCTAGAGCACTGGAACCTCATTTTCAGGATAATAGTTACAGGGGATGGGGGAATCAGAACCAAAGAACGTTTCCACAAAACCCCAAATGTTAGTTATGTTGAGCAGAGCCTTTCCTGGACTAAAATCAAAGCTTCTAAAACTACAGTGCAATGGAACTGCTCAGCTGCAGCATTGAAAGCTCAAAGGTACCGGAACCATGTCTTCAAAAACAGACATCGTCAGACCTAAAAGAATCCAATTCACTTCACGTGCATCCTCCCTGGAAAATGGATAAACAGGACATGTATAGTTAAAACTGGAGAAGAGCCTAGACCAAGCAATAAACCCAGCTCAAGGGACAAGGGCACGCATCATTGGGAAGTAGCAGAGGCCAGTCCCAGTGCAACACACAGCAGCCAGTAGGATCAGAACTGGAGCCGGAGGGTCTCAGTGAGGAAGAGATGCAGGAAAAAGAAATGGGGCCAATAGATAATCTGCTCACCTCGAATAAAAATAAATTATACAGAAAGCCGTCTTGTAAATATGCTGGATTAAGGTTTGGCGGATGCCTCTGTCCCCTGTCACCCTTTGCTGCAGCCACATTCAGCTCCATCACATTCTTTGTCAGTGCAGTGATGACAGGCTCTGAGCACTGATCAGATAAAGGAATTGGATATAAGGGCTCCCCCTTTCACAGGATTCATATGCCAAGGTGGCAACTATAGCTGTTAATAATGACACTGGTGACAGGTCCATCTATGGGGAGAAATGTGAAGATGAGAATTCCATCCTGAAGCATACAGGTCCTGGCAAACCCTGGAGCAAGCACAAACGCTTCCGGTTCTTCGTCAGCACTGCCAAGACTGATTGGCGGGTGGCAAGAGTGTGAACTTTGGGAAGGTGAAAGAAGGCATGGGCATCCTGGATGGAAGTATTTTGAGTCCAGGAACAGCAAAACCAACAAGAGGATCACTATTGCCAGCAGCAGTCAACTCTGATTCTTCTGACTTGCTGACATCTTACCTACCAGACCTTTCTTCTGTGGTTCAGGAGAACACCCCCAAAACCACCTGCTCCCAATACCCTGTAACCTCAGCTCACACTGAAGTTCTTTGGGTTTCACAATTCTTCATTCCCCTCCAAGTCTAGCTGGAATACAGAGTTCAGTTTATGATTAAAAAAAAAACAGATTATTCAACATACACAACCATTCTGTATCTTACTATAGTTTACTTAACAACTTTTTGTGACTTTTAAATTGGATAAAAACATAGTGCCTGCATTTTGCATGTATAAAACTAAAACTTACACAAAAGGACCTTGCTAAAAGAAATCTCTCCCTCCTTCTCTCTCTCTCTCTCTCTCTCTCTCTCTCTCTCTCTCTCTCTCTCTCTCTCTCTCTCAGCTTCTGAGCATCAGGACACAGGCCTACAGACTTGGACCATGGCATTACCTTTATGGTAGGTATATAGCACCATTATGATCGATAATTATCTGCATAGTAGCAGAGAGACCCTTCAAAATGTAAAGGGAAGAGCCTAAGCATAAAAAGAAATAAAAAAGATGTAGGTGTTACATATCCATTGTCCATAGAGAATAATATATGGAAACAACTTCATTTTATTCTAAATTTTTTTCAAACATATATGAAGATTCTCTGAGGATAGTGTAGTGAACCTCCCATATATCCATAAGTCTACTTCAGAACTTACCACCTTGTGGCCAATCAATCTTGTTTTATTTAAGCCCATATCTAAAATCTCACTCTCACCCTAGGTTATTTAAAACCAAGCCATAGGGATAGAGATATCACTTAATGGTTAAGAACGCTTGCTGTTTTCACAGAGGACCCAGGCTCAATTCCTAGCACCTACCTCGTGGCTCATAACCATCTGTAGCACCAATCACAGGATATCTGAAGCCCTCTTCTGGCTTCTGTGGATCCAGGCATGCATGTGGTGCAACCAACATACACTCACCACATAATCAACAAACATCAATACACATAAATTTTTTTAAAAAGTAAAAATGAGCCACAGACATTTCTTATTACTTGTAAGGCCCTCATTCTGTACCTTCAAGAGCTAAGAGTTCTCTTCAGACTTATCTGCAGCACATTTGCATGCCTAAAATTTATGATAACTACTTAATATCAAAACTGGTGGGCCAGTGTTGTAGTTTCCCCAATTTATCTCACAATTTCAGTTCAGAATTGGATTAAATCAGAATCAAAGCAGTATCCAAACATAGCTATTGTGTTTTTTGCCTTAGAGTCTCTTAATCTTTAGATTTTCCTTGAAATTTTTGCTGGAATCCACCCCCCCCCCAGCTCTCCCCACCCCCACTCCACCCCTATTTCTCATTGTAGAAAACTGGTCCAATGGTCTAGTGGGACATCATCAACATGGCGTCCCTTTGTGCTCCTGTGATCTGGCTGATGGATGTAGAGCCTTGGTCAGGCTCAGATTCAATGATTTTGACACCCACTTTACAGATGATGCTGGGTGTCTCTATCACGTAGCACATAGTGACGTGTGTGTGTGTGTGTGTGTGAGAGAGAGAGAGAGAGAGAGAGAGAGAGAGAGAGAGAGAGAGAGAGAGAGAGCGCCGCAAACACTTGTGCTTATTGCCTCAATCATGCATTCAATAGACCTTGAGTAACAGTTACAATAAGTCCATTTTCGCTTATTAATCAGAATATAATACTATGACTAAGAGATATTTTCATCCTAGCAACTAATTATTCTAGAACAGGTTTTGTTGTTTTTAAATAGGCAGGATGTTTGTGTTTTTCTCTTTACTTACCAACCTAAATATCAAATCTGCTCTTTAGTACCTTCCGGTGGTGATTAAGAACTTTGTTCATGAGTCTATTTAATTAATTTCAATC
Organism: Acomys minous; assembly: GCF_964271855.1. NCBI lineage: Eukaryota > Metazoa > Chordata > Mammalia > Rodentia > Muridae > Acomys > Acomys minous. The sequence goes on from NC_140486.1 coordinate 63,115,396, forward strand.
CAAGATTGGCTCCGAAGTTCTTTGATACATCTTTATTAGTCTTGGATCGTTTCTTTGCTTTCTGGTAAGAATATTCTGAGCTAATTTTGCAGGGATTATTGCCCCAGCTGTATGATCAGTCGTTTCTTCAGGAGATGTGGTTCCTTCTCAGGGTCAGTAGCATTCTGAGGTAATGGCTGAGTCCTAAGGACCTTGTTTGATGCAATCATGACAGATCCTCAGTAGTTTGCTAGGACAGGATTAGGGGGAAAATGCATTTGAAAAGTCCTATTGATATTTCTCAATTATTCTCGATTATCTCAAAACCAAGACTGGGAAGTTTTCATTTAAACTCTTTTGTCTTAATTCTGTGTATTTCCTTCCCTCATACCACAAATCCAAATAACCCAAACACCATATTTATTTAATTTATCCCACGACACATCCCATGAAAGTGCTGAAGGCACAGCACAGAGTCAGAAAGCAAAATAAATATGCAACTTTTTTAAGTAATAAAAAATCAAGACTTGGTCAAAGGAAAAAAAAAACAGCAATGGTACCATAAGACCCACCCTAATCCCCACTCCCCACTTTTGGGGGGAAAGTGCATCTTCTGGTCCAAAAAATACAGTACGTTTTTATTGATTCTCTGCAAGTTTCACATCAAACACCCTGATCACAATCCCTTCCCAGTTTTTCCATGTACACCCGCCTTGTGGCCTCCTTTCACCAAAAGAAAACGGAAAAAGAAGAAAGAAAAAAAGAAAGAAGCTGGACTGTGGTGGCACATGGCTTTAATCCCAGCACTCGGGAGGCAGAGGCAGGTGGATCTCTGTGAGTTTGAGGCCAGCCTAGTTTACAGAGCAAGTTCCAGGACAGCCAAGGATAAATGGAGAAACTTTGTCTCAATAAATCAAAATAAAAACAAGAAACAAACAAATAAGGGAAGAATGGTGGGAGGGCGGGGGCGGGGGTTGGGGGGGAGAGCAAGAAGGAAGAAGAGGAAGAGGAAGAGGCCACTTTGTGTTATCTATGTACTACCACTGGAGCACGCTCAAACTCTCAGTAGCCTGCTCCTTAAGTAGGACTGAGTCCTCCCCTTCCTACACGTTTTAAAGCCTTTTAGTTTTATGATTCTATGCTCTAAAGTTAAGCTTGCGGCATTTAAGTTAGAGTGGGGGAGAGCGATGGAGGTCAGCTGACCCTAGTTGAAGGAAAGAATTGTGTGCCTCTTTAGAACAGAGCCATCAAGGGCATCAGGGTCACAAAATGGACTATCCTCTGGAGAAAAGTCAGAAGTACTGGTCAAGAACACAGCCCCGCCCAGCGTGGTGGTGCACACCTTTAATCCCAGCACTCAGGAGGCAGAGGCAGGTGGATCTCCGTGAGTTCAAGGCCAGCCTGGTCTACAAAGCGAGTCCAGGACAGCTACACTGAGAAACCCTGTCTCAAAAAAAAAAAAATACAGCTCCACAATTAATGGACTTACTAGAAAACAAAACAAATACAAGGCTTAGATTACAGAGGGGGATTTTCTCCTGCACTGAGCAGCAAGGAAGATCGTTTAGAATTAACTCTTTTCTTTAAACCCCAGAATTCGGAGGCACTTTCTCTCCTCTTATATTCTCTCACAATGGATAGCTTGTCTTTTTTCATTCCTATCAGTTAGACAATGAGTTCACTGAGTTTCCGTCAGCCCTTTCCCTACAGATCCCAAGGTTCAGAAGTAATCTGTGAAGGAAAAAGTTCATGGCCATCTGACTTGAAGTCACCCTGAAAACATTTGTCTTCGCAAGTCTTCTTCAAAGACCCGCGCCCTGCTCCTCCCTCCACTCGCTACGTTTGGTCTGAGCCTGCTGTATTCAGGGCTACATTACTGTCTGCTGACTTCCAGAGAAACTGCTAAGTACCAAGAAAGTGGGCACTTAGCTGCTTTTAGTCATGACCAGTGGTTTGCTAATAAGAGCCTAAAAGGATCAGAAGGGCAGGGGAAGGATGCAGAAAACCTCTAATAGGTCACCATGGGACTTCTGCACCTGTTTATAGAGAGAAGGCTGCGTTTGGATTTTATTGCAGGTCCAATTCAGTTTAGAGACTCGTGACTGGCGGGCCAATGCTCATGATGGATGGTGCGGTGGTTATGGATGGGGTGGGCAGTGTGTGTTTAAGGTCGCGTGTGAAGAATTTACATGGCATCCTACTCTATCGCACCTATAAACCGCCACACAAGAATAGAAGAGATGACACCGGAGTTCTCTCTAGTTTCTGTCTCAGGCATTAACAGCCATGAAGGGAATTCCTACCCCCATCTTTCTCTGTGTTGGTATGAGATATTTAACACAGAGACAAATATAGTTTGTTTATTGTGCATGGAAACATTGATTTTCAGAGGTAGTAATAGTGTCTTGGTTAGGGTTTTATTGCTGTGAAGAGACGCCATGACCAAAGCAACTCATGTAAAGGAAAGCATTTAGTTGGGGCTGGCTTATAGTTTCAGAGGTTTAGTCTATTATTGTCATTGTGGGAAGCATGGCAGCGTGCAAGACGACATGGTGCTGGTGCTGGAGCTCAGAGTTCTGTGTCTTCATCTGCAGGCAGCAAGGAGAGAATGTGTGCCACACTGGGTGTAGTTGAACCTAGGAGACCTCAAAGTCTGCCCCCACAGTGACACACTTCCTCCCACCGGGCTGTACCTACCCCAACAAGGCCACACCTCCTAATGGCGCCACACCCTAAGACCAAGCATTCAAACACATGATTCTAGGGGGAGGGGCATTCCTATTCCAACCACCACAAATAGCAATATTGGCTTCCACTTCCAGGATGAGCACTGTTCTATTTACCTTGCACAGAAGATATTTTCATCTGTGTCTTACACTGGAAGGAACTGTGAGAAGTCAAGCAGCCGACCCAAGACTCTGTGCCTGTGAGCAGTCAAAGGGCATGTTTAAATGAAGACATGTGGGGCTGCAAAGCCCCCACCCCCATCCCCCTACCCCCACCCCCCCACCCCCGCCAGTAAGGAAGAATATTCTCTATCTGCTGTATCGTCATCCTCGTTAACGTTCACTCTGGACCTTGAATTTGCCTTGTCAGCTCATAAGCACCTAGAAAGTGGACCTGTTGCCTAAACAGCACATCGTGTTCTAAAGCCAAATGTGGTTGTGTCCTTCTGAAATCTCAGCACTTGGAAGTAGAGGCAGAAGGACCATAGGTTTGAGGCCAACCTGGTCCACATAGTAAGATCATGTCTCCCTACCTGTTTGCTCACTAGCTCAAAAATAAAGAAGAGAGACGGAAAAGAAAAAAAGGACGAAGGGCCATGGTCCAATGATCGCTCAGTATAAACAGGCATAATACCTCTGCTTTCTAGGGAGTTGGATCCTGGGATGAAGACTGGCTTCCCAGAGGTGACAATGTATAAGCATCCTGTACATTTTTAAAGGAAAACATTGTACAGATGCCTCAGTGGCAATTGGGTAAATCCTACTTCTGGTATGGCATGTTTTCAGAAGTTGGCAAAATAATGAAACATGTGTTGCCTTGCTCGCCCTGTTGGTTCAGTCCCAGGAATCAGCTGGAGCGTGTGCTCAGGTAAGCGGAGCTCACTGGGTGGTTTGCCCTTCCTCTCTTCTTCAAAGCTTGTCCCGGGAAGATTAGCATTATGTCGCTGCCATTGGTGTTACTGCAGAGTAAACAGGACAGGTGATACATTCCTCAAAGGGTTACTATGAGAACCCCCCCCCAAAAAAAGTCTTTCCATTTCCTCACAAAGCTCCTAAAATGTGGTTAGATGGTCCATGAGAATGAACTAACTTTTCAAACATCTGGGTTAAGAGAGATTGGTTGATAACTCTTTTGAGCTGACGTCAGAATAGCTCCAAATGTATTCAATGAGCAAAATGAGCTTGAGAAAGATAACTGGCATGTTTGGTTTTTAACTGTTTACGGAGGGGAAAGGGAGGGGCGAGCAGGAGGTAGATGCAACTTCAGCCATTGACTTTCTATGCTTCGGTATTGTTTGGGTTTTACAATTCATGCATGTATTGTATTGAATATTATTTTTATACAACAACAGTAAATGGTAGCAAAACATAAAGACTTGCTGAACCTTTGCTAGTGAAGAATAGGCTTTAAATCTGTTAAGGAATGATTCACTGCAGCAGCAGCTGCTGTCTCAACTCCTCTCTGTACTCACGGATCAGTGCTGCTCTGGGTCTCCATCTGAGGTGCTTTTTGTGCTGTGAGCAGTGACTGATGCAGAAGACCACAAGTGGCCACAGTGCAGAGAGAAAGTGTCATCGGAGTGTTCAGTACAAATGGTACATCTGTTATCACTGCTCCCTCCCCACAAGGCTTGGGAACATCAAGGAAGAGGGGGCGAAAAGACTGCAAGTTGAGAGAGAACCAGAACAAAACAGTGTCTTCTGGACATAACAAGACCTCTGCACTCATGAACTCACAGCTGCTGTGGCTGCCCTTGACAGACTTGTACAGGATCAAACCGGTCAACACCCCAGCATAGATTGGGGAGGGACTCTGAGCCCCACATCTAACTGAGGAGCTACCTACCGACAGGTGGTGGTTTCTGGAGAAGGAAAAGCCAGCTTTCCTTAGGGCTGTGGCTCCTGGTAGATTGACCACACTCCAGCGGATGGCCCTAAACCCAGGAGTTTACAGAAAACACAAATTAGACTCAATGGCTTATTAGAGAGAACGAAGAGGAGGACATTAAGTTCAGGAGGGGTGGGGAGATGGAGATGGAGCTAAGAGAAGTTAGAGGGAGAGGAAGTTGGAGTAAGTTTGATAAAAATGCACTGCATGGAATTCTCAAGGGTTAAAAAAATACATGACTAAAAAGAGCAGTCCACCATAAACTAGAAGAGACAGACATGCAAACAGGTACATACAACAAGATATAAACATCTATATACATATATAGGCATATATAATTGAACATACATTCACAATAATTATAATAAAGGAGGCTATCAAATTGATAATAAGGGTTGTTGCATTCAAGGGAGATTATCGGGAAGGGGCTAAAGGGATATAACTAATTTTATGAATAAGGGGGACAACATATATAAGATGCTTTTTTTTTAAAGTACTACTCAATGGGATTGACAAAGTGGAAACACTAAAAAAGGAAAGACTTGCTCCTCCAGGGTGCCAGAATCTGGCAAAAGTGGCAGAGTTACAACCTATGTTTGGCAGCAAGGAGAGGCCTGTGCGAATTAAGGAAGCATTCAGGAAAGACAAGGTTGTGGCATAGAGAACTGCCCAACACTTGTGATACTTAATCTTGATTGTCTACGTGATAGGATTAAGAATCACCATGGAAACAAACCTCTTGGGATGTCTGTGGGGGGGATGCTCTAGATTGTGCTAATTCTAGTAGGAAGAATTGTCCTAATCATGGACAGTACCATTCCAGGGGCTGGGGTCCTGGACAAATGAAGACGAGAAAGCAAGCTGAGCACAAGCATTCATCACTCCTGCTTCCTCACCGCGTAGGTGATGTGACCAGCCGGCTCCTTGAGGTCCTGTCGCCATGCCTTCTCCACGACAGACTGGATGTCCTTGAACTGCAGCCAAGCAAACACTTCTTCCCCTGGTCAGCTTCTTGGTGGCATTGAGTTACAGCAGTGAGGAGAGTAACTAACGTGGCATCCACCCATGCAAACATTTATTCAAACATTTAAAAGCCTACTGTGTGCCAGGGATTGTCACACACACCCTAGAGAGACAATATGTTGCATCCCTCAGTGCAGTGACTTGCAAGGATGGATACTGATCTTTCACTGTATAATTACTTTTCACTTCTCGTATTACAGTTGTTGACAGTGTGATCGGGCTTGTTTATAAAACACTCATTAAGGCCACCCTCAGATCCAAAGGGAAGCAAAAGGAAACCCTGACATCACTGTTCCCTTCAGAAATGTTCACATTATAAAGAAAGGCGTCGCTTTGTGAGTGCACTTTTTCTTCAATAAAACTGAAGACTTTGGATCAGGCCACTCTAACCCTGCACTGTATAAGCATAGGCCAGACACACCCACCTTCAAAGGCTTTTTACAGCACGCTGATGGCATCTCTCTGCATAGATCATGGTAAAAATGCCTTCCCAAGGGTTTTCATCCATGAAAACCTGAGAGGAGGAGGAATAATGGAAAGCAAAGTAGAATTTATTAAATTGTTCTTTTATTGTACCTGCACAATCATTTCTGTCCTGATTTCCACAGGCACACAAGAAAACCAAATTAAGTCTTGAATTTATTGCCTGCTTTGGGCATCTTGACATCCATTGCGTAAACTTAAGTCTGTTTCCTTGCAGCCATTGTCAGAGGCATCTTGTGTTTCTCACTGAGAAATTACATAACGAAGAGACAGAGGAGGTTAAGGCGCTAGGCAGCAGCAGTAGACCTAGCGCTCCCCAACCATAAAACAGCTCTTCTGTTTCTCAGATCAGATTGTACGGCCTTTCAATTCAAGCAATACATTATTTTAAGAGACAGTATTACAACATGATGGGCCAGAGATATAAAAAGGAAATAATGGAACAGACGCATTAGGCAAACACCAGTAGAAAGAATTAAAAATATAGAAGGCAAATAAGTACAGGGACAGGTGACATAAAAAGAACAAGCCATCAAGGGGATGTAGCAGTCATAAGCTTCTGTGAGCCTAACAACAAAACATATGGACAGAAATAAGAAGGCAGTTGCAAGGGCAAACGGAGGAGTCCAAGTCATAGCCAACAATTTTTAACATACCTACACGAGAAGCAGACATTTACGGAAACTACCAAAACTTGAGTAGGAAGAGGATGTTCCTATTGTAAATGTAAAGACAATGGATATGCATTACTCCCCAAGTAGAAAAATAAAGAACACCTCCTGGCACTACTTGGGCATTACAGGTGATGAACAGGTTCAATAAAACGTGAAGAAATAATACATTTCCTGACCTCAAAACACAAAAAACTTTTTTGGAAATTAGGAATTGGGGCAAAAGTCCATGTATTTAGAAGTCTTCAGCGTCTGATAACTCGCCAGTTGAATGAGTTCTCAAGACAGAATAGAGACTGTAGGTTAGAACCAAGCGAGAGCTAGTCTGCATCAAACCAAGTCTGTGTTATAAGACACACAGTGAAGCCCTGTTGATATCGGAACCTGATCGTATACGCATTACAAGGAAACAAGTGAGGAATGATGGGACGCATTTGTAATTCTGGCATTCATACTACACTAGAGGCCAAGGAAGCAGGGATGAGGTAAATTGGAGGCCACTCTGGCCTACAATAAGGAGGGGGAAGAAGAGGGAAAGGAGAAGGAAGTGGGGAAGAGGGGGAATATGGAACATTAAGGGCTGCAAAGATGGCTCAGCTGTAAGAGTACTGGCTGCTCTCCCACAGGACCCAGGTTTGAGTCCAGGAACGCACATGGCAGGTCACAGCCATCTGTCATGCCAGTCACAGGAGATCATATGCCTTCTACACCAGCTTATGGCCTCCATAGTCAGCAGGCATGCATGTCACACACACACACACACACACACACACACACACACACACACACACACACACACGAATGCAGGCAAAACACCCATATATTCTTTTTAAAAGAGTTTTTAAAAAGAACATGGAAGCTTTGCTGGATTAAATTTGCATATATATTCATATAAAGCAGTATTTACAATGGATACGTGTTAGAGATAATTGAAAGAAGATTGGCTACAAGTCTCAAAAAACCACTAAAGCTCCCGGCGGTGGTGGTGCACACCTTTAATCCGAGTATGTGGGAGGCAGAGGCAGGCAAATCTTTATGAGTTAGAAACCAGCCTGGTCTACAGAGTGGGTTCCAGGACAGCCAGAACTACACATGGAAAATCTGTCTCAAAAAGCAAAACAAACCAGACATCAACAAACCAAATAATCCAAATTTTAAAAACAAAGTATAGATCTAAGCAGAGAATTCTCAACTGAGGGAACTTAAATGGGCAAGAAACACTTAAAGAAATGCTCAACATCCTTAGCCACCAGGGCAATGTAAATCAAAGTGACTCTGAGATTCCATCTCACACTTGTCAGAATAGCTTAAATCAAAAACACTAGTAACAGCTCCTGCTAGCAGAGTTGTCGAATAAGGGTAACACTCCCGCATTGCTGGTGGGAGTGCAAACTTGTAGAGCCACTTTGGAAATCAACATGGTGCTTTCTCAATCTACCTCAAGTCCAAGCTATATCACTTTGGGGAGTATACTACAAAGACGCTTGCTCAACTATGTTCATTCAAGCTTTATTTGTAATAGCCAGAAACTGGCAACAACCCAAACGTCCTTCAACTGAAGAATGGATAAAGAAGAGATGGTATATTCACACAATGGAGTACTATTCAGCTACTAGAAACAATAACATTATGAAATTTGTAGGTAAATGGATAGAACTAGAAAAAAAAATCATTCTGAGTGAGGTAACCCAGGCAACCCACAGACCCAGAAAGGCTGAGTCACAAGGAGGGCTCAAGGAGAGATGTATGGATCTCCCCAGGAAGGGGAAATAGAATAGATATTGCAGGTGACTGGAGGGTGGGAACAGGAACAGGAGGGATCAGGTTGTGGGAGGTTGGAGAGAAAGAGTACTAGGAAAGATGACTGGACTTGAGGGGCAATTTGGGGCGAGGTAGAAATCTAGGGCAATGAAAACTCTCAGAAATCTATGAGGGTGACCCTAGCTAAGACTTCTAGTAATGGGGGTTATGAACCCTGAAACAGTCATTTCCTGTAACCAGGCAAATACCCAGTAAAGGGACTGGGACACTAGGACAGCTACAAAACCTTTGACCTATAATTTGTCCTACAAGCATGATGTGTTGGGGTCAAGATGGCACAGAAATTGTGAGTGGTCAACCAATGACTAGTCCAGCCAGAGACCCATACTATAAGAGGGAGTCCACCTCTGACCCTGCCTGGAGGACCAGAAACCAGAGACCCAACAGCCTATAGACATAGGAGAGAAGACCAAGGGGGGGAAAAAAAAAGTAAAGAAACCAATCTTAAAGGTAGTTTGCAATATTCAGAGACAGGAGCCTGGGAGAGAAGTTCCATCCAGCAGTTGATAGAAACAGATGCAGAGACCAACAACCCAACAGTAGATGGAACTTAGTGAATCCCGTGGAAGAAGGCGGATTTTAGGAGCCAAAAGGGTCAAGGACACCCCCAAGAAAAAACACTGAATCAACACACCTGGACTCATAGGGGATTACTGATACTGAGCCAACAATCAGGGAGCCTGCATGAGTCTAACCTAGGCCCTGCACATATTAGTTATAGTCGGGTAGCTTGGTATTGTTGTAGGACTCCTAACAGAGGAAGTGAGGGCTGTTTCTGATGCTTTTGCCTGCTTTGGGAACCCTTGTCCTCCTACTGGGTTGCCTTGCCCAGCCTTAATATGAGGGGAGGTACCTAGTCTTATCACAACTTGATATGCAGTGTTTGGTTGCTATCCCTGGGAGGCCTGCCCTTTGGGGGAGGGGGAGAGACTCAGAGGAGAGGAGGGAGTGGTCAGGGTGTAATATGTGTGAGAAAAAAATGTAAGAGGCAGGCAGATCTCTGTGAGTTCGAGGCCAGCCTGGTCTACAAATCGAGTCCAGGACAGCCAAGGCTACACAGAGAAACCCTGTCTGGAAAAAAAAAATATATATATATATATATATATGGAAATGAGTGGTATTGGGGTGCATGATGTGAAATTGACAAGGAAGCAATAAAAAGTTAAAGTGTGTGTGTGTGTGTGTGTGTGTGTGTGTGTGTGTGTGTGTGTGTGCAATGAATATACTTCAGTACACTGAAAGTCTTATATTTCCAATAGTCTTATTTCAGGAAAACAAAGTAAAATTTATTGTCAAATTTTGATGACCCACCCCAAGCCTCTCTTTCATCCACCCGCCCCCCTTTGCCCTGGGAGGAAAGTCCTGTTTTCCCTTCGTTGACCCAGTTACCTGCAGTAGGCCCAGCTCAGGCTGGTCCAGGAGGCTCTCCCTGCTGCTCCAGCCTGTCTCCTCTGTTCCTTCACAGCCTTTCCCATCCTCTTTCCCTCTTGAAGTTTTCCCTCTGGGCTGCTACCTTGTCTTTTACTTGCTGGTCCACTTTAGTGAGGAATGCAATAGAGAAGGCGTCCTCATCTTTACTTCCTGGGAATCTGAGATTAATTACTCCCCACAGGTCACTGTCATTACGGGTTCCTTTTTCGGTGCTTCCATTACTCCCTGATCATGTAAGCCTAGAAAACGCTGCCAAACCCACTAGGCTGGTTGTACTTTTTTCTCTGTGTTTCTTTAAACCAGAAAAGGGCCTAGCAACTGCTGACTGGGGCCTTCCCTAAAAAGCAAAGGCACTAAGTCTCGTCTGCACATCAGGGACTTCCAAGATGCCTGTCTCAGATAAAAGTAATGTGAGTGAGCCAATGTATATCTATCTTGCCATAGAAAGATTTACCAATAATGAGAACTTTATTAGCTCTTTTTCTGGATATTTTTTGCTAATTTACAAAGTTGCATGCTTTATTAAAGCCCTGTCATCTTGCCTCCAGATGTGGTATTTGGTTTTTGACATTACACAAACCCAGGGGCAATACTTAATTTAACAAGATTCTGAATATTCCAATCAGATTTCACATTTTCATTTTAAGTAAAGTGTAAGTAAGTGTTCTTGTCATGTGCATCCTAGTTCATCACTTACTCTCACCAAGTGACATGACACTTTTAGGAGCAGAGTAACAGGGTAAAACTGATAAGGGGCAACCCGACTTCCTAAATAGTAGTTTTATATAATCATGTTAAGTATAAGTAATGTCAGGTAATTGTATATTAAAATAAAACCTAAAAATCAGTTTATCAACCTGAAAGAATTTTGAAGTCAGTAATGCTTCTCACTGTTATAAAATATATAGTAATGAAAAATATGATAATTATTTATTTGTCATATCAAGAATTGAATGCATTCATAAACACATTTCTGAGGTGTTCATAAAGCTTCTTTTCTATACTTAGAATGGTTTATTTGGGGAAGTTTCTTCAATATTAGCTGGCTTGGGAGGGATACGCAAAGAATTTGCCTCCATCCTCTCCACTGAGTTTCACTGTAGAGCTCCAAACAAAACCAAGAAGCAAGCGAAAGTTCTCTTCTTTCCATATCGTATAACTAGATGACATAGAAGAGACCCCAGGAAGATGCATGCTTCCAATATTTCAGCTGTCTGGGGGCAGCGGATAATTTATTCTTCAGAGGAGAAGCTGGTAATGATGTCTTTCCATGGTCTATGCAGTGATTTATCATGCTTTGGTAGAATTCTTCAACTTCAAGAAGGAATCTTAAAAGTGTGTGCTATTATAAATACATTTCTGGGCTTAACTTATTAGCGCATAAAACTTCTTTTCTACAGTTAGAATGATGTGCTGAGGGTGTTTTCTTCAATTTTAAGTTATTTGGCGTTCATTTAAAGCACACCAAGAGGGCTGGAGAGATGGCTCAGCGGTTAAGAGCACTGTCTGTTCTCCCAGGGGTCCTGAGTTCAATTCCCAGCAACCACATGGTGGCTAACAACCATCTATAGTGAGATCTAATATCCTTTTCCGATATACAGGTGTATATGGAGGCAGAACACTGTGTATGTAATAAATAAATATTAAATAAATAAATAAACAGAGCACATCAAGAACATCCCAGTGCAGACAAAGGCTCCACCTGTTTACTTTTTCGCCAACACGGTTTGAGGAGTCCCATCTTATCACACCCTTGGCATCCAGCCTACTCCTAGTGCTAAAAAATCAGTAAGAAGCTCTGCTTAGGATCATCTGCCACATCACCACAGTCAGTAGAGCTGCCCTGTTCATCCTCCCTTCCTCTTCACGCTTTCGAGGGTAGCTCCACCCCGCAGAGCCATGGGACCATCCAAGTGACCAAATTTACTTAAACTTTTGTGAACAAATTATGATATTCTGGACTCTGTTTTAAACTGTAAAAACATCAGGATGGATTAATATACATTTTTGTTCTTAAGACTAGCAATGATCAAAGTATTTTTCTAAGCAGCATAAAACAAAAGTCAAAATAGATGCATCTTTCAGATACTTCTGTACAAAGGTGCTCTAAATGATGTCCGATGTTGGTGCTACTTGACATAATTACTTTGGTGAGTATTAACAACTTCCCCATGACGACCACTAACCTGAGAGATTCAAGGGATATGTAGAGACAGAGAAGGCAGGCTGGCAATATGGCTCAGGGCATAAAGGTGTTTGCTGCCAAGCCTGACAATCCAAGTTCAGTCCCTTATACATGGTGGAAAGGGAGAATCGATTCCCACAAGTTGTTCTCTGCTTGCAAGCCAGACCATGACTGTACTCAGACACATACAGAGAGAGACAGGGGAAAGAGAAGGAGAAAGAAAGTGGAAAGCAAGAGAAGAGGAAGGGGAGAGGGGGAACAGAGAGAGAAAGAGCAGAAAGAAGAGAGAAAGACACTCACACATGAGACAGTAACTGTTTCTAAAAGCAGAGGAGACATTGAAAACAGCTACTGGTAGACAGTGTCCCTGGAACCCCAACGATTTTGTTTGTCCTGTAAGCAGAAGCGCTAGTGGCCTTGGCAGTCTTTTCCAGGCTGGGGACAGGAGGTAGAGGCGTGGGGTTGATGCCATCATGAAGCTTTGCCACCCACAATGCCAAGAGGAGTCCGCTGTTGTCTCTAATTCAGGTGTGTCTTGCCTTTTGACAACCTCCATAAAAGTGTGGTGGTAGCCTGAGTTGTGAGCTAACATGTATATAAAATCTCAGGTCTTTATAGTGGTGGACAAGTGTCATTGAGAAATGTACTACCCAAAATACTAGAAAGAGGGTCTAAATTATTTCTGACCAGGAAACAGCATCGTGTGTGTGTGTGTGTGTGTGTGTGTGTGTGTGTGTGTGTGTGTGTGTGTGTGTACAGTTTAAGGTGAACCCTGAAGAATATTCAAGGTACAGGAGAGAATGTGTGTGGAAGGAGAAGACATGAGGTGCCACTGATTGCTATTTTTCTGATGATTCTTTTCCACTACCCTGTGAACCACCCCCCCCCAGGTAGTTTGCTCCCCATGTTTTTATCAGTTGCCACACTTCTCTTTGCAGTATGTTCTTTCTTGGGAAACCCTATCTACTTCTAAGACACGTGAGAGGTCGCGCCGGTGGTGGGTAACAGATTGTCAGCTTGGAAGGGTCTAGAATAACTAAGGAGACAGAGTTCCGGATGCCTGTGAGGGAGCTTCGAGACTGAGCTAACTGAAGTGGGACTATTCTCCCTCACTGCGGGCAGCCCTGTCCTGTGGACTGGGATCCTGGGCACGACAAATGGGGGGAGGGGGGGAGGGAAGCAAAGCCCCAGCATTCGCTCGCTGCCCCCTCCTCTCTGTAGGTACACTGTGACCAGCGGCCTCACACTCCTGCCACCATGCCTTTCCTGACTTGATGGGCTGTACCTCCACACGGCGAACCAAAATAAACGTTTCCTTCTATAGGTCGGCTTATCAGGCATTTTGTCACGGTGATGAGAAAAGTATAACTAATACAGCCAGATGAGGGACCAGCCGTCTCTCCCTGAGGTTCTGAGCAGGTTAAACACTATTTACCAACGATTAAAATCCTTATTAGCTAATGATAAGTTCTTAATGCAAGCACTCCTGATGTCTAGTTCCTTTTAAGTAAGCAGAGATTTGACTTTATGATTGGCAGCTGCTGAACCCTCCCGTACTGTTCTTGTTGCCATGAGTAAAAAGGGCTGTCAGTCAAACATCCAGATGACCCACCCATATACCTGTACCTGTATTTTGAACACTCCTCAGACAGCTCCGAAGCTACATGACTGTCAGAACCATTTGCTCCTGAGAGCTTGTACTCAGTCAGTCAGTCAGGACACTTTCAAGAAGTTTAGGTCTAACTTTCTTGGCAACCATTTCGGTTCCAGCCCAGAGGGGGCGCACTTTCCCCCTGACAGCCCCACAGAGGGACTGCTGTGATTGGTGCAAAGCAGTGAGTGGCACAAGCGTGCTAAACAGGAACCCTCATTTGCGCGAAAGCGTGTTTGTCGCAAACACCCCTTCTCTGGCCACCTCAGCAGGCTGTTGGTTCAGTTGATGAGCCTAAAAGGAAGTGTGCTCCTGTGTCGCCTTTCCCGGTGCTGCAGTGTCAGGTTCATAAAAATCCCTCCAGTGGTCTTTTCTCACTGCCCTTTAGCAGAGCAGGCTGCGCTGGTGAAACTAAGAAAAGTGGCAGCAGAAGCAGAGACAGCTGAGCAAGCAAGCGACTGGCAGGCTGAGCTGCAGAGGCAACAAAATGACTGACTTGACAGGTGAATAAGAGGAGGAACCCTGAAGAATGCTGGGTCTGCAGAAGTAGGGGGTCACACAGAAACAGCGCCACCTGGACTGCGGCAGCAGTGGGGAGGGAGGTTCTGGTGGCCATGGGGTTTATGCAAGCCTTGACAGTTGAAGAGTTGGAGCTACGGAACTGTCTAGTGACAACAGAGTGGCAGTGGTAACAGTTGAAGCAAAGGCCACAACCTCAACACCTAACAGCATCTGAGGCAGCAGAGAAATGAGTCTTAGATCCCACAGGCCTGGAAGCTGTAACATCAACCACTGCCAGGAACAGAGCCAGCACAGAGTCGGTGCCAGCAAGTCACAGTGACCGCCTCCACCAAGGACTGAGGAGCCCTGACTCCCTGAGTCTACACAAGAGTTGGATTATTTGTTGAGCTAATATGTCCCAGGATCCCAGGTCTGTGAGAGCTGTAAGAGACTAGACTACCTACTGCTGCTCCCACCTGCTTGCTGCTGCTGCTGCTGCTGCCGCTGCCGCCGCCGCCGCTGCTGCCGCCACCACCACTGCCGCTACTGCTACCGCTGCCGCCACCGCTGCTGCTGCCACTGCTGCAGCTGCCGCTGCTGCCGCCACTGCTGCCGCCTCCACTGCTGCTACTGCTCACAGATGCTAAGGGATGCAACCACCAGCACTAGAAGAGATTCTCTCATCTATTCCTATCTGGGTAGAACAAAAAGATCCCACACTGTCAACTGTTAGTACTTCTATGGCTTTGGCTACCAAATATGCACCTCTGTCCTGCATTTTCACTCCCAATTTTCTCATGTTCTTTCCAGCTGTCCGATGTATTTCACAGGTTACTCAAATTTAAAATGTCCACCTTTGATCCATTCTCTCTCCTCCCCATCACGTACTCAGTAGGTTCTTTTTTCCTCTTAGCTGCTAATGGAATCGTCTCTACCAGGGCCCCAAACAAGAAATCCATAAAGGATCCTCGTTGCTAGTCAGGCATGTCAACAGAATAAAGTCAATTTAAAAGTACCAGGCTGAGATAAACGATGCCGCTTAGTAGTTAAAGCTGTCGATAAAAAACCCACACTTGCCTAGAGGTTGGTCTGGCCCTTCAAAGTCACTCTGCTTCTCCTCTAATGTGACTTACCACAGACTGACATAAAAGTTCAATGTTCATTGTTTTTTTTTTCCAGTCTTTATATATGTCCCTATGTACTAATTGCATGGCTATCAACACTGGATGTCTTACAGTTGGATGTGCTTTCTGATCCCAGAAAGCCACGATCATTCTGGAGAATGGCTTCACCCATGATGGGAATGAATTAATCAAGTTCTGAGGAGTTTTTAGCTCCTTAATAAGTACCTTAGATCTGCTCCCTTGTTTGCACTCCTGAGAATGTATTGTCCTAGCTACACCCTCTGTGATCTATCACCAGATGTTTCTCCTGCCTCTGACTTGTCCTCCATCTTTTCCCACCAACCTCTCCAAGTCCACTTTGTGTACCCACTCCAAAATTCAGACCTGAGCTTGGGAATGCCCGTGGTACTCCAGTAGCCCTCACTTTCATTGTATAGCATCCATTACAGGTCTTCTGTGATAAAGATGGTGTCCGTTCAATTCATAGACATGGCCTTTTGTAATATGAATCCTGCCTAATTCTCCTGCTCATCTCTCTAGTCCCCACCTCAGATCTCAAGATACAGTGAAAGCAAACTGACTGCTGCTCTAGCCTCAGTGGAATTAGTCACATCGGCCCCTTCCTAGCCTTCTTCCCATGCCTTCTATGGTAGTAGGGAGCCTTGTATGGTAGTAGGGAGCCTTGTATGGTCCAGAGCCTTGTATGGTAGGGTTTTCTAGCAGGCCATCTTCTCCAAAGAGTTGGATTGCTCTCCTAATTCGCAGCAAGCAGGATACTTGCTTTGCAGTCCCCCACATGCCACCCATCTTATCCCTGCCCCTGCCTCATGGGTTATAATTATAGTGTTTCTGGACCCCGCCCCCATGAATGCATCTTTCTGTCCCCTCGGCTTGGAGGGTGCCTCACATATATGAATATTATAAATACTCATTAAATAAGTGGACAGACTGATGGATGGATGAAGAGTAGGTAATGAGCAATGGGCATTTATATGCCGACTTTAATCAAAGTATACTTAACAAGTTGATCAAAGCATAGAGGGACACAATATTGTCTGTTTCCCTTTTGGAAGGGTATTAGTTACTGTAATAAATACATCAACAATAGAACACATCTGACTGTTGTTTCAACAGTTTCGAATATTTTCATTTTCCCTTATTAAATTCTGACAAATTAGAAATACAACTGAACACAGTGAATGTTTTCAACTCAGTATGTTTACTCTTATTAAATTCACTCTTATATAAAGCACTTGTGATGCTAGAAAGCAAGGTAAAAAATCAGATTTTCTGTTAATATTTCATAAATGCTTATTTTTTATTGAGTTCATCCTCATTGTATTAACTTTTAAAAATGTGGCAAATGTACTTAGGTCTTTGGAAAAGGGCCAACATTTCCAAATGTAAGTATGACTCCAAATTATTCAGCAATGTATTGAAAAAATATTTGAAAAGAGCATGTGGAATTTACATTTTTACTACCATTGCAGTAGTAATGTGTGTGTGTGTGTGTGTGTGTGTGTGTGTGTGTGTGTGTAAAGCATCTGAGGTAGTGCTGGAGAAATGTGTCTTAAAATAGAGTTTGGATGAGAGTTTGTGGGAGGCAAGCAAAGATGGTGCTTATGTATGTCAGAGCCTTCAGCAGGACCCAAGGAGAGTCTGCACAGTCACGTTAATGGGGCATCTTCCAGTTCATTAGCAGAACAGTTAGAGCAAAGTGAAACTCAATGGTCTCTGCCCCCATGACTCCCCGGTGCCTATTTAAGTGCCAGGGGACAGTGAGCACCCATCCACTTAAGCTAGATACCTCCTCATAGGTATTTTATCTTCCCATACGACTTAATGGTAAGGATGCAGGGGAAATGAAAGACATGCATCTTACTGATTAAAGTCAAGAAAGGAAAAAAGGTCAAATTCAGGACCATTTTGTGGAGGAAATACAAACATAGGCCTGGACAGAGGTGTGAAAAATAGCAGAATGCTCACAGCTCTACATAGTGAGTATTTTCTACTCTTTCTTGATATCTGATGGTTCTTACTATTTCTCAGTAAGTCACATTTTTATCTTATTTTCCTGTTTGTATGTGTTCTTTTAAGATGTAGGAAGCAGGCTGGAGATATGGCTTAGCTGTTAAAGGCTAGGTTCACAACCAAAAATATAAGATGTAGGAAGAATTTGTCAAGATTTGTGGTTTTCATTAATTATTCTCTTTATTAAAAGGTATGGTATCCTTTTTATTATATTGATTTCTTTATTCTCTCCCTCCCTCCTTCCCTCTCTCTCTCTCTCCCCCCCTCCCTCCCTCCCCCTCTCTCTCCTCAGTTGTTGATTCTGTTTGGGTAGAAGCATGGCAGGATTTGATGTTTTATAGATGTTTGGCTCACTTTTGGTTCACGATGTGAGCTCTCAGCTGCTACTCCTGCAGTATGTCTGTCCCCTGCCATCACAGACTCTCACCCTCTGGAACCATGAGACCAAGTCAACCTTCCTTCTATAAGTTTCGTTGATCATGGTGTATTCATCAGCAATCAAAAGTAACTAATACAGGGTTCCAGGAACTGAACTCAAATTGCTAAGTGTCTTTCCCTGCTGAGCCGTGTCGTCAGTCCTCACTAAGTATGTTTGCCCTTATAGAACACTATGCTTAGTGTTTACTGCTGGTTACTCGATGTTCACACTAGTGGGATGAGAGATCTGGGATTGAGCATGCTGAGTATGCACTTGCTGTGTCACTGAGCACAGAGTATGCACTCACTGTGTCACTGAGTATGCACTCACTGTGTCACTGAGTATGCACTCACTGTGTCACTGAGTATTCACTCACTGTGTCACAGAGTATGCACTCACTGTGTCTCTGAGCACTAAGTATGTACTCATGTCACTGAGCACTGAGTATGTACTGGCTGTGTCACTGACTATGCACTCATTGTCACTGAGTATGCTCTCACTGTGTCACAGAGTATGCACTCACTGTGTCACTGAGTATGCACTCACTGTGTCACTGAGCACTGAGTATGCACTCGCTGTGTCACTGAGCACTGAGTGTGAACTCCCTGTGCCACTCAGATACGGTCCAGCCCCTTCTTGTCCAATATTTTGATAAATGTCTTCTCTCGCCTGGTAAATAATGAAAAAACAATATAAACTCAGTTTCTAAGCACCATAAGTAAAACTTTACAAATTAATGGTATAAAAGCCTTTACAAACATTTATACATTCTAATACAGAAATTCACTGCTTAGGGGCTAGTAAGGGGGGTGAGAAATCTTGGCTATACCCAGAGATTTGCCTACAGGAAAGTCATGAAGATATTATTAATATGAAACCATAATAAATCATTAAAATGTCAAATTAGAAAGCATTGAATAAATTATATGATAAAATACTACAGAATCATTTTAATGGCATGTTTGAAATATAAAATCACACATAAAATGTTCATCCATTGTTAAATGAGAAATGTGAGCTTCAACTTTTTACTATAGTTTGGCCCAAAGCAGAGATACACATCATGCATACATACATAATATATACATATATACTACATGCATACATACTTACATGTATATATGTATATATACACACACAAAAGTGATATATATCCCAAGTCCAAATAGTGGTAGACAGTTAAGTTAGGATGATATAATTGTAGTACACATTTTCCTTCATTGAATTTTTCCATGTTTAAATATTTTATGATATAGACATATAAAAAACCACATTGGTCCACCACACCACAAAAATTAAATTAAAAATACTCTGATGGCACAAGTTTTCATTTGCTTCCTAGGTAGGAATAAAGTATGAATTTTTAAAGACATAGATTTGGGAGTGAGTAGAAAATCCAGTAGGAAAGTTACATGTGATCTTGAATCATCTAAAGAAAACTGACATGACACCCTCCCTGTGGTGTCATATTCAACACTGAGAAGGGTGAAGGAGGAAACGTCCAGTTTTCCAGAGTGCACAGGCATCCAGGAGGAGTCAGTACCATCTAGCTTTCTCTCACTGCTCACTGCTAGACCCAGGAGAAATGTGTAGCTTAGGAATGCTGGTGGGGTGGCGCTTCTTGGGAGGCTGTTTCAGCAGAGAGCTAAAGCTCTCATCTTCTTTCTGGGGGGAGATTTAACTGGAAGTGCCTATAACTGCCCCTGGCACGAGAGCTCCTCTGAGATTTCCAGTCACCAGAGCCATAGACTCACACACAGTCTAAGAAGGTGGCTTTTTTTTTTTAAATCAGTAATAGTTTCCTAATAAAATATTTTTTATTTTGGTCCTGATAAAAGCAAAATGATTACTTTGTGGATATTATTTTGTAATATTAAATAGATAGGTTCATTGAAGGAAAAAAATCCAAATCATGTCACAAACTGTAGACTCTAAGTGTAAAACAAACTTAGATTATATATTCCACTAGAAATACAGTAGTTAAAATTTGTCTGATGGCTACTTTAAATATATCATTAAAACTATTTATTGGACTGGAGACTTTGTTTTGACATGCACAGGCTCCCCAGTTTGATTCCCAACACTGTAAAGTGGAAATAACAACTGATCCCTAAAACACCAATTCATTAACATGCAAAATGACCAGTTAATCGTTCAATAATTAAGCTTCCTCTTAGAGCATTACTGAAGCTTTGGGACAGTGTAGACAACCGCTGTCCACGTGACCGTGCATAATCCCCAAAAGTACACGCATCCTCCAACCAAGGTCTTCTGTTTGCTTGGAGTAAATAGACCTTTCACACACACACACACACACACACACACACACACACACACACACACACACACAAACCAACGTCCTCATGAACTAGAGCTTATTTTGGCCTATGAAGTTATACAGATGCATAATCACGTACGTATATATGACAATTTGAGCAAACCCAACACTTTATTTCTCTACTCAAAACTTTCATTCTTGTCATTTGCCATTTTATTTCTGACTTCTTGAAGTTTCTATAACTTTTCACATAACGTTATCTGTTTTGAAGAACTGTAAATAGTAAAAACAACAACAAACAAACAAACAAACAAACACACACACACACACACACACACACAAAGGGAAATCTTACCTAAAATCAAGCTTTCAACGATGGAGAAAGAGCTCAGTGGTTTAAGGCGTTTGCCACCGCACCTAAACACAGACTTATGTCTTCAGAACGTACATGGTGGAATGAGAGAATCAACTCTTACAAGTTTCCTTTGACTCCCATACACATGCACAGCAGCTTGTGATGGTTCTCTCTGTGGTCCTCCAACATCACTGTAACATCTGTGTTAGCCAACGGTTTACCTAGGAAAGTCATAGCCTGGATCAAAAGCGAAGAAGAGGGAGAATTGACAAAGGTAAATTCTTGGTGTCCATTCAGGGGACGTAGACACATAGTCACTTTAGACATACACAGACACCATCCGCGGCTGCTACATGCCAAGTGGTAGGAAGGCTAACAGAGGACGGCGTCAAGAGCAGTGGTTCTCAACCTTCCTAACGCTGCGACCCTTTAATACAGCTCCTCATGGTGTGGTGGCCACCCACCAAACCATAAAATTATTTGTGTTGCTACTTCCTACTGTAATTTTGCTGCTGTTATGAATTGTAATGGAGATATCTGTGTTTTGAGGGTCCTAAGCAACTCCCTGAAAGGGTCATTTGCCCCCTGGCAATAAAGGGGTTGCGACCCACAGATTGAGAACTGCTGCTTTAAGGAGAGAAAGCCATAGTAAGGGAGACCACGGATAAGTTAACAATAAACATGTTATCCATGCCATTAATGATCACAACACTGGACGATAAACATAATCTCTACTTTGTGATGAGTGGGGGGTCTCACTGGCAGCGGGCTCAGATGAATGCCAAAGAACATTGTCCACACGGGTCTGGATCTTGAAGGTCTTACTAATATCTCCACCTGGTCGGTTGCTTAGGATGAAGAAATACGGTGACCTCTGAAGTAACACAGAACGTGCTGAACCGAGCTATTTATTGGTCAACTCAACAAGCATTTATCACTTTTCCTGTACCAAGCACGATAGCAGGAGGTAGAGACACCAACAGGAATCCAGCATATCCATGCCCACAGCTACCTGGGAAAGCGAGCCTGAAAACAGAAGGCAATTAGCGCAGTAGACGAGGGTGTTCCTGGGTACAAATGACCTCATAGAAAAGGGTTCTCTTTTGAAAAGGAGACAATGTGTTGTAGAATACAGAAAGCTAGAGCTAGTAGAGGTGTTCCCCAGGAAGAGAGAAGGAGAGAAGCAGTCTAGGCTGAGAGGATGCCTACAAAGGCATGCAACAGCAAGATGGTTACTGCCATCACTTGATGTCGGATGGCAGCTGGCAGAAATGAGTCGTGGAGGCAGATCAGCCACCTAAGGGAATATGTGGTTGCACAAAGGGCTTTCTACTTTATTCCTTGGACAAGGGGGACCCAGACAGTTTACAAGAATCTAGCCAGAGAGTGACTTCTCGGTACATAGAACTTAGCCGAAAGGAAAAAGAGCCTGAAGTTCCAGAGAAACCCAAGGGCCGTGACCTTTGCCCTTCCACTTGGCCTCTGGCTTCTGCGCTCCAGGACACTGTGATATGGGAAGAGAAACATGTAGCATTTTCATCTCGCAAAGCTGATAGTTCAGAGAATGAACACACTATGCATTTGTGAACAGCGGTGCACAGTTAGGAGGCTGGGGTGAGTCCCCCACACAAGTCCCCAGGTATTTTCTGTCCTGGTCACCCCTGGGTTTATCAAGGGCAGTTCTGCCAGGGTCCTTGTGCCTTTTTTGATGGACTCCAGAGCTGGGGGGGCAGAGTCTTCTTTTCGAGGCCTGTTCCTCTACTGTGTGCTGTTTTTCCTAAATCTAAGTAAGACCTCCTTTCAATCTGAATTTGTCTCTTCATTTCTTCTCCAAAACCAGTCCCGTCCACTAGTGTTTTCAATAACACAGGCCAAACACTCCTAATTTAAAATCCTAAATCAGGAGTGTTCAAAATTTACATTTTTTGAGTACTGACAGAATATGTGAAAATGACAGTCACAGGCACAGTGAAAACAATGTGTGAATTACCTCCATGGGGCTGGTCCTTCATGAGCGGAATTCTTTTCTTTGTGGCCTCTGTGAGGCAGAGCCGAGTGTTCACCTCATTGTATCTAGAAAGCAAAAGAGAGGAAAAGTGAGAGGCCAGGGTTCCACAGTTTATCCTTGGGGGTGGGGTAAGCACAACTCCATCTCAATAACCCAGATCCCTCTCATCCGTCTCCACCTCTTAAAGGCTGCACCATTTCCAAGTAGCTCTCCCAAATCCTCTCACAAATGAGCTTCAGGGAAACATTTAAGGTCCAAACAATAGCACCTCTACACCCCACTTTTGTGTTTTTATATATCCTGTATTGGCTTAATAATTCTCAAAACATATTTGGAATATTGGAAGTTTAATAGATCTATTCTTATAGTCATCCTTAATATGTTTCTGAAGGATTTCTTCAGGATGGAAAACTTACCAGGAATTGGCTCATTAAGACTTCTTCCCTTAAATACTTAAGATTGAAATGAAATCTTTTCTGCCAGGTCAGCAATAAGAGCAAATCTAATGTAAGACCCTTCTTGATTTAAAAACAAATCTAATTACATTAACCTTTTTTACTTTTTGTCTTGTCTTTAGGTCATAGGTCATCAGTCCTTTTTGGGAGACAGAACTGCTTTTCATATTCCCCGAAGCTTTTAAGGAGAATGAAATAGAAACAGAAAGTGATGGTTTTAGAACATCAGCTCAGCATATAAGGATTTAGGATCTGCTTACTGGACAAATGAAGGACCCCTGACCTTGCCCAGCCTTAGATAGTTTCTGTCGTTTTTCTTTCCTCCCTCTCTCTGTCTAAGCTTTATTTTCAGAAATGATTAAGATATTTAGAAAAAATAGCTGGTTCTTAGCATGGTATGGTTTTGAAACATGTGAGCCAATCTTAGGGCATTATGGACCTGTGGTGTAATTTTTTTCACTTTATGACTAAAAAAGATAAACATGTCTTAGAATTAAATATTTGAGCAGAAGAATTTAGTAGATAATTTAGCTAATATTCTTAAGTAAAGGGCCCTGGAAGGTGGATGTTCAACTCAGCAGTCTCTCCTAGCTTAACTTTGTGTGTGTGTGTGTGTGTGTGTGTGTGTGTGTGTGTGCGTGCGGGGTGGGGGGGAGATGAACACTCAAGTCAGGGGTGTGCCTGGAAAATTGGAACCTTGCACTCCCTTCTACTACCTGAGCTCCGTTGGCAACAAGCAAACCCTATTTCAAAACTGTGGGCAATATTATTATGGAAAGTAACTGTTGGTTGATTGCTAATTGTGCCATTTTGTGATATGCCCAAAAGTTCAGGTAGCATGTTTTGGAAAGGGGATTTATCTCTGATTCTCAGAAAAGAACCTCTCTCTGCCCTTTCCCTCTGCGCATCAGAGGAGGGTGGCCTCCTGGACGCTGACACTCCACAGCTTTCTGTGTCTCTGTCCTTTTGCATCCTGCCTGCCAGCCACACTTAGGCTGGTTACAGAAACTTCCAGCTAGGTCTGTAGGGTCGTGGGGGAAGCACCACGGAAGACTGGCTCCACAGGGGCCTCGAGCAGGCTTTTTCCCACCCGGGTCCCTAAAGCGAGGACAACCTGCAGCTGCCAGAGGTCTAACTGCGGACTGCTAAGAGCGCTGGATCTTGGGCTCCAGAAAGGACACGCCAGGCGAGGCTGCAGGGCGCGCGAGCGGTCGGACGGGGGAGCGAGAGCCAAAGCTTGCGGAGCGCAGCCGAGCGGGTACCGCAATCCCCGGCGCCGCCTGGGAGGGAGGCAGGGAAAAGTGTGGAAGGCGGAACCTGCAGGGGCGGGGCTATTGGAGGCGGGGCCTGTGGGAATGAGGCGAGTGAGGCGGGGCTTGGCGGAGGAAGGAGGAGCTAGAAGAAGGCGTGGTCGTAAGGGGGCGGGACGTATGGAAGGCTGAGCCTACTGGAAGGGAGGCGGAGCTAGTGGAGGTGGAGCCCGAGTTCCAGGAAAGTGAAGCCTGAGCCCCAGAGAGGGTGGAGCTAGTGGCGTGGAGGCGGAGCCTGAGCCAAAGAGGCGAGGCCTACTTTGGGGAGGCGGAGCCTGAGCTCCAGGTAGGCGGAGCTCCCAGTGGGGAGGCGGGCGCGGAGGCGGTGCCGGGGCGGGCTGCGCAGGCGTCCCTTGCACCTTGTTGATTAGTCAGTGCCGGGAGCGCTGCTATGGCGTTCCTCGGACCCGCGGCTCCTCCTCACTCTGTGCTCGAGGCGGAGGCTAGGAGGGGGCCGAGGAGGAGGAGGCGGGCGGCCGGCCGCCGCAGCTGCAGAGCCGGGGCCAAGGGAGGCGGAGGCGGAGCGGGAGCCGCCGCAGCCAGCCGGGCCGTCTGCAGTGCTCCCCTGGCTTGAGGGCGCGGGGCGCCAGCCATGCCTCGGTGTGGCCGCTGAAGCCGGGCGCCGGCGTCCCCGCCGCTGTGCCTCGTTGCCCGGCTGCCCGCGGCGGGAGTGCGGAGCCGCCCGCCAGCCAGCGGTGGCGCGGGCGCCGGAGCGCGGGGCCCGGAGGAGGCGGGGAAGATGGACCCGGCGCCCTCGTTGGGCTGCAGCCTCAAGGATGTGAAGTGGAGCCCAGTGGCCGTGCCGCTCGACCTGCTGGTCAGCACCTACCGGCTGCCCCAGATCGCGCGGCTGGACAGCGGTGAGTGCCTGCGGGGCGCGCGGGTGCCAGGAAGGGTGGGACCTGGGGTGGGGGTGGGGGTGAGTAGGGGGGTCAGTGCTGGCCCCTGGCCGTCTAGTTGGCCCGCGAGGCTGCCGCAGCTCTGGCGCGTTGCTCTCCACTCCTCCCCAGCAGCAGCCGCCGCCGCCTGAGAAGTGCGAATCAGAACCCTTGCAGTACAGTTAATAAAGACACCTTAAAAGAATCAACATCGTGAAAACCTGCGGCTAGTAACCTTGGACTCAATCTGGGAGCCCTGAAGTAATCTTAGACAACTTTCTAACGAAAATAATTGGGCTCTGGGTGGTATCTTGTTTGGGGTGTTCTCTCCAACCGGCCCTCCCTGTGTCCGCCAAGAAGCTGCAGATTTCAGAGGAAAGGCTCCCAGGTGACCCAATGAAAATGACCTCGTCTCTTGAAGACCTTTTATTACAGCTGTTTATACCAACAACGAGCTGTGTACAGAAAATGTCTTTAGCAGAAGTGATGGTATGTTTAAGGTTAATTATTAGCTTAGCGCGCTTCCAGCTTAGAAAAAAAAATTTAAGCCACTAAAACACATATTGATTTGCAATCTGAGCTCTGAACCAAGAAATGCCTGTATTTCCTGAAACTGACCACAAGAAAACAACAAAGAGCCACCTACACACACACACACACACACACACACACACACACACACACACACACACACACAATTTTTCTGCACTGTGACATCTGCAAACAAATGGGTAGATGTGTTACTGGCAGTCAAGGGGACACCTTTGGGCTTGAGAGTTGTGACACTGGAGCGGGCAGTTTCAGTTGTGTCTGTTTTTAACACTATAACTTCACTGAGTTTAGCTTCATATTAACTGTAGGTTGTAGGAAGTCTGCTCTGCTGCTCTGCTGTAAGGGGGGGGGATGCGGGGGGGGGGGCAGGCTGGCAGCAGGCACGCACGTAGACAGAGCTGTGGCCACATACAAGCCAGATCAAAATAGGTCTGAGCAGAGGGATGCTATTCCTCCCAGCCACTGGCACTTGCCTTACTCCTTGTTTTCTAGAGTAAAAGAGTGCTTCACAGGAGATATATATGTGTGCATGCCCCAAGGAAATCTCATGCTAAAGAGAATGAACACAGACGGAAGTCTGTGAAGGCTGCGATACATTGGCATGCTTGCTGTCCCTGTCTGATTATCGTTGATGGTTGTGGTGAGCACTGGGAATAAACTAGGAATGAAGTGTGTGATGCTAATACTGTTGAGTCCAGGGGAGGACAGATGGCATGTTGAGGCATTTCTACTTGGCAAAGTGTGTTGTGCTTTAATATGTATTTGCAGACCTGTGTGTGTGTGCGCGCGCGTGCACATGCTCACATGGGTGCACACGTGCATTTTCATTTCCTCCTCCACTCTGTAAAATTGTATGCTTTGGCAGGTTGTGAGTCTTTACCTTTCCATTTCCAGACCTTCCCGCATCTTTGCAAACTCTGCCAAAACTTCTTAGCTAGGCAAGAGAGCATCGGTGCAAGTGGTATGAAACTCACGCGGGTTTCCTCTAACTCAGAGTGCAGAGAGGCCTCAGACATTACTTCCTAGTCTTATTATCCACTTATTCTATCCCTGTCATTCATTAAAAGGACCTGAGTCTGCACTGAGCTCACCCCACATTCTTTTCCAATTAGGATGTGGGCTGCAGGTCTTCACACTGAGTCCTTTCAAGGCCTGGCATGGATTTGATCGCCATGTGTACTTGTAGTTCGTTACTGTAAACTCCTCTTCTGGTTGCCACTTGAGAGTCACTTCAGCGCACCACATTCACACGTGTAGCCAGTGCCACCTTTTATACCCGGTTCCTTCCTTGACCGCTACCATCTCCTTTTGTTAGCACAGATTTTAACAGCTACCTGATATTCTATGGGAATGGCTGTAACACCTATCCACTATTGACGGACATTAAATTGTATTTATAGCTACTCCACCACTGAAGGATGAACATAAAGTTGTTTCTTCTCCTTCCTCTTCCTCCTCCTCCTCCTCCTCCTCCTCCTCTTTCTCCTCCTTCTTCATCCTCTTGCTATTTGTAAGTTCTGAGATAATGAGCATTCCCGTACATAGGCAGTGTTTTTGAGGGGGAGGGCTGAGAATGCATTCCTGCCTTGCTGAATGCACACGGGACTCTTTAAAACTTAGGATACGATTGTCTTTGCTCTAGGGATCAAAGGTTGGTTATACTCATGCAAGCACAGTCATTGTGGGAATACCACTGGGCCCACATCCTCACTATAGCAGGACTCTTTGTTTACTTCCTAAGTCCTTGCTAATCTGATGGGGGCAGGGGACAAGTTACTCTAACAATTTAATCTGGGTAGACTTTAAAAGAGCCAGATCACAGATTCATTATGTGTCTGTGTGTCACTGCAGTGTGGAGGACAGGTTAAGGACATTACTGCAATAGCTTCAGGTGCCACTGGGAAACGCTCAGGATTTACAGTCACACACACACACACACACACACACACACACACACACACACACACACACACACACACGCGCGCGCCTCCTAGACATGAAAAGTAGCTGTTTTCCAAATCAGCTGTTTTAAAAGAAACCAGAAAGAAGTTGAAAAACCGTGCCACAAGTTGACATTATGCTAAGTGGAAGATTGATGGGGGGCTGCCATTAGGCAGTGGTTGGAGTTGGTCAGCGTTGAGCATTAGATGCCTGCTGTATGCAGGTATGTTTCCACATGGTGCACGTTGTCTTTGTCCCTCAGCAGGCCTGCTTTTAAGGATTTGGGGAGCCTGGACTCAGACAAGTTGAGCAAGACTCAAAATGAGCAGTAGGATTTCCAGCAGGCTTTGTGCCAGGGAAGACTGCCCCTTAGGAGGACCGCCCCTTAACGCAGGCTGTGCTGCCTCCTCCTGAGAAAAGGGAGTGGGATTGGGTAGGTCTGACTTCTGCTCTAAATAGCCACACTGTCTCTGAAAGCTTGAGGACCAGAAAGTCAATATTTTTAAAACCGTGTAGACACCGAATTAAGAGTTGGCGTCATCCATCATATTTAGATGACTTTTTGCTTCCCAAAGGAGGGGCTGAAAAGGGAAGAAGGGAGGTTACAGAAGGGAGAAAGAGTTGGGAGAGAGAGAAGGAAATAAGTGGTGTTTGGGGCTTACATTTGTAGCTTCTTTGTGCAGTCACTATTTTAAAACTATTAACTCTACAGTACATGAAGAACTTTCCAACTCTTTGCATGAGCCAGGCCAATTAGATGCATTCAGTTTGTTATGTCCAATGATGAAAATTTTAAATTACATTTAATTTGTCGATTCATTTGTGTGTGTGTGTGTGTGTGTGTGTGTGTGTGTGTGTTTGCACAGGCACACATATCACAGTGTACATGGGCATATTAGAGGACAACTTTTGGGAGTTAAGTCTTTCCTGCTAACCATGTGTGTCTGGGGGATGGATTTCAGGCCATCAGGCTTGACACCAAGTGTGTTTACCCACTGACCCATCTTGCCTGCTCTCCAACGAAGAAATTTATCTTTGAGTGCTAAATAATAAAAAAAAAAAATTGGTGAGACTTCCTAGGTTTTGCCCCCAAGTCTTTCTGGAGAAGCCAGAGGAAAAGCCTGTTGTTCTCCCTGGGAGAGTTGATGGGCCAACTATAGTGAGTAGAGGCCAATCCCAGTTATTGATTGGCTGACTGTCAGGTATTTTAAATGGTTGTATTCTTGTAAATTGTTTTTAGGATCAGATTCCGTGAATTCATTCAGAACCAGGAAGCGGACAGAGAATGCTAACCCCTGCTCTACCCCAGCAGTCCACGCTCAAAACCAGGTCTGAGGGAAGCTGCCTGCCTTCTGCTGTGTCTTGCAAAAAGTCCTAAAGATCTAATTCAGAGTTTTATTCCCTCTCTTCCTCCCTTCCCCCTTCCTTCCTCCCTTCTTCCTTCCCTTCCTCCTTCCCTTCCTTCCTCCCTTCTTTCCTTCCTCCCTCCCTCCTTCCCTTCCTGTCTTTCTGTCCTTTTCCTTAAAAACTATGTGAACCCGTGTACCCTCAGCACATTTTAAACTTGTGCTTTAAAACCTTTCATGTTTTAAATACAAAGAATGCTCAACCTATTATAAACATTGACATTTTACAATACACTGTTCTATCCTTTCAAAAGCTCTAGTAGAATCTATATTTGATTTCCAGTGTTTGATATTATTTTTCTCACATGCATTTGTGTGTATGTGTTTGCACATGCATGCTTGTGCCATGATATGAGTATGGAGGTCAGAGGTCAGCCCGAAGGCATTGGTTCTCTCCTTTCTATCTTTTGAGTT
This sequence comes from Acomys minous, assembly GCF_964271855.1. Taxonomy (NCBI): domain Eukaryota; kingdom Metazoa; phylum Chordata; class Mammalia; order Rodentia; family Muridae; genus Acomys; species Acomys minous. The sequence continues at coordinate 63,144,925 of NC_140486.1, forward strand.
CCAGGGATCCAGCCCAGCCCATTGGACTTGGCAGCAGGTACCTTCAGCCACAGAGCCATTTCACCAGCCTTCAGTAGTATTTATTGTAAGGAGGCACAGATAAATCCTTCGGCTCTTATAGATCTTCGCACCTTTTCCTCATGTCCTTAACTTCATGCTTCTGTGTCCTCCGACCCTAAATAATGTCCTGACTCATCCTACCCTGCTGTTTGAAATAACTTGATTGATCACTCTGTCACAAGTACTGAAACAAACAGAGTAGATTGGAATACAACATTTTGTACTTTTTTTTTTTTTTTTTTTTACCATAAGACTTTTAGAATTTGAAAAATTCCAGATGTTAAAAAAGATGACTATTACTTTGTGATGGGGCTTGCATGGTATGTATGTAGAGCTCAGAGGGCGGCTTTATGGTATCGGATCTGTGTTTTCGTCCTTCTTGTGTGGGTTCTGGGGCTTGAACTCAGGCTGTCAAGCTTTTGTGGCAAGTCCCTTTATCCACCAACGCTTTTACCAAACAAAGAATTAGGGGCTGGGAGTGCGGTTTAGTGATAGAGCGCTTACCCCACATGCAAGAGGCCCTGGGTTCATTCCTGAGACACCTCCCACAACACGTGCAGAATTTCTTTTCTTTTGTTAAAGATTTATTTATTTATTATGTATACAGTGTTCTGTCTGCATGTCAAGACTGCACTCCAGAAGAGGATACCAGATTTCATTATAGATGGTTGTGAACCACCATGTGGTTGCTGGGATTTGAGCTCATGACCTTTGGAAGAGCAGCCAGTGCTCTTAACTTCTGAGCCATCTCTCCAGCCCAGAATTTCTTGAAGTACAAAAACTGTTGCTCAGATACTGGAGACTTTCACCCCTCACTGTGCATCAGCCCTTTCATTATTTCCGTTGTTTATCCCCTTGAGATCTTTGTATCCCTGCCCAGTGTATTTTAGAGAGATCTGGGAGAAGACAATATGCATCTGAATCTAGTGGGTGAAGGACCGTCTGGCAGGGGTGCGTCAAGAGCAGCTTCCATCCCTCACAGGCATGGTCACAATAGGAGAGAGACCCTTGCATCGTAGTCATGGTCAAAGCAGAACACTGTTTAAATACATATCCTTAGAAGCGGGGGAATTGGAAATGTATTGTTCTGTAGGTTTGAAGCTGGATTCTTGGAAAGGGTTGGCTTTGCCTTTGAACACAAACCCTGGCATGAAGAATGCTGGTACAGGATAGTAAAACAGAGTTTAAGGCTTTGTTTTCCGAAAGGATATCCAAGGCTGCAGGAAAATGCTGGAGAGGAGAAAAATGAAAGTGATGCAAGTCAGAAATAGGTAAACAAAACAGCTCAGTCTCCTACCTTATTGTGTTAGTTCCCCTTGTCACCTCTGTGGCCCAGTATCCAACAAGAAGCAACTTAGGGAAGGAGGGGTTTATTAGAGCTCACAGTCTGAGGGGCGCTAGTCACTGTGGGAGGAGCTTGTGGCAGCTGCTTGCTCACATCCCTGCAGATCAGGAAGCAGAGGGAGAAAACCTGTGACACCCAGCTGGCTTTCTCCTGTCTCCCCTGTTTTCAGGCTGGATCCCAGACCCTAGTATGGTTCCATCCACATCAGAGTAAGTCTTCTGCCTGTAGTTGATTCTCTCTGGAAAGAAAAATCCTCACATACACATCCCAAGTGTTTGTCTCAGTAATAACTTGGGGGCATTCCCCCCCCCCCTTCTCTGTGTAGCCCTGTAGCCCTAGCTGTCCAACTCACTCTGTAGACCTGACTGGCCTTGAACTCACGGAGATCCACCTGCCTCTGCCTGCTAAGTGCTGATGCTGGGATTAAAGGTGTGTGCTGGTAATCCAATCAAGCTGACAATTAAAATTAATTGTTGTATTAGCTATAGGGAAAATCCATTCTGATGCTAAGGCCTGGGGTGTTGGGGTTGTGGGTATCTGGGTTTTGCATTGTGCCAAGGTTTTCTGGGCTTTATCAGTTATGCACCTGGAGACTGTAGAAGGAAAAATATGAACAACCCCAAGGGATTCCAGATGGCTGCTTGCAAATGTCAGAGATCCTTCTAAGTCCATGCTTTGTCTCTGAAATTGATGTAAGTTCTGAAAATGTGCTTTGTGATTGACGTGGGGTGGGGTGTACACACATGGATGTAACTAACAGCATATAGATACTGCCCAGAAGATATACATGCTTATCTTACGGCTTCATTTCTCCCAGGCAGTCTATTTACAACACAGAGGGCACATACACAAGCCCAGGGAAAGAAAAATGATGCTTAATGATGTTGAATTTGGAGTCAAGAACTCTACTGTTTTGTAGCTGTACGTTCTTGGCTAGGTCTCTTCATTTCATTCATTTGTAGTTTTTCATGGAGGAAAAATAAACCTACCTCTGATGTGTCTTATAAATGGTCCTGTGTTATTATTTTATTAAACTCATACTATTAATAATGTGTTATAGACATTAGAATTATAGTAGTGAGAAAAGCTTTGGTCCTTGTGGGAGCCAGCAGTCTTGTGCGTCTGCTTATTTTGGGCATTAATGTGTTAGCATATGTGAATTACATGTATATTGCCTAATAGTATCTATACATGTTTAAGGTTGGCCTAGAGATGCTTCTAGGCATGTGTCATTGAGCATGCAGAAGGAACAGGGATAAGAAATGTTCTTACACTTAGACAAGTGGAAAACCAGAAATGCTCCAGGTGGCTTAGTCTGCTTCCTCCTGTGAGTTGTAGGTGTGTCATAGGCATCTGCAAGCTATAAAAAAGGAGGGAAGCCCTTATCAGTGAGAAAGTGTTATGAGCAAACCTAAGATTGGGCTGAGAGAGGCTGGAGCAGGAATTCAGGGAGGGATTTTTAACTGAATCCAGAGTCACAGGTAGGTCTGTCCAAGTGGTTCCAAAGCAAAGGAACTGAGACATTTAAACATCTGAGTACATATTTACATGGCTTTGGCTGTTGGTGGTCGGTAGTTTTGTATGCAAGGTAAATGATGAGAAAGTTCACTTAATCTTCTCTAACACACTAAATACTTTTATTTTCTTCCAGTCCTGACTTACTCTAATTGTCAGCCATATCTAAGAGTGATGAGCTCAAAATGGGAGAGGATGTTGTCATAGGCAGTGGACAGTGATAAAGATTTAGACCCATGAGGCGAGGGTGGACATAGTTACTTTAGTGTCTTTGTTTTACAAGTCCATGGCTGCTTTGAAAGTCTTGCATGAAATGCATTTCCACACTGGCATTGAGGATCTGGGAAAATGCTCTGCCTGGTGATCCTCTGCCTCATCAGTTGAAGAGAGAATATTTTGGGTCTCTTTTTCTCATTGGCTGCCTTACTAAAATAGCCAGTTCTTGTAGCCCAGCTTGTAAACTCGTTTATTTTTGTTGGCTTCCCTAAGGGATCTGTCTTTTCACTTACTAAACCACAGCTCTTGGAAGACTCAGAAACTCCCCTGTAGCCTTAGCAGGACCCTCAGCCTTTAGTACACCAGCTATTGTGTGCAAAATGAAAAGAAACTCCCATTCATAGTTTATATATTTTGTCATTCTTGAAAATGACGCAAAATATCTGCTAAAATGTTTGAAATTTCTGGAGGTTAGTTCTTTCACTGTGGCATGTTCCCACATAAAAAGCCTCCCTGACTTTCCTATGTACCTAAGCTCTGAAATCCTCAACAGTCTTCTCTCCGACGGCAGGTTAAAGATACCTAGAGCTGTATTTATTATTTCTCAGCTCCTAGCACACAGCCCATCACACAGGAAACTACGACTAAGCACGTGATAAATGAATGAGCAAATCCGAGTGTGGCCTCAGATGTCTGCGGGCCTGTAATAGCAGTTCACTTTTGTTCAGTTTGAGGCATTATTAAGCTTATAAATCAGAATCAACATGCTAGGCAAGCAATAAGAGGCACATGGACCATCATCATTAATAAGACAATGGTTCATGGGGCTGCTAGTTCGAGTACTTTAAGTAAATTCTTTCTAGAAATTGTAACTTGTTTTCAGGGCAAATGAAAAGTTGCTGGATGAATAAACCACCTGTCACACTAACATGAAGGTGATTGGACATGTTGCATGTACATGCCTTTGAATTTTCAAACTTGGATGTCATTATGCTGCTCACACAATCCCCATGTGTATACACTAGAATGCCTGAGTCTTTGAGACTAGTCATCACTTACTTCAGGAAAGAAAGGCCCAATGACAGTCATCAGTTCAGCTGCCCAGGGTCTCACTGTGAACATTAGCAATTTTATTTCTAAGCAAAGCAAACCACTTGGTTCAAATGTGCTACAAGACTGTAATTGCTAATTTGGTACAGTTGCCTCTTCCTAGAATAGCCACAAGACTGACTGTAGTATCTTAATCCCAGACAATGAGTTTCCTTTTATGCCCTTGAAGGAGTATTCTGTTGTAGGAAAGGAAGGAAAAACACTCCCAAGCTCTTTTACAGTACTGTGGATGCATTGCCTTACAATTACAGGGCAAGTCATTTTAATTGATTCTGTTAATTGCTAACCCAGATTGAAGTATTTAAATACCACTTGAGCTTTTGATGGCTTAATAATTGTTTAATAAATACCATGATATTGAGTTTAAAATGCAATATGAGTTCTTAGCACTGTGGAAGTATTGTTATTCTGGGTAATACTGAGCATGCACTATGGGTTATTGGGGTCAGGCCTAGTCATAGTATAGAAGAGAATAGAATAGCTTTTGAGCAGTGCTTATGTACATATCCTTGGAATGATTTGAGATATGTTGTATCTGCTGGTTTATTTTATTAACTCAATAGAGAAAAAATTTGTTCAGCAAGAATTTTTTTCTTTATTAAGACGATAGTTTCTTTAATACCAGACTTTTAAGATGTTAGAGATGAAACTTTGCTACCTTTCTATCAGGGGATAAGGTTTGCATTCTCAAAACAAGTGTCACCCCCTTTCTGTTGCATTGTTGCTTTTAATCGTGTCTACTGCCCTTTAGGCAGTTACAAACACTGGTTACTGTGGAGGCTGCTGTCCATTCATAAAAAGGTAAAGGACTTCTCGAGAAAACCATGGAAAACTAGTCACCATCTACCTTTGCAGATGCTGTTTCCTCCACGAGTGGTGCTCACTTTGCATTACTGTTCTCTTGTAGGCACAGTGGACCAGTGAGAACACCCAGAACCACAGAACTAACATATGTCCACTCCACTGTCATTTCTGTCCTTAGTCTTAGGCCCTCAGGTCTTTCATCTCAGACTATTTCAGGGTGTTCACATTTGGAATACTTCAGCATTCATTTTTACCTCGGGGCCACTGTCCCACAAAATCAATCAAGCTCTGGGCCCAAGTTAAAAAGCAACTTAATTAGTTGAGAGAGAGGCACATGTGGGTATGTGAGAGAGAAGTGCTCTAGAAGGTTCAAATTACTTACTTAAAAATAACAAGTAACAGAAAGCTTTAGTAAGAGGCTGCCCTTATTTTTTTTCCTGTTTATTTTGGTCCCGTGTTTTGGCCAGTTAAAAGAAAGGGAGCCAGGGTAGATAGGTTCGGCAGAAATTTCAGAAACTCATTTATCATGGCTATTGTGTATGAGTCAAGGTTAATTTCAGTCCCGTATCACGAGTCAGGCCCAGAGTTGAAGACTTACGCTGTTGCTCTCTTTCTGCTCTGCCCCCTTCAAGCTGTTGTCACTGTGAGCATGACCTCATGGTTCGGAATGGCTGCTGGAGCCCAAACTATTTCGTCTGCGTCCCAAATAGCAAGAAGGGCAAAGGGGTATTTCCTCCTAGTTCCTCACCACGTTTCACGTAGCATCTCATTGGTCAGGACTTTGACACTTTGATGTGGGAGTAGCAGAAGGCAGAGAGTTAAAGTCTGACCTGTGCCCCAGGGTCCCTATGGCAGGAGATGGGGCCACTGAGTATTAGAGACCTCCTGTTACTCAGAAAGGCTTTAAAGCAGCCCTGACATCTCCCTTGCATTTAAGAAGCCTGTTTTTGTTTGTTTGTCTCAGGGTGCGGGATAATTAGAGCTTACACATGTTAGGCAAGCTGGTCCACCACCAGCTCTAGCCCCAGCCGAGAAACCCGTTATTAGAGTCGAAAGTGCTGTCTTAAAGGGAAGCCAAAAGGAGTTGTGTATTTAAAAGAAATGGTGGTTATACAGCCCACCTCACCTTGTTGTTGCGTACTTTTTACATTTTCTCCCTGACTTGATACACTCGTGGGAATAGCTGTATAATTTTTCAGAGAAGCTTGTCCCCTATTCTGGTCCTTCAGACAGAAAGGTGTGATGGTAGTATTTAAAATAGTATTTTCTATCTTCATCATTACAGGAAATTTGGAAAATAAAGAAAAGGCAGACAGAGTGAATAATGGCTTTAAACTCAGAGGGCATATTAATTGTTGGTGTTAAACAGACATGGAATATAAGGATGAACATGTAGAAGTGGGACCAAATTGCCCACGCTTCAGCTGTGCACACCGCTGCACTGCATTTCATTATTGCTAGAAGGTAAAATTATTAAGACTAATGGGCTTCTGCCTTGCTGGTAAATCATTATTTTTTGGACCATTTTCCTGTTGTGAGACACTGCTTTTGAGTGTGCTGTCTTTGAAAACGTCTTTGTACCTACATTGGTCAGTTTCTTATCATATCGTTATTTGAGGCTCCCACCCAAAGTGTGGCTTTTAGATTGTTCAAACGTGTTGGTAAATTGCATCTAGGACTGTTCAGACCAGAATGAGTAAGCCTGTCACTTTGCAAGTCATTGACTGTCACAGTCATTTCTTAGTTTTTGCAAATTTAGATAATTTTTTAAAAACTCATACTTTTTTCATTTGTCTTAGGGTTTTGTTAGTTACTGTTAAATCAGCTTCAATATATTTTATGTGGATTTCCTAAGATTTTTTTGTTCAATTTAAAATGTTTTGCAAAGATCTTGCAATCACAATAACAAAAATTTCAGTGAACTTTATATTGGTTTCTGTGGTATGTTTATGGATAATCTCATCTAATAGGAGTTAATCACTTTTAAATTTTCTTTCTGTTTTCTTCTGTTATTAAGTAGCTGTTACCTCTGTTTTTGTAATTAAATAGTCATGATCAATTTTGGGGTGGGTTCTTGTTTTTGTTTTTCAAGACAGGGTTTCTCTGTGTAGCTCTGGCTGTCCTAGACTCGCTCTGTAGACCAGGCTTTCCTGTAACTCACAGAGCTCTGCCTCCTGAGTGCTGGGATTAAAGGCGTGTGACACCACCGCCCGGCTCCACATGTGTTCTTTTTTGCCTGTTAAACACTACACACCCAAAGTGATGTTTGGACCAGTTAGGTGAGCCAGACTGTTGTAGCTTCGGAGTGTCATCGCCATTAGTCTAAGCTCTGGTATTCAAGGATGAGTGATAGAAACTCACAAGGCAGTTCAAGACATGGAGACATGCACATGCAAGAGCTTGGATGCTATTTGTCTTCTGGAGAACAGCTGTGTAAATGTTGTCTTCACCAAGCAGTCTTCAGAGAAGGGAGTCTGAAGAGCCTGGCTCGGTTCTCTCTGTGTAGGCCAGTGGTTGACAGGAAATAAAATATTGCCTCAGTCTGCCAACCTAGCACTGAAGGACTCTATGAACAGCTGTATCTGTCAGTGTGTGGAGGTGACAGTCGCTGAGAGAGAATTTTTTATTGTCGGAGGAAAAGGCTCCGATTCACTACATTGTGGACGAGGTAGCTCATCCCAACCTTGCTGTGTCTCATCTGCTGCTCCCTCTTCCCCTCTTTTTTTCTTTGATTCAACTGGAATATAGTAATCTGAGTAGCTTATGTACAGATGAATACTCTGATCTCAAAGGAGCTCCAGGCTAGGTGGAGCCTGGACAGTAGGGAGGAAAGACATGTGCGCACTAAGACCTGAAGTCATGTGTAGTCCACCATTCATCCTTTGCATCAAGCCCTCCCATCCTCAAAACCTTGCCTGCCCATAGGTCTTAGTCACTGTTCTATTGCTGTGAAGAGACACCATGCTCAAGGCAACTCTTATAAAGGAAAGCATTTAATTGGGGGCCGGCTTACAGTTGCAGAGGCTTAGTCCATTATCATCATGGTGGGAAGCGTGGTAGCAAGCAGGTGTGGTGTTGGAGACCACCCAGTGACACACTTGCTCCATCGAGGCCATGCCTCCTTATCCTTCTCACCTCTTCAAGTAGTGCCACTCTTTGGTGACTAAGCATTCAAATATACCATGGGGGCCATTCTTATCCAAACCACCACACGGTGGTATATTCCAACAATCCAATCAATGTGTGTTCATCATACTTGCTCTCTATTCACCCTGTGTCAACATTTACACAGACATGTGCAAATTCTGTCATGGTTTCATAAAAACTGAGTACTAGGATTAAAGTGTGCACTACTACACCCACCTTCGGTCGCTTTTTGAGTGGCAGTCCTGGTGATTAACTCACCAAACCTCGCTGTATGTAAGTCATCGGTGTCACTGTTTTCCCAGAATCATCTACTGTGTGTCTGTTCTGCTCAACTATCTCTCATACCATTGTCTTCCTGAGTTCTGTAATGTCACAGTCAGAGGGTTGAGTTTGGAGTCAGGGTGGGGGGATCGGAGAGTGGGGAGGCTGTCAGGTAGCCTTACATCAGCTCAAAGCCCAGCTGGTGGAGTGGGGTGCACTTAATGAGGGTTGATAAGATGAAGGCCAAAAGCCTATCGCAGTTCTTATTCTGTCACAGAAATATGGGAATGCAATTTCCCCAAGTCTACATCAACCTTTGTCTGAGATGTTCTTGCCAGCTTAATGGATGGAAGTGAAATAAGGTCTTACTGCTACATTAATTTGCATTTCTCCTTGGTAAATCCTGTGTGTGTGTGTGTGTGTGTGTGTGTGTGTGTGTGTGTGTGTGTGTGTGTAGGGCAGACAACAACAAGTTGTAGGAATCTGTTCTCTCTGTGTATCCTGAGGGACCTGGGGATTGAACTCAGATCGTCAAGTTTGGCAGCATCTTTAGCCACTAAGCCATCTCACCGCTCCTCTGCTTAGTATTTTTTTTTATTTACACTTGTATCTAACTCTGCATTATTCCACTGAACAGATTTTAATTTTTACAAAGATAGACGAGTCCCCTTTTTAAGTCCTGATTAAGAAAACCTACCCAGAAACACAGAATGTGCATACAGTCCTTTAGATTGTTTAGGAAGATTTAAAATTTTCAAAATTGTATTCAGTCCATCTGGAATTAATTTTTGTATATGATGTAAGATTTCTATTTTCCTACAGGCTGCTGTTATTTGAGCCCAGTTATTTAAAAAAAACCTGTTTACCACTGATATGAGCTATCTTTGTTGAATTTATTTTGCTTTTTAACAATAGGAAAACACACTTGAGCCACACCTGTCTTTCAGAGATTACCCTGGGCTGTGTTCCAAGAACATAAAAGGTTAATGAAATCTGAAAACAATCTCTTTATTCCCTAAAGAAAAGTCATAGAAGATCTGCCTTTCTAGTATTGATGTGTTCTTCTCATCCATTGGCCATGGGAGACCCAATAGTTGTTTGTGCAAAGAAAAATTAAATTCCTTTTGAAGCAGGGCTGCCCTGGTGAGGTTTTGGAAGTGATAGGAACTTGTCAAATGCCGTCTGGAAGCAGAGCCCAGATGCTTTGGCAGTGGGCTTCCCCCAGGGAAGCATTTGCTTAACTTGATTCTTTACTAAGCTGCCGTGTGTGTGTGTGTGTGTGTGTGTGTGTGTGTGTGTGTGTGTGTGTGTGTGTGTGTAATAGAAAGGAGTGGGGGAGGAATCATAATTTAAGAGGGGGTTTGCAAGTTGTACTCTTTTTCAGACTCTATAATTGTGCAGTTCTGTTATTTTTGGTACAAACAAGGGGCACGCTTTTGCACACTACTCTTTTTGTTGTTGTTGCTTTTCTAGACAGGGTTTTTCTGTGTAGCCTTGGCTGTCCTGAAACTCGCTCTGTAGACCAGGCTGTCCTCGAACTCACAGAGATCTTCCTGCCTCTGCGTCCTGAGTACTGGGATTAATTCTTAATGTGTAAGTGTTTACTTTCTTCAGACTCCACAGTGACTCACTCTATTCGTTTTTAAACACTTAAACTTCTCACATTTTGTTACATCATTGTCATCCTAGTTCTATTTAATCTCACTTGCAGAGGCTAGAGTTAAACCTTTTTAGAAAAGATGCAGGAGAGTGTGGTTCTCACCTCAGCCTCAGAACCCACAGGGTCTACATCAATCTTCTCTGAAGCTTTGTCCATTGCATTTGTCTTATTGGAACTTTCAGCAGATCCTCAGCCCTGGGTTCCCTGACGCGCTGCAGGAAATTGGACTAATGTGTACTTAAATGTTTTATTTCCATCTGGGTTCGAACTTCTAAGCCGAGAGCAGAGATTTGGACCTTTCATCCCATCGTAGGTCACACAGGAATGAGTGTTGATGTCCCACTGGATAGATTAGAAGTCCGAGTCAATGACTCCACCCCAGGTGTGTTGGGAGTGTATAATGTGTGCACATGTGCATACACTTCATTCTTCACCTAACAATCTTCTAGCAGGCTCTGGGCAAGGGAAACATCTCGCCTCCAGAATCTCTCCCTTCCTGCTCTAGCTCAAAAGATTTAGAGACTTGAAATTTTTCCTTGTATATATATATATCCACTGTGTGTGGTACTGTGTTGCATAAAGTCATGTTCAAACATGCATATATTCTAGAGTCTTTCTAAGGCCCTGACTTTTCACACTTAATTCTCAAAGGCACTTTCTATCTAAGATTATGTTTATATGCATTGGCTTAATGGAAAGGAACTGGACAGATGAAGCCAACATAATGGTGATGTTTTTGCTAGTAGGTCATTGAGATTTAGCTATACTATCTTATCAAAAGCTATGTGCATTTTTCCATGTGTTGTGGGAACATATCCCAAAATGGACATCAGCATATGCGTTGATTCTAAAGTGTGCATTTTCAATAGAATGTGCTCTATAATTAATGGTGTGGCATAGTTTAATCAGTGATGTTTATTCTGTCTTGGTTGTTGTGAAATGATTATCTCACATCTGGGATGTCAACATACCAGATGGCATGTGTTATAGTCATCCTGTGGAATGTCTTTCACACAAGTCATTCAGTGCTCAGAGCAAGCACCTGAAACAAGGTAGGATGTTATCCAAGCTGAAGTCCAAGGACTAGTCCCCAAACTACCCGTCTCTAGTGGGGACTGCTATAATGTAGATCTGGGGCGTCTCCCAGAGGCCCTGTTAAAGAGTTAGGCCTCAGCTTGGTGCTGGCAGGAGGTCATGGAAAAATTTAAAGGTAAGGCCTAATGAAACTACTTCAGGTCCCTGTGCTGCGCCTTTGAGTGGGATCCTTTTTCTCTCCTTTGCTTCCTGGCTACAGAGTGAATGATTTTATTCACTGTGCGCTTGCACCATGATGTGCTGCCTTGCCATGGGCCCCAAAGCAACAGGGCAACCAATGAAGTAAATTCACCAAAAGTGTAAACAAGTATAGCCTTACGTTATAAGTTAATTATATCAAGTAAGTATTTTTATAGTAACAGGAAGCTGACTAAAAGGGAAACTGTTAGATCATGTGTGTGTGTGTGTGTGTGTGTGTGTGTGTGTGTGTGTACACATAAGTGTGGGGAGGTCAGAGGACAGCTCTTGGGAGCTGGTTCTCTATTGCTACCTTGTGGGACCCAGGGATCAAATTCAAGTGCTCAGCCTTGTGCACAAGCGTTCCCCCCCCCTGCCCCTCGCCCCCCCTACCCTATCAGAAGCATCTTACCAGCCCAAGGACTCCTTTTGTGGCATAATAATAACACACAAACACTCACAATGTAGTTGAATGATGCTCATCCCATCCTGAATAAAGACGTGTCTCTATCTAAATCCCTCTTTATGTTACCTTACATAGATAAAATCTTTGCAGAAGTAATTGACAATCATGAGATGAAGATATCCACCCAACTGGGCTGTAAAACCATAGTAGGCATCCTTGTAAGAGGAAGGAGGAGAATTGAAAGGAATCTGGGATGGAGTAGGCAGTGTGACCATGGTGGCAGAAATGGGAGAGATAGCTATGTAAGTCAAGGTTGGTGCCATTAGAGGTAGAAAACATAATTAGAACCTTCATAGGAATATGATCCTGTTCAGTAAGTTTGGATTTGGCCTCTAAAATGGGGAAGGGATAAATTTCTTTTGTTTTAGGCTACCCAGTTCATATTAATTTATTATAGCACTCCCCCCAAAACTGCTGTGCCTATGTGGACACACATGCACATGGACACATACACACACACACACACACACACACTACAAGTTTTGCTGGCCTATAGTTAAGTAAAATGCTAGGTTTTTTAAAATAGCAGTTATAAATATAGAAGCACATAGAATTTACCCTAACATCCATCAATAGGATATGTGAGTAGGAGATTGGTATGTGGTTTACACAATGCTACTCATTTACAAACTGGATCACGGGCCTGCTATCTGATACACACAGTCAGTACCAAGAGCTAGGAGCTCAGAGATAAACAAATGTGGAGCCCATCCCTGGGAGGCTCGCAGGCCTGCTAGCTAGGTGGCTCTTAGAAGGTTAAATGTTAACCTGTAATAAAGAGATGGGAATGCTTCATCTCAGAGGTCAGTTAATTTTGCCAGGGATTTTTCAGAAAGCACCATTTGACCGGTGAGCTAGTCATCGAAGTATGCCTAGAATTCTGCCCTGTTTAGAACAGGCAGAATTGTATTCCTGACCGAGGTTCAGAGCAGCCAAAGCCCAGGCATGTGAGAGAGGAAGTAGGAAGCAAGGCCCCACAGACAAGTTGGAAACAGATTTTGAAGAGCCAGCGTACAGAAGTTTGGATCTCACCTGTGGCTGCATGAGCAGCCGTTCGTGCCAGGCTCCCTTCCAGAACACAAGTGACAGTGGGCGCATTGGAGTCCCTAACTTCGATGAGCTTCAGTGTCAAAATCACAAATAATGCACTGATCCTTCTGATAAAAGCTAGGCAAGCCGCGCAGCTCAGAAACAAGCTTCTGAATGTAGTTGGCAAACTTAGAAGGGCTGGGAGTGCAGGAGCTATCTAGATTTAATTTTCATGAAGACCATTTTCATCATCTTGGAAAATCATTTAGAACCATAAAAGGCCAGTGATGAGAAAGACTATTTGGAAGCCATAGGATTATATAATCGAGAAAAGTGGCCATTAGTCCCAACCACATGTGGAGAGGTGTGCAGAAGGTCAGTGGCACCGGCCTGCAGGTGAGTCTTGTCGGATGAGTGCTTGGATGTGAGTGGGGAAGTAGGAAGCGAAAACAAGACCCAAGGTTACTGGCTTTGGTGCCAGTGCTGTATTAAAGATGACCACATGTCAAAAAGTCAAAAAGTAGGCTGCTGGTGAGCACTAGCAGCAGACAGAAAGGTCAGTGTTTTCAAACAGGAAAGGTTCGGCTGCGGGTACAAGAGAAAAGTGAGGCGCATGGTAGCTTGTGCCACTCAGAATTCAGTCCCCAGCTCTTCAAATAATTGAGTAAAAATTAAGCGGACAAAAGAGCACAGGTTTATGTACTCCTCACAGACTGACTACTCCCTGGCCTCCTCCATCCCTCCTCTCACTGTAGGTCTCAGGTTGGCATCGCCATTAACTGTGTGTCCCCATCGTTGAAGCAGGAGATTGAATAAGCACATCTCACTTGGGGCCCTTAAAGCCTGTGCCTGGAAGTGATGTACCTCGTGTCCCTGTTACATGTCACTGTTAGTGGCTGATTCTCTGGCCGCACTTAACTCTCAAGAGTCATGTGTCAAAAAAGACTCTAGTGTCTGCTGTGGTGGGAGATAGGGAAGACAGCACAATTACCTGCAGCCGTGCAGACAAGTTTTAGGGAAGCTACACATAAGCAGTGGAGAGTTTGCATCTTGAAAGTCCAGGGCCGGAGAAACAGTGATAGGAGATGAGTAGCAGTAGTCATGAGTCAAGTGAACACACCAACAAATAACACTGGGCAGGTGTGAAGAGAGCCAGCTCAGTCCAGGGTTAGTAAGCTGTGGCCACCAATGCTCTAACCCCAGAATCCTCTGTTTTGTAGCAGCTGGCTATAACTTGAAATTTTATCTAATGGTTGCCATAGGGTTGAATGAATCACTTAAACAGATTGTGGCTTTTGGAGACTCAAATTGCTGACTGGCATGTAGTGATTTAAAAGGTGCTTTTAGGTTTTGCAGTAGGATCCCAGCCAGCTTTTTCACCCCAGCAGAAAGATGATGCGCTGCGAAGGGTAGCTACTGTAAGTTGGAACACAAGGTCAGTTATATGTTGATTGATACCAAGATTGCTGAGTACTCAGAAAATTAGAATGCCTTCACTTTTTTTTTTTTCCCTGTCTCTGCCTCAGACAGCGAGATAGGCTTATCCTTGCTGTAATGATGTTCTTTTTATAGCTTCAATTACTGGCAAAGGGAGGTAGTTAATAGCAGTTTTCCCCATTGGCTGAGGTTCAGACATAAGACTTGCATTTCCCATTCTCCGTTCTCTCAAAAGGTTCTTACATGTTTGCCTTCCTGACCTCCAGAAGGGGTCTACACTACAGTATTCACGTTTAAAACTTTTTGTGTGCACATATGTAATTAATTACTTTCACCAAATTAACTCTTCTTCCTTCAAAACTGTGTATTTATCAGAAAAATGAAGAAACAGGCCTGGCCCTATGGCATGCCTCCTTTTTATTTTTTGAGACAAGTTCTCACATATCATGTAGCCCAGGCTAGCCTAAAACTCACTCACTCACTGTGTGGCTGAGAGTGACCTTGAGCTCCTGATCCTGGTTAATGTGGTATCAGGAGTTGAGTGCAGGGCTTCCTGTAGGTTAGACCAGCACTCTCCCAACTGAACTACATCCGCCAACCCATCATTATCTTTTTAATGGGAGCCTTTAAGCAGTGTGATAGCAGGAATGGTAAAAATGAGTATTCCGAGTGAAACAATTAATGTTTCATCAACTTTACACTTTTTTATAGCACTATACTTTGAGTGATTGAGAAAAGTGTAAGTAGGAAGCTAGCTTTTACCTTCTGTGCATGCACATATGTATTATATACATTAAAGATTGAATAACTAAACACCCATGGAAAAAGGCACCTCCACCAAAGGATTCACATGAACACAAAAAAGGAAAATCAGTGGTTAAATACTACACAATGAAGCTCATAGTTACTACAGTCATCTACCAAGAAGGCAACTGGAAGCAGAATAGATATTATAAAAAATACAAATTTGGCTTCAGTCCAGTCTTACTTTAGAATGGATCAACATACCTTACCAATGAGGAAGAAATAACATCATCTTCATTTATCTCCATTACATATAATTTAAACTTAATCTCAGTGTTAATATTTTCCTACACTTCATTTGTGATTCTTCATGAACGGGATGAACACAAACAATTCACTTTTGATGCTTGGTGCCCAGTGTATCAGTTTACTCCAGTTCAAAGAAGCAGAGAATAGGGGCAGTTCCCTGACCTTGTCCCTGACACTGCTGACATGTGACCTCCCTGACCTCCAATGTTTACTGATAGGGCTGGTGGTAAATTCTCCCACCAGCAAGGCTCTAATTCCTGTTCTCAGGATTGACCCACAGTATCAGAAATCCTGATACTGAGATGTTAATTGAGTGCTAATTAATGTATTTACATTATTAAAAAGCTGCCACTAGCTTAAGAACACGCACTTTTATGTTCTTGACACCAGCACAGAAAACTGTGAAACCAAACAGTTGTGTTTTCTCCAAGATGGCTAAGGCACTGGTGTTCACACCTGTGTAGTACTTACAATTCACGTTTATTTATTAAGGACTGACTATGGTGCTGGCCATGGTTCCGTTTGTATACATGATCTCAGTAACTTCTTAGACCAGCCCTGACACAGGGAGTAACTTGCGGAAGGTCGTGTAGCTGGAAAGTGAAGTCTGTGGCTGGAGGCACTTTGAGAACCCAAACACAGCTCCAGCCTGCCTCTCCCAGTTCTCACGCTGGCCAGCATCCCTCCCTGTTCGTGCTGCACTGTGCAAAATAAGACAGTTTGTTGTTTATTGTCTTGTTGAAATGTTGAACCCTCTCTAGGCTAAAGGACCAAAAATAGGTCCGGTCTCAGTAACTGATGGAGAGTACCACAAGGATCCCATAGAACTCTTTGCAGAGGACAGGAACGGAAGTGAACACTGAGGATCCAGTATCCTCCCACCCTGTCCCTCCCAGCAGGAAGGGCTGGACGGTAGCACCCAACAGCAAAATAACGAAGAGGTGGAAGGTGGCGTGTAACAGGAATAATAGTTTTCATTTTCATTCTTGGCTCCTAAAACACACATTCCCAAATTGTCCCCAACAGTCTGTGTGTGTGTGTGTGTGTGTGTGTGTGTGTGTGTGTGTGTGTGTGTCTGTGTGTGTGTGTGTGTACATAAACCCATATGTACAGTAATATCCTTCACTTACCAAGGGATGGGACTTGGAGAAACTCAGTCTTTCCACTGAGCCCTTCCCTCTAGTTTCATGTGTCATAGCTCAGACTTGTAGTCAGATCCCTTCTCTCACTGGGGGACAGTGTGCTTTATATCACAAAATGAAATAGCAAACACTGTGCCAATCGAGCAGAGACAGGCTGGTACCAGCAGGAGTGACAAGAACCTGTCCCAAACACGCGTGTGATCACACATGCCTTCTAGTTTCAGTCAGGAGCAAATTCTTCCTGTCCCAAACACATCTACGTCATCACAACATTAGTGGTGATTCTTGACCAGCTTTTTAAAGCTGTAAGAAAGCAGCAGGTGGACATAGAATTCCTCACCCAGTTTAAGAGTGTTCATGGATAGACTTACACTCCTATCTGAAATCAAGGACTCAGACCCTAGGCTAGAGTGCTTTGACTCTGAGGGACATGGACAGAACCTCATGATGGGCTAAATCGCCACCCAGTAGATGCTCCCAAGAATGGAAAGGCTTACCTTATCTATTTTCACTTGGTTATTTTGCAGTGAAGTCTTTATTAGATAGCGCTCACTGAATAGTGCCTTTACCGAATGCATGTTGTGTTGAGTGGTATTAGCAGAGCCCTGTGACAGGAGTGCTAATGAAGGCTTCTCAGGGTTGGGGATAGCTGGAACCAATTCACCCCAGTCTGACCACAAGTTCCTTAAGTATTCCCCTACCGAACAGCAGCGAGGTTGTCTGAGATTAGCACCTGGGGTACCTAGGCTCACGTTTGCCAGAAGACAGCCACTTGTACCCATGCTTTCTACAGTTGCTTTTGCACTATAGCAGCAATGAACAGAGCTTATATAATCCAGTGATGGAGTCCACCAAGCTTAAAACCTTTACCAACCACTCACTTGAAAGAAGTTGACCATCCCTCATCTGAAGTCATTTGTTCTTAGCCACGTAACTTTAGTGTTCGTTGATATGGATGGTGGTCGCATGTCTGCTTGGTTGCAAGGCCGACAGGATTGTATATGAGTCTCGTGTGTATTCACTTAGTATATGAGGGGTATGGAACAAAAGAGGTCCTGAAAGATGCCCATTCAGGAGTACAGTATTGCAGTCCCTTATTATCTGTGTTGCTATTATCTATTTGTGAAGTGGTATAATTTTACAGACCAGGTTTTCACATACCCTCTCATGGGATACCTAGACGAGACAAACTCAATTATTTAGTGTAACACCATGGAGCGCAGAATCGTAGAGCCAGAGTCACCCCATTTGACGCAGCAAATTGTGCAATTCCTTGAGTCATCTCTGTTTTTATTAATGTGATTGAAAACTGTAGAAATCAGTTGAGAACATGCTTGGAATGTATAAGTCAAGTGGAGGGGACAAAGAAATGCACAGCCCCACCTTCAGGAAATATTAAAATGTAATACTTTGTATTTACTACTGGAGTTCCTTTTTTTTTTTAACTGTTGTAGTAGATTTGGATGATTGAAGAACACCTGAATCTATAGCCGTCTTGAAAGGTAGTCATTCATCATTTTTTCCCTTTGTCATGAGTCCATTGGTGTAGGAAAAAGCTGTGTTGATATGCTAGCACTGCTGCACCTGTGGGGGACAGGGCTTGGGAGGCTCAGTGGGAGACACTCCATTTGGGAGCATGCATAAGGCCATCGGATTTCCTTCCTAGCAGAGGGAGGGGAGGAGAGAGGTGGGAAGGAGACAAGGGAGGGAAGGAGGAGTGTATTTGCCAACTTTAAAGACTTACTTGTCAATAAAGCCGAGGAAATTTCCTTACAGTCTGGGGTGACTGAGGCTATACCATAGGGTTGTGGATCACACGTTTATTCGATGAGTGCCTTCGATTAATAGGCTTTTAAAGACACAAAAGGAAAATCTGAAGCTAGAGAATTTAGCTGAATGTGTGATGCGGCGCAGAACGCTGATCTTTATTAAGGCTGTCTGTATTAAATTCCAACATGAAAAGAAATTCTTAAATTTGGCAGCAGATGTTCTCATTCAGAGTCTTTGTCGAAAGCCTTGGAGGACGATTTAGTGGAGTTGGTATAAAGGATCAGAAACCTGTTCACTGCTTGCTGAGTGTAAACCAGGTGATGGCGGCGGCATTGTGGGTGAAGATACAGTTAAAAGCTGCAGAGTTGCCTGTAACTGGTGTGCTCTGTGCACACAGTGCAGCCAGGGCTGTTTACAGCTGTGCCGATTGAGCCCTGAGAAGATGGGGTCAGGACAGTGCTTAGGAACACTCACCAGGGCTAGGCTGCTGTGTGCTGTACACACCCACAATTTCATTATCTCAGTGGCTTGGGAATTTAATCCCTACTTTTGTACCTAGAATCCTCAGAAGAATTGCAGGAGCTTTGAGGATAGTGTCAGTGGAGCAATGACCAGCAGCCTAGGAAGCCTCACACAGGCCATGTTGCTGGCTCCACATGACAGCAAAGTGGGACACAGAGGAAACCTGCTGCTGCTTTGTGCACCGACTTTGTCCATTTCTGTTTGTTTGGGAGGTTGTTATTCTGAACCAGTCAGATGTGGATTTCAACCCTCATCCTCCCTAGTCACTGTGAGAACCTGGAAAGTCAAGAAGCTTCTGACCTTACCTCCTTTCCTAGAACGGTTCAGCATCTCATTTTGTCCAGGATATCCCAGTTTGTATCTCTGGTGCCAGTGGGATTGTTTAGAGTGTTCTCTTTCCCTCTCAGAAACACCCTGGTGAGGCTGGAGAATGACTCAGCAGATGAAACACTGGTGAAATGAAGTCTCAGTCTCCCAGGTAGAAGCTAGAAAAATGTGACAGGCATGCGCAATCCCAGCACTCAGGGCCAAGATGGCTTCCTAACCTCCCAGAATTGGTGAGCTCCAGGTTCACCAAGAGCACCTACCTCAATATAGTAGAGAGCAACCGAGGGAAAGTCAGGTGAACACAACACACACAGGCATATGCTTGTGCATGTGAACATGCTTACATACCTCATAGACACATGCAAAAAATAGTGTCCTGGATTGGACAATACGTAGGCATCCTGTTTATAGTGGAGAGAGTGGCTGCATATTTGTCAGGTTGCAGAGACAGAATTAACATAACGTGAAAACGAACAACACAACTGTGTTTATATTTCCGGTGTAACCTGGCTCTGCTGCTGAAATAATGTGAGTCTAATTTTATCCTGTTATTACCTCATGGAACATCTTTGATAGATGAGTTTAAGTTAATACCATATGGCTTGGTTCTGGGTTATTGGTTTGGGATTTACTAGGTATTTCACATGTTTTAGACTGTGGACATAATCTGTCACCAACAGTATGATGATTCACTTTAGAGTCCTACAAAACAAGGGACATTTTACACACACAGTTTGGCTGTTTAATCTGGAAGTCTTAACCTTCAGCCAATCAGGTTGACGTCATCGTCTTTTATTAGATTTCTAGTCTTATTCAAAGGCAAGAAATTACTAATTCATGAATTCTAGATATTACCATATGCCATAATTTTGACAAGACTTTCCCATCCATTTTCTTCTCTTGGGCTGCCTGTCTCCTGCTGACATGGGGCATGTGCCCTGGAGGAACACACACCTTCACTTGGGTAGCTGATGGCTGCTGCACTTTCCCAGTGTGCTGTTGTGCTCATAGACTATTGCTTTGCCACATAATGAATAGATTCTCTTCTGTTCATGAGAAAGACTCAGAGGGGTCTGATGACCTGTTGGCTTCTGTGTGTGTGTGTGTGTGTGTGTGTGTGTGTGTGTGTGTGTGTGTGTGTATGTGTGTCCCTGAATGAAAGCTGTGCGCCTCGGATTCACTCCACAACTCACCCACTAACTCCAGATTGTCTCATCTGCACCCAGTCACCGTATTATGTGAGCTGCCCTTCTCCCCACGGAGCTATCCAGAGAAGCCCTGTGGTGGGCTAGAGAGAGATGAAGAATGAAGTGGGCCTGAGCTGTTGGTGCCAATCCAGGGGGAGTGCCTCCTGGTGGCCATTTTTCTCCCATCTACCTCTGCGGTCCATAGACCCTCTCTGTTATCTCAGACTAGCAACAGATCCACGCAGATCCAGGGATGGGATGGGAGGCAGGGCGCACGTCCCCTCAGGAGGAAGTGTTGTCTGATTTGAGCCTTGAAAGACATATAGGAGTTAACCAGCTGACAAGGACCTGCTGTTCTTCTCTCGCGCTATTAAATAAATACCTCTTTGCTTTATGTAACCTTCTCCTAATCTTTGAAAGTCAAACCTGTCAGTATTAGTGCCCTAAGAACATGTGCGTTCAATATGGCATTTGGGGGGAACAGCTGAGCTAGGGAGAGGGAGATGAGCCTTCCTCTCCAGCTGGCTTATGTGTCTGGGCCGTTTGGAAAGGCTGGGATGGGACCTGGTACTACTGGATGTGGGGACTGCTGGGGATGCTGTGGTTCATCGGGCATCTCTTGCTTTCCTGATGATTGTCCTCACAAAATGACCACCCAACCCAGAGTGGAATATTGTATTTCTTTCTGTTCCCAAATATGCAGTGGGGTGTTGCTGGGACTGCAGGATCACTTCTAGGCCTTGTACTATGCCAGCACTCCAGGCAGGTAGAGGGCATGTAGAAACCTAGGCCAGAGTTCCGCCGGCCGAATCACACACACTGACTAGTTGATGGACATTGGGTTGTTTTTAGTTTCGGCTGTCATCTGATGTGAGTATTTGTATGTAAGTTACTGTGTGAACATCTGCTTTCATTTCTCTTGGATCCACATTTAGGAATTGCTGAGTCATACAGCAGTTCTATGACGAGTCATTGAACAACTAGCAGAAAGTTTCCCACCACGTCTGCATCCTTTTTCACTCCTGACGATGGTGTATGGCAATCCCAATTTCCCCATTCTGAGTATCTGTCTCCGTTGCTGCAGCCATCCCGACAGGTGTGCTGTGTCTCACAGTGGCATTGATGTATGTTTCCCTGATAACCAAGGGTGTTAGATACCTTGTGTGCCTGTTACTGATGGGGCATCTTCTTTCAATGCTTCCTTGACTTGTTTGCTCTTAAGCTGGGCTCTTACTCATGCAGAACTGCTAAGTCTATGTGTGGTCTGAGTGTAAGCCTTTGTCGGCTAAACGCCGTGCGCATGTTTCTTCCCACTGTATAGGCTAGCTTCTCACTTTGCTGATGATAGCGTTAGACGCACAAAAGACACTAAGGGTTAAATACTGCCTAAGGTGAACATGGCTAGTTTTTGCTTTCCCCACCCTTTGGGTGTCAAGTATGAGAAAACATTGGAACATCCTAGGTCACTGAGTTTTGCTCAGGGACTCTCCTTTTAGAGTTTATAGTTACATTTGGAACTTTATTGCGTTAATTTTCATATGCATTACTGCTTAGTAATGAACTGTCTGCATTGTCCAGCAGTCTTATCTTTAAATTATTTCTGCTGTTCTAGTCTCCTTAAATCTGATGGAAAGTTTTAAGGAAACCTTTCACTCACCTTTCGCTCTTGAGAGGAGCCTCCTTAATGACATAGTTAGTAATTTCAAGTCTTTAAGCTCAGTACTGTTGTGAGTTGAAGAACATATTTTTTCTTCTACAGTAGCAATGCATTATGCCTCTGAATGCCCTTGCTCTGTTAACCTGAACAGTTGGTCTCTGTTCTAGAACAATCTCTTCATTTTCTGAGAACACTTGTTTGGGACCTTTCATTGAAAGCATCTCTCTTCCCCTCGCTTCTTGTCTAACAATGAACAAAGCCCCTGAGCAGAGGGCAGGGGCCAAGGGGACCTGCAGGTGACTTGGAAACCCTAGCACTGTCCTGTCTGTAAAAGCTGGGAATTAGCATGCTTTCCAAGTTCAGTTTCTGTAACTTGCAAGCCTACTCCCCTCCAGTTATCTGGCAAGTCACCTGCTGCCGTTTGCTTGTTCTTTGCTGTGCTAAGTCCGGCACACAGCACGCCTTCCATTTGTGGATGTCAGGCTCTGAAGATGTGTGTGCCCTGTGTCTCACAGGAGCCTCTTCTTGCTGGAACACTGCGCGGTGAGTGGAAAGCCAAGATGGAAGTTCTCTGCTGAAGTCTCATGCGCTGCTTCCTGTTGGAGCATTACATTCTTTGGCTAACCTTAGCTTTTCAGGGGTTTGAAATTTACTTCAGCCTAAATAATGGAGCTGTATACTTCACAGCACTAAATAGGGAAATTGAGAATTATTTGCTACATATGTCATCATGGCGCTATAAAGGACAGTAGACATTATAGAGACTATAAATTTATATCATTTACTTAGCGGTGTTAAAAAGAATAACATTTTCGGTGTAATTTTTATTTTCACAAGATCAGTGATAGGTTTTTTTTGGTTTTTGCTTTTGTTTTTTGTTTGTTTGTTTGTTTTTGGGTTTTTTTTTTTTTTTTTTTTTTTTTTTTTTGGCAAAGCAGCACAGTAATTTGGTGTTGACTGGCACTGAGAGGCTTCTGGAAAAAAAGAAAAGACAATTTGCACCTTGGCTGTGACAGAAGCAGCTTTCACAACGGGGGGGACTTCCATCCTGGGGCTGGTTGTGAATTGCTTCAAGTGTCTGCTGGTGACCTTCCCGGGCTCCATCAGCTGCACCATGGACAGGAAGTTTGCTATATTTTGGAATGCAAGCAAAAATATCGGCACATTGTTTCTGCAGATGACTTTAGCAGCACTTCTCTTTCTGTGAGGGATGGAGAGGGTGGGCTGTGTGTGGGGAGATTGCTGAGTGGGTTGGCTTGTGGCCGAAGAAGGAGCCCTTTTATACCGGGCACTGAGGACCAAAGAAAAGCAGGGGGATAAAACCAGAGCAGGCCCGCTTTTGTTTCTGGACACAAGGGAAGGCTTCTGTGTGTTTGAAAGATGTTGTGTCTGGGTGAGCAGACATTCAGCAGCGAGCACAGCCAGGAAGCTCAGGCCCTGAGCTGGAGGATGTGGGCAGCTCTCCTCGGCTGCTCATGTCAAACTCTGTCTTCGCCACTGTTGACCACCAGGACTGACTCATATTTATTGAGTACCATCCACTGAACAAAGGTGCTTTCTGAGGTAGCTCTTGTGCTTATCTTCCTTTTTTTCGGAGGAGTGTGCTAGAAGTGGTCATTGCATTTAAGCCGTCGATCTACACACAACCCAGATTCTCCAATGAATTGTGAAAAAACAATTCTAAGCCAAACTAGCTGCTGTTTTCCATCTCTTTACATGTATACCCTCCCAAGACACTGGCTGGGCATCAGAAATCTACATTAGTTACTGTAACAAAATCCCTGGAAGAGGAAACCTAATGGAGTAAGGGTGTCACAGAATACAGTGTGACAATTAGTGTAAACACCCTTGGTTCAGGGGAGCTGGGCCATCTCGGCAGGGAAGGGATGTTGAGTGGAATGGACCAGTCTGCGATGCCAAACAGGTAACAGAGACAATCGGAAATCAGTTTCTGCTGTGACCCTTAAGGCTTATTGTTAGTGGCCAGCAGCTGCCAGCTAAGCCCTGTGTTCCTTGGTTCAATGCCACAAGTTTCCTAAACAGCGCCTCCAGCTGGGGACCGAGGGCTCAGAGACCTGGGGACAATTCACATTGAAACTGTTATAGGGTCTGTTTTTTTGTTTTTTGTTTTCCTTTGAAAGAAAACACATGAACTGTATAGTTGTAATGTCTCCTAAGTTTTAGAAATACAAGCTTCTGGTTTTCAGGTGAGGTTCTAGATTTTATTAATTTGTATTCTTATTAACTTTTATTAAGAAAGCATTAATGGTAAGACATCGTGTGTGTGTGTGTGTGTGTGTGTGTGTGTGTGTGTGTGTGTGTGTGTGTGTGTTGCCAGATGGAGTCTAACAGTGCGTTTCTCACGTACAGTTCTACTTTATACTTGTTAAATTGTCTATTTGAGTTGTTTCAGATAACCTTTTACTCTTGGGCCCATGTAAATAAGACTGCATTGAAAAAAGGCATCTCTAAGACTGCTTTCTGTTCAGAGCTGACTTTTCTGTTCGGCTGTCAATGCCCATGTTTTCCCACACATATGGTCCTCCCTGCCAACAAGGGCACTGCTGATAAAGCATTTCTTGGGAATGCTGATGCTGCCTCCAGGACTTTTGTCTACTGACTCCCTTTCCAGTGGCTTCATAAACACAGACACATCACGACTGCCGCCTGGCCAGCGGTGACTGTAACATTCATCCCAATCTGAGAGAGCCATCTCAGAATAAAAACTTCTTAGTGTAATATTACGAGAAGGAAGGAAATCCAAGGTCCAAGGTTCTTCACTTCATCTTTAATACGGGGCTTCTCAGTGTGCTTCCTGGACCCACTGTTGGTAGCCTCACCCTTGCTCACTATGGGTCATGATAATGGAACACTGTGCGACTCATGAGACTGTGAACTAAGAAACATCATTAACTGTGGGTTCAGAAGCCACAATACCATGGTGTAGAGAGGTGCCCCAAGCTCTAAGAGCCGTGCGAAGCCGTGTGAGCGCAAGCACTTCACGTCTCAGGACTTCAGACAGTAAGCATCCTAGTGTCCACCTCAGGGGTTCTTAAATTTCATAGTTAATAACTATAGAACTTTAAGATGCTGCTTATGCTGGCAAGTGCCTCTTGTGTCCAATCAATTAGTAAACAAATAATAACTGGAAGTGTCAGGAAGGAGAAAACACAGCATGAGAGGGGAGGTCAGCCAGCAGAGAAGAGAGTTACACAGAAGCTACAGGGGAAGCAGCCCTCCAGCCCAGGGGCCAGACTCAGAGCCTGTCTGCCTAGTGGAGGAGCCTAAGCACCTGAATCCCGAATCCCGTGGGCCTTGCCCAGCATGCCTTGGTCCTGGTAGGCAGTCTCTGTAGGGGAGCAGTCTCCTGTTGCAGTCCTGCTGGAGCAGGGAGCTGCAGTTGCTGCTGTTTGTACCCATGCCAACATTCTCACACTGACCAGAGTAAGGCTTTGCTGCTTCCGAGCCTGTTTCACTGGCTTTGCCATTCCATGGGTCCTTGACATGCTGTGCCCATGTCAACAACACGCATTCTCTTAGGGGCGCTGTCTGCTCCCCACAGGGGAGTGTTCTAAAGTAGAGTATCCTTCCTGCTGGAGGCGCCCAACCCTGAAATCCCATGGGGGGAATGAAGACTAGAAAGCGGAAGGCAGAACTTAGACTTTTGTTTATCTAGTACGTTCCCTATGCACGCTATCTGTGTGTGTGATACTGGAGTCTGACGGGGTGGTGGAGACCACAGGGAGGTACCAATTGGCAATGGTAGTTGCTAAGACTCCAGCACCCGGCTCTGCCCTTGCTTAGCTGTGTCAGCAACCAACCTCTACTGTTCTTACTCAAAATAAACCCCTTTTAAAAAGTAGGACCTGCTAGAGTGTGATCAGATGGTCAGGGAGGAGGCCTCTGGGCACCCTCCTCCTAACAGAGGTCTAGGAGAGGAAAGGGCAGAACAGGGAGGGAGGGTGGGAAGTGGAAGAGCGAGGGCATAGCAATCAGGGTGGAATATGAACAAATTATAATAAATAAGTAATTTTTTAAAGTAGATCTGTCTCTTAGCTGCTAAGTTTCTTCTGCAGCTAAAGCATTTCACCTGCTTCCTCGATGTCTTCTGCTCAAGAAAGGACTGGGACTGAGGACAGTCTGTAGAGTTGTAAATCCACTGGCCTCCCAGTTGGAGCGGTTTTATAGGACTGGAGTAAAGGCTGTAGGACGAAGTACTCCATCAGAAGTCAGCTGACCCCTGCATGTGTGGGAAGTTTCTCCCTATTTAGCTGCCTGCTTGCAGCTCTCTTCTGTGAGCCAATTGCCTGCTTACCTGCTCTCAGCCTTTGCCTAAAGTCATGGTTCTTATTCTCATGCAATTCTGGATTTTATGGGCTTTTCTCCCTCCTTTGTATTCCTCTGGGAAAGAACTCTTTTCTCTAAGTCTTCTTACTAAATATCAAAAGTGGCAATGATAAGGCCAAAAAAAAAAATGGGCTTTAGAGTTTCCAGGGCCTGGCAAGCTTTCACATCTCAGTTTGGTGTCTGCCACATAGATAGGGGGAGGGGGAGCGCGGGGGAGCAGGAGGTAGGATCTTGTGGAGGTAGCATCACATGTCCAGCCTTAGCCTCGGAGCCTTGCCTCCAGATTTACTACCTGGAGAGGCTGACATTGTTATCCTGAAAGCAATCTTTGAAGATAGTAGAAATTTCACTTTGCAGATAAAGAAACCCAGAGTCAACAGTAGGGTATTTGTTCCTAGACAAAAGTAAAGATAGATTCCTTTGTAAACTTGTAGGTTAGCAGGAGCTCCTGGGATGAAGGCCCGACACCTTTTCTCCTGGACACTGCAGTGTTTGGAAAGATGGGAGAGCTGTCACTGCCCTGACCCAACTATTGGATGGATATCACTTGGTTCCTTTTTAATTTTTTTTTTCCTTTTTGTCTTTTGGGGTGTTAGTCTGTTTCTTTTTTTTTTTTTTTTAATTCTATTTTATGTGTATGGATGTTTTGCCTGCATGTATGTCTATGTACCACATGTGTACC
Source organism: Acomys minous (assembly GCF_964271855.1). NCBI lineage: Eukaryota > Metazoa > Chordata > Mammalia > Rodentia > Muridae > Acomys > Acomys minous. The sequence continues at coordinate 63,171,934 of NC_140486.1, forward strand.
CTAGTGCCATTGGAAGACAGAAGAGGGATCTCCTGGGATTGGATTTACAGATGATTGTACCATCATGGTGTGGGTACTGGGAATCGATCTCAGATCCTCTGGAAGAGCAGCCAGCACTCTTACCCATCGACCCTTCTCTGTAGGCCTCATCTGTTAAAGAGATCAGTTTAAGTTTTTCTAAGTGGAACCAGAGGTCATCAACACTGCTTTGGGGTCAGCTTGGGGTGCCTCACTGAGGAGTGGAGAGAACACGAGTCAGAGTCATTCTCCAGACTGTCCACTGCCAACTTTGCCCCTGAGAATTTTAGAAGGAGCAGCCGAGGCAGTATGACTCTCTAGCATGGGACCCCTCCCGTTTCCTTGTATTTAAGCCCCTCTTGGTGTGCTGTCCGTGGTTAAATCTGTGCTCAGGTTAACCTTCTAAAGGACAGTCTACCTGGCAGTATGCTAGTGCTTGTGTAATCTCTTCTTTGATGTTTTTAGCCCCTTGAGGTCCGCCTGCCCCCCAAGAATGCTGGTCCCCATTGGCTTCTCTGATCAGCCAGGAGGTTGCAGACCCTAGAGTGCATGAGAGAACCCCTCCACCACCTGTAGGCCCTAGGTTGCCTTGTAACCTTTCCACTTTATCGTAGAACTAGTTTCAGTCACAGTTTTATCCGTGGGCTTGCCGACCCCTGGCAGCTGGGAGAAGCATTGAGAGGCCCCCATGTTGCTCCTGTCCTGTGGCAGAAGGGCAGCAGGAGGCAGTAAGCCAGCTCCTCAGACATGGTCCCTGCTAGGTGACTGTAGAAAATAGCTAACACAAGTTCCCTGCCTCTATCTGCTACTATTCTCATTATAACACGCTGACTGGTTGGTTGGTTGCCCCACTGTCGCTTCTGCCATTTTAATGATTAAAATCCATATATGAAATGAAGAATTACATGCTGTGTTACATCACTCAATCCCTGTGTTGAAGGCTTTGGCTCCTTCATTTGGGGTTCTTTAATTCTTACACCTCCCTTCCAACCCACCTACTCTAGATAGGAGAGAAAAGAGGTTAATGGGAACAGGAGAAGTAGACCTTTTTGGACTCAGTTCCTGTGAGCGATTCCCCTGGCGTAGTCAGCAGGGTTTCTGCAGACCAGCAATTCCACCAAAGTTGCTGCGGGAACCTGGAACAGCAGCCAGAACCCGGAGCCCTGAAGTGTTCTCTGGAGTGGTTCTCTCTAGGAGCATCTAGAAGTGGAGCGATGAACAGTCAAACAATACCAAGACCCCAAAAGCCCCACCGTTTGTTTTGGGCTCATATCTATCTCCTCTCAGAGTCTGTACCAAGATGTGTTTCAGCTGGCAAAAACCAAGCCCCCCCATGAGACGTTTTGTCTTCTAGTGGATAAACATCACCTGCTCTCTCACAAGTCTCTTTCCCATCCCACACTTGGGATCCAAACAAAAACATGTTTCTATCCACCACATTATATTCAAGGGTTGCTCTGTGTCCATGGTCGGCTGGGCACTGGCCCATGTGATGATGGTACAGTTATTTCACAATAGCCTAAAAAAGAAAGTTTTATATTGCATTAGATTGAAAGATGAATCCTGGGTGAGCATGTACAACTATAATTAAGGGTGCTCTTGGTTTTGTTGTGTTGTGTTTTGGTTTGATTTAGTTTGGTTTTGGGGTTTTGGTTTGGTGGGGCAGAGCTTCACCCTGTAGCCTAGGCTGGCCTATAACTTACTGTAAAGCCTAGGCTAGCCTCAAGCATGTGGCAATCTCTCTGTCTACATACCCCAAGTGCTGGGATTTCTGTCACAAGCCACCACACTGAGCATTAAAATAGTTTCTCTCTCAAACATCTCTGCCAGTGGGTTGGCGAGGTGGCCTTGCATTTAAGGTACCTGCTGCCAAGCCTGCTGACTCAAGCTTGGTCCCCAGAAATCAACATGGTAGAAGAAGAGAAAAACCGACCCCCAGAAGTTGTCATCTAATCTCCACATGTATACATGCACATGTGTGCAGGAGGGGAGTGCCTGTCATATGAGAGTGCCTGTGTGTGTATGTGCATCCACACACACATCACACACACACACACACACACACACACACACACACTTTGTAAATCTCTACTCTTTTGGTATCCCCTCAGCTATAGGTACATGAAAAATAAAGAAATTTCTCTTGCTTGAGTTGATCAATTTCAAATCTGAAATGTCAAGTCAGAACCCAGCATTCTTCTTAAACTGTACTTTGACTTTTCTGTTTTCATTTAAAACTACAATTCAGGAGAAACTAGCAGTGTGGATAGGGCCATGCACTCCAGTACCTCTAAGAAGGAAGCAGATTAGAGTAACAGAAGCTGTGCCTGACATGAGCTGCCTCGGCCGTTTCGTTACTGGAGTAAGAACAGTGAGGCTTGCTGCAGCCAAGAACCTGGTTTTGAATGCTGTCACATTTTACACAGTCTTAAGTTCTGACTGTCACTCTGAAGTTTATCATCTTTTTTTCCTTTCCATTTTTTTTTTTCATTCCTAAAGTTAGGGAGTATGGGTTCTCCAAATTCAAGCTGCACATATGGCAATTGCAGTTGTATCAAGCACAAATCATATCAAGACAAATCATTATTTTAACTATTAGTGAATTCCCGATTTTCCCAGTCCGTGAACATGCTATGCCTCTTCACTTCTTTGCTTTTCTATTGCTTCTTCCCAGCATGCTTTCTGCACTTTTTGCTAAGTGTATACTCAACTATCTTTTAAGTATTATCAATGATATTATTGAAATTGGTTTCTGATTGTTCATTGCTAATATATAGAAATACGATTGACTTTTCGGAATTTCCTTGGTATTCTTTTAGCCTTTATCCACCAAGCCCTCCAGCCTGCAAGCCCCAGTCCCTTGCGCAGCTTTCCAGTCTTCCAGGCTTCCTTCTCGTAGCCCAGCTCCCGCTGCTGCCTCCTCTGGAGTGGATCTGCCGCTTGATAAACTCCCTCCTTCATCTTCTTCATCCTAGAATGCCCAGGTTCAACTTCATTTTTCAAGGATGCTTTTGCAGGATATAGACTTGCTGGTGGACACGTCTGTTTTCACAGCGTAGAGAAGGCTCCTCTCTGGCCTGGATGATTCCTGATGAGAGCATCATCTGAGTCATGATTTCCCTATAGGTAGCGTGTCACCTTGATCAAGTTGCCCTTGGGTGTTGTCCCTCTGTGTGCAGTATTTGACTGTGGGATATCATTGCTTGGATTGCATTAAGCTGGCCTTTTCTACTTAAGAGTTTTGACTCTGTCTTTTACTAGATTGCAGGCATTTCTAGTTGTTCCTCAATTTCTTTTACTATCCCACTATTTCTCCTGTCCTCGGCTGTGATAGCACTAATGTCGTATCTGTTGATATTATCATACCTAGAGACTTGTTTTTTTTTGTTGTTGTTGTTGTTGTTCCATTTTTTTCTTTCTGTTGCTCATATTAGAAATTTCCTGTTCATTTATCTTTAGATATATTTGATTTTTCGTCTGTATCAGCTCTGAACTGTGTGTACTACACTGTAGACAATCTTGGTCCTTGTTAGTAGACTGTACTCTAAATCAGTTCTTGAACTGTCTTAGAAATTGCCTAAGGTCAGAATCCAGGGTTGTGTACACTTTATGGAAGCAGCTCTCTGATGTCTGATATCCCTGATATTCCTGACTTTCTAGAATTCTTTTTTCAGTTTTCAGGCTAAAATGTTAAAGATGTTCATTTTCCCTCTCTAATATAGTTTCCACAATTGCGTCCGCATCCATAGCCAAGCAAGAGGACAAGAGATAGCTCCACACACTGTCCCCTCCCCATGGAGGGGAGCAATATGCACCATCCCCTCCCCCCTCCCCCTCCCCCACCTCCTTCCACCCCCAGAGGGGAGCAATGGTCATTTGTCCTATGGTGTTGGAACCAACGTTCCCTCCATCAGGAGGAATATTACTGTTTGAAGTTTTGGGAACCTGGTCAGCTGTGAAGCCCCACCACCATCACACAGACCAACCTACTGCTGTTGAATCTCAAGTGTCCTGGGAATGCCGCCTTCTGCATTCTGTCCAGGCGTTATAACTAGATGCCCTGGTACACAAGGGAGACTGTACTGGGTCCAGTCCTCACTCCCAATGACGGCTGCAAAGGCCATGCTTTTCCTTAGCATCCTAAACATACTGAGACCCTTTGGCTTTCCATATTCACATATTCCATCAACTCTAGTAAACATAGACTTTTTGAACCTACTATCCCTGTGAGAACAAATAAAATAATCAAAATACAGCACTTTTTGTGTAAGTCTTTCTTGTTACCACTGCACCATCAAGTCAGAAACAAATTTCACTGTAACTGTTGTAGTCAGTTCCTTTCGTCCCCTTTGGTGTATTTCTGTAAGCCATTCATTTGTAAGACAGAATCTTAAAGATTGGATTTAACATCTTCAGGACACCCCAAATATCAGCATGCCAGCTCTGTCTTCGATCCCTTTCTTGTATCTGACAGAATGCAAAGTTATCCTTCAGTGTCAACCATTTCTTTTGCTCACTGACTCACTTGGACTCTGCAGAGCAGAGCTGTTTTCTGTTCTCAGGAAAGTTCTGGGGTATTAGCATAGGAGCAGCATTCTTGGTTGTGACTGGTAGTTGTGTCATGAAATCTGATGTGTTATTTTCTTGATAAGTAAAAAGGACAAGCCTTTTAAAAAAATTCATGTGACAAGGATCGTGTTTCAGAATTCAGATGAAAACAGCAAAAACCGGATTGTTGGTGTGGCATGTCTTTGGTTTCATGTTACCGGACTGTCTAAGACAGAGCATCTCCATTCTTCTTTGCTTCCATTCAACTAAGCTTGATGTGCAGAGAGAGAGCTCAAGTGTTTGCTTCCTCTTGGTTATTCTTGTCTGCTATCTTACAGGCGCAGTGTAGACCATGAGCAGTTCACATAGGAGCACACGCAGTTCTTCTGTAGCAGGAAGGAGCGAGCTGGAAAGAAAGGCCATCCCCTTAGAATAAAGTTCCCCACACTTGGATCACTGCTTTTCACTAGGGAAGTCAAGCGCCCTTGATCACCATAGATTAAAATATTATCAAAGAGCTAAGCCGGAAACGTGGCCTATGAACTGAAACCGGCTGGCTCTCCTCACTTCCTGTCCTCACAGCATGAATTCACTTTTAGAAGTTGAAGTACCATGCTGTGGGGTTCAAAAATCTCATGGCAGCATCCCGAACTCAGGAGGGCTTTGAGGTGAAGGTGGCTGCAGCGGGAGCAGCACTTGCTTTGTTGGAAGTGGGTAGGGTCCGTTCCTAATGGCATTGAGAGACTGGCATCATTGACCAGGGTGCTGAAGTCATTTAAGAACTGTTGACATCAGTCTTCATGATACACAGAATCCCAAGAGGTAGGTCACTGGCTCCAACATGATGAAAGTTAGTTCTACAAGGACTAGGAAATAAGGAGTAAATTTCCAGTAGCCAGCATGGAACAGTGTGATCTTTTACTAAGCTGATTATAACTAATATGAAAGAAGTCTGACAATGAAACAGCTTAAATGACATTCCTTGTATATGTAGATGCACAAGGTGAAAGTGAGGCCAGGCCGCATATTGGCAACTCTAAACTGGCCAGCTTCCCTTCCTCCCCACCCCTATCACTAAGAACAGGAAAGTGTCCTCACCATCTTCACCTTAGAGTTGTGTTTGCTTTGTTCATCCATCCTTTGAGTCGGCCATTTGTGTGCATGTTTAGGAGTCCTGTGTCTTGTGGAGCTCAGGACAGGCTATAGCAGTTATTTCTCTCCTACCAACTGAGTCATCGGCCCAGCCTCCCATCTTCATTCCAAGGTGTCTGTTCTGGGTATGTGGAGGCAGTATTCAGAGACGCATAAGATGTATTGTATTAAATGCGTCTCAAGACCCAAACATTTGCTAGGACCTTGGCAAACTGCAAAACAAACTTGGGCTGCTTCATCAGAAAAGGGAAAAATACAGAACTGTCTGGGAACTTAAGGGCACGGATGAAAGTAACAAAGTCAGGACTGGCCTTTGACATTACATCAGGCTCTTATCATCTCTAAAACACAGGCTTGGGAATGAGCAATGGTGTTACCACAGGGAGGGAGGGAAAAGGGAGGGAGGGAGGGAGGAAAGGAAGGAAGGAGAGAAGGAAAAAAGAAGTCTCATAATGTTTCAGATAAGTTTGCAATTTCCTGTTGGCCTGGATTCCTGGCTGTCTTTGGCTTCGAGCATCTAGCGGTTAGACCCATCTAGAATGGACTGGAAGTCTGAGGATGGTCAGGGTTCTCCTTTAGGGTTGCAGATCCATTCCTGGGCCACCAGTTGTATCTGCGAAGCTGAGGTACCTTGTGTTCCAGGTTGTAGCTCAAGTCCCTCCCCTGGGATGAGAAGGTGGTAGTGGGATTGAAGTACACAGGACTCTCCAAAAGCCATCCAGCTCATGTTCAAGTTCACCGCCTTATTTTAGTTAAAAACCTTTCCTGACACGCTGCCTTCTGGAGCCTTACAAAATTCATCAAACTTACAAGTTCATATTTTCAATCATTTTCGCTCTGAAGCAGCCAAACTGTTTTAATGGTTTTGTCCGGGTGTTTGTTGCTCTGTCCCTCAGAGATGGCAACATTTCCAATAGCTTTGTATATTTTAAAGCTGCGACTCCATTTCCCACTATTCAAGCTATCATCGTCGTTAGACCTCCGTACGGCACACTTCCACGTGTGGTCACGATCTTGCACACAATTACACTTAAACTGCTAGCCCTCTCCTCTCCTCATTCCTCCTGTTGCATTGGAACTTTTCAGACCTAAAAGACTTTAATTTTCAATTTTACAAAGTATAGCTTTAATATATCCACAAATGATGTGGCATTTTTTTTTGAAAGGTCACATTTTTTATGGTTGGAAGGAAAACTGGAAATGTTTATGAGTCATTTGAATTGTCAAAGTAAATTTAAGACCAGATTTTCTATCCAAGTACAGATGCTTAAACTTAAATGCAGAGGACCACTTATCTGCATAAGTCTGATTTTAATTTGGGAGATGTGACGGGATGTAATAATACAATCCCTTGTTTCCAGACCATAGCCACAGTTCTGCGTCTCAGAACTGAGCTCTCCACATCAAGTCAAATGAAGCAGGTGCCCTGGCTTTCTCTCCAGCCCAGCCATTCATTAACAGGGCGGTTTGGGGCTAGTTATTTCATCTCTTGGAACCTGGGTTTTTCCTCACATATTAACTTGGAGCAGGAGTTTATATAACTGTTGACCTTTGAAAACAAGTTAGGCTCGTTCTTGAAAAATAATTCATTGCTGCATAGCATATGATTGCAACCGTGCTTAGCTTACATATATGTGTTTCTTGCATACCATAGCTTCACCAGTGAAAAGCGTCTGCCTTGCTTACTTTGCAGTGTCCTCGAAAGCTTTGCAGTGCAAGTATATGTGACTTTCCTGTCCTGGTGCTCCCAGAAGCTCCAGGGGCACATTGGGGTAATGAGAATAATAACACGTTTATGAGTCCACAGATGAAATTGGTATCAACCACTCGGGTGATAAACCAGTTGAGTGGATGAGACTGTGAGCACTCTAAGTGGAATTAAAAAGATAATTGCTATAGAATAAAGAATAGTAGTGATATATTTGGAGACATGAAGTAGTGAATGGAAATTGAAAAAATAAATCTAGGTATAGTATACAGAAGCTGAGTCAGAATCCAGAACTGGTGTCTTGCTGAGCATAACTCCGTGGTAGGACACTTGCTTCTAGCATGTATGTATGGATAGGTTCCTGCGTTCAATCCCCAGTACCACCCAAATACAAAACCAGAAGTAACTATCTTGTGTTCCTTTTGCCTTAGATCCTGGAACTTGTATTTTAATAATAATAATAAAAACTTATTATTTCAGTAACCTTGCTCTATCTGTCGGTCAAGGCATTTTACTTTTTCCTTGGACTTAAGAATTAAAAGGGAAAATAGTAATGGTCCATGAAAGGTGATAGAAGTCATGAATGAATGCTGCTAAGGCCCACAGGAGCCATGAATCATTAGTTCAAGAGAAGCTAAAGGGACCACCCATAAAAGAGACTCCTGAGAAAGTGCTTGCTCACTGAGTGCTCACTCGGAGAGCCTGTTGCAAAGAGAGAGGCATGGAGGCTTAAACTGACTGGCATCTGAGTCCTGAGGTAGGCAGTGCGCTGTTTGCATCACTGAGTATTTGTTGACTTTCACTTGGCCACAAATCAGCACTTGTTTTTTCTCTCACTTCTTCCTCCCCCCCCCTTTTTTTTTCTTCTTGCATTTGTGATATAGGCTCTTCCCACATAGTCCTGGGTGGCTCCCCTGGAACTTACCGTGTAGTCTGCTGTCCACCAGCGCACTATAATCCTCCTATCTCACTCTTGAGTGCTGAGATTACAGTTATAGGCTACCACGTTGCGGTTCTTTCATGAGCATTAATGTCTGCTTTTCTCTAATTCCCCACTTTTTGTCCCAAATCATTAGGTAGTGAAGAGCAGAAAATGAATTCTTGTGGCCGTGAAACGAGAAGTTCTTTGACCTAGTGGTTTAGCAGACTATGGAGGCAGAGTTTCCCCTGAGAGTTTATGGATGGACTTAGAATCCCTGTTTATCTGAAAGAATAGCAAATTGCATTTGCAAACAGAATCACCTTCCTTAGGAAGTATGCACAGTTTCTTGGTTGGTAAGTCTCCAAACAAATGTGCTAAGAAATCGTGTTTCCTACCACCTACCGTATATGGGGAAAAAAATTGATTTCTTAAACAAGCGCTGTTCAGTTAACCAGAGTTTAAAAGCTGACTTTATAGGGAATATACTCTGCACACTGGATGGAAGACACAACCGAGCAGTAACTAATCAATGTCTGCCAACCCACTGGGGTAAAAATAGTGGCGCAGGGAGCCGAGCGATCATGGAGTTGACCTTCACTCAGTCACAAACACTAAATTGAGAATGGTACAGAATTTTAAGTGCCTTTTTTTCTTGTGCCTTGCTGTTGTGATCTTTCTTTAGAACTGCTCTGATATACCCTTCGGAAGGCTGGCCTCTGTGGACGTTGCCCGTGCCAAATTACAGCAGCGAACAAGGGCCTGTTCTGTTTGGTGACTGAGAATAGTGCCCCATCAGTGCTGTTTGACAACATGCTGAAGTAAGAGACTGTTAGGAGGATGTTTGACAAAGGAAAGTGGGCAAAAACGTTTGATGTTTACAAGGTCTGTTTATATGTACGTTGATAGCGTCAGAAAGTCTGTACTTAAAGCTCGTCTTTAAAGATCCTACGGAACTCACTGTGGAAAGCGGATGCTTTCATCTGGTTCTTAACATATGCACTCTCAGTAGAGTTAGTTCTGTTCTAGAATCCAGTCTTTCTCCTTTCTGGCTTGAAGTGTGTCAGATGCTGGTAAGTTGCTTTATGTTAACCAATCTCTCGAAGTCCTGACTGCACCCAGGGACACGCCCCTGGGTGTTTCCTTTCCTTTATCTTTGACTGGTATCCTAGTATCTTATCTGAGGTCTAAGAATAAGTAACTCTGGGCTCCTTGAGATGCAGCCCATGAGAAAATTAAATTGTGTTCCTATATTCCTGTGTCAGTGCATATCCTTGCCTTATGAAGGTCAGAGGCATTTGGTGTTGAGAGGGGAAATAACTGTGAAATACTTTTGTGCTCTATTTCAGTGTCACAAGGCAAGCATTTATCTTCATCATAGCTCTTTAGCATATGAAAAGCCTCCTGTGGCGTGTTGAAAGCTGCTTCTATTTTTTCATGGCCAGTCTGTAATATATAGTCAGGTGCCAAATAGGAAACAATACAGGATGAAATAGAAAACTACTCTAACTTGGGGTAGGGGGAATTCCTTGAGTTAGAGGTCTTCCTTGTGTCTCCTTTGGATAAAAGATAAGATTTAGATGATGCTCCTTGTACCTGAGATGCTCTGAACTTTCCCAACACACGTTAAGCTTCTGTGTGTGCGGTTCACTGTGTCTCTAAGTATGTAAGCAGCATTCATGTCACACTGCAATGATGACTTGTGATTGCACACACTGATAACAGAGACTGAGGGAAAGGAGAATTGATACACAGTCAAAATCCACAAACCCTCCTTTGGCACTGATGTAACTCTCTTGAGCAAGGTAAGTGCTGAAGTAAGAAAAAGAGGAAAGCAGGACAGTCATCACCTAGTGGTTAGTCTCCCGCTAAAGGGCAAGCGCAGGGTAAGCTAGTATCTGTCTTACACTTCATTTCCTCACAGGCCAGCACCTATGTGGCCTTTATGATTCATTCAACACATTTGCCATCCTTGGTCCTTAATCCCCAGGGCAGATTATGAAAGAGTACTCTCACATGTCTGATTAGGAGACCCCGTCCTGGGCCTCCTGAGTAACTACTCCTGAGCACACACTCAAAGTCAGGCTAGGCCTTCCACTCAGCAGGAAGACCAGCCCCTGTCCTAGCTTGGGCTTTACCTGTAACAGCTTTAAGAGCTGCAGTTTAAATGAACTATGTAGGTGTGTGTGTAATCTGAGCACCTCGTTAGCTTTTGGAATAAACAAGTCAATTCTCTGAGGAGGGGGAGGGGGTGGGAGGTGGGGGAGGAGATGGGAGATGAGGGAGGGGGAGGGTGTGGCATGCAGGGTCGGGGTGTGGCTTAGGTTGCACCTGAGAAGCAGGAAGCTGAGTTCTGGTCTTGCTGGTGTCACAAATCAGAGAAGTTTGTGAACATTTGCTCAATTATCACACAAAAACACTTCAGCTCTAAAATTCTCTGAATCCACATTTAATTGCTACTGTTCCTCTCAAATTTGTATGATCAGCCTAGATGTTTGTTTCTTCCAGCTTGTCACAAGCCAGAAACTCATAACCATTTTAATGTGTAGCAACAAAACCCTTTTGCTCCTGGCAAAACTTTCTCCCACCAAATTGTATTCTGTGTCATACCAGGTAACAGGAAGCTCTGCTCCTGTACTTAAGGGATGGAAAATGGTGCCTAGAAAGCGACAGACATACAGTAAACGTTGATACCAGGCACTTGGGCTGCTGAGACTTATGTTCTCAGCTTAGTGTGGACGTCAGGCCCCCATATATGAGTTGCTACTACAGTTAGAAGGACTCTGGGGGAATGATGCTTGCCAAGAAAAGGAAATGGTCCCACCTGTAGGATCGAAGGGCTTGTACCTGCTAGGGCCTCACGAGATATTTTCATACTTAATCCTTTGAAATGTTTGAGGACCAGCTTTCATTCGTGTGTGTGTGTGTGTGTGTGTGTGTGTGTGTATGGAAATGACAGATAATAAACTATGTTTTCACTGGAGATTGAAGCCAGTTAAAATCTATTTGCTTAGCACAGTTTCCAGGAGCACAAGCCTTCCACAGCCCAGACGAGGCCATGCATTGTGCTCATCCAAAAGCCGGCTTCTCTCTTCTCCCTGCTGGTCACTGTTGTTACCAAGTAAAGCAAAGGCGAGAGGAGTGTCAGCTACCCTCAGCTCTGTGACTCCAAGTTAGCTTTGCACCTCCCGCCTTGATCTCTTCACCAGCGGGAAAGGCCACGTCCAGCGAAGAAGAGCGTGCTCAAGACCCATCAGGCTTCTCTGTCCATGCTGCTGTTACAGTCAAGTCAGACTGGGACTGACTTGCAGCCAGCTTCTCTTCATGACGACAAGCTCCTAGCCTTTAGCCAGCTTCACACTGACCTTTCTGTCAGCAGGAAGTAGCTTGGACCTGGCGTGGGCGTGGCCTAGGAGTGGACTAGGGGCTTTAGGAGATAAGGAAGAGCAGATCCCCCATGGAGCTGAGAGAGGAGAACCTGGAATTTCTTGCTTGGCAAGTTGAAGACTTCCCAGGCCATAGCATTACCTTGAGAAGTATCACTCCTCCTCAGCTAACAAGACTGGGAGGAGGGGGCAAGGTAGAGGTGGGGGGTAAGGGTAGTCGGGGGTGGGGGTGGGGGATACAAGGTGGGGGAATGGGGGGAAGGCTTTACTAGCCTTTGCCAGTATCTGTACTCTCAGTCTAGCTAGATTCTAGACCCTTACCATGGCTGGAGGTGGGTCATGGGGGCATTTCATATTGCACCTCATAGAGTTAAGACAATTTTATCCTGAAGAGAGAAAAGACATGATCAAGGCTTTCCAAGCAGGGTAATAATAACACACCAGTCTGCATGTAGAAGATTCCAGGAGCAGTGAAATGGTTGGAAGGTAGGCAGATGTCAAGAGCAAAGACAAGGACAAGGGATAGGAGGTGAGACATAGTAAGAATAAAGATAAGTTATGCTGGCTTAAACTGCCTGTGCCTTTGTGTATACAAGCCATGTGTTATACAAACCCGTGGGCCCTGTATCCTGAGCATCTGTATTCTATAGGGGAATAAACTGAAGCCCAGAGTGTGATGTTTCTTCCTGAAGTGAACAGGTTGGACACGTGTGTAGCTTTAAATGCACTTGCTGACAAAACAGCCAATGGTGTCATAAATGTGGACCCAGGAGTTCTTTCATGAATAATGCCTTAGGATGACCCTGGGTACAGTTGTACTGTATGCTTTTTTGTATATCTCCTCAGAAGTATTTGTGAGAAGTTCTCTTAAATGGGTAGAATGAGTGTATAGCTCTAAATGTTGGCCTAGCATGCCTAAGGCTTTGGGTTCTTTCTCTCTCTCTCTCTCTCTCTCTCTCTCTCTCTCTCTCTCTCTCTCTCTCTGTGTGTGTGTGTGTGTGTGTGTGTACAATAAAATGAATGTTGGAAAGGAAAATGGGAACAGTTTAAGAAGCCCCGTGGTAGTAAGACTGTCATAGAGACAGCTGCACATCACATCACTAAACATTCATGTTTATGAAACCAATTAAGTTTTGTATGGCCCTCCTATATCCAGCTTTAGATGGTACCCTTCACTAGTTAAATGGAAATGGGGAGGATGTACACGTGGATTTGCCTGCATGTGGGTGCATGCACATGCATGTATAACCTACCTTGGATATTGTATGTGTGTGCTGAGGTGAGCATGTATGTGTGTGGAAACCACTGGCTGAGGAGTCTTCCTCAGTCATTCTTTGACTTAAGGTCTCTTAATAGAACCCAGAACTCATCAATATGGCTAGCCAGCCTGTCTCTGCCTCCTGAGTGCTGGAAATACAGACGGGCCTCCATGCCCACATGGCTTTTCTGTGATTTCTTAGAATTGGCACTAGGATGAACCATCCCTCCAGCCCCTACAGTTGTTTTTCAGACAGACCTCTCTTTAGGGTGGAGCTTGCTAAATTTGCTGGTCTGGCTGGCCAGTGTGCCCCAGGAATACCCTGTCTCCACCTCCCCAGTGCTGGGCTTACAAACACATGCAACTTTTCACAGCTAAAAACGTAGTCTCATGGGGTTGATCTTAGCTACTCATGCTTGCCCGATCAAGCACTGTACGGAGCCGTCTTCCCAACCACTGAAAGGGTTCTTCATGCTCTTTCCTCACCCAGAAGGTGTATGGTGTGGTGATAGGTAAATGCCACTACCAGACATCTGCACCCTTCCCCCGGGGTGGCGGTTAAGAGTCTAGACTCTAGATTCCAAGGAATAGTTAGTTCCTTGAAGTAGGTCAGGTATTTGATAGATCCAAAAGACAGAGGTGTGTGCACATTGACAGTGTTCGTTTCCACCCGTGTCAGTGCCTGGCACTTTGAGGATTTAAACATCCTCTGAGCCCAGTATCCTCCACTCTCCCCGACCCCAGGCACTGCTCCTGTGTCTTCCCTCTTCCTGGCTGGGGTTGAAAGCTAGAGCCAAAAACAAAGCAAAGCAAGGAAGTCTTGCGGCCTAAACATAGTGTGCACAGTAGTAATTCACCAACTGTTTAGAACTTTGACAGTTATGCACGATTAGCTTTAAAAAGCCAAGTGAAATGGTTGAAAATCACTTCAGGTTTTATTCTTAAGCATAAACTAATTGGTTTTGGCTGCACTCATGTCTCAATTAGATTTATCTGATGTCAGGATTGTGTCTGTCTCCAGAGTTGGAGTAAGGCACGTCCTGTTGGCCTGGCTGCAATGCTAATGAAGCTGTCACCCTCATTTTTCCTCTCACCTCAGGCAAAGGAACAAAGTTCTTAGATCATCATGACTCAAAGCATTAATTGATTTTGATTGATTTGTATGCATGGAGTCACTTTGAAAATTACCTTGTAAACATAAAGCTGTGCCCATAATACTCAAGTTAAATTCTACATCTGCCATGAAAAACTAACTTCCCTCATGAATTAGCATCCATGGTAGGCAGATTTCTCAGATGGTCCCTTGCTCTTTGTCCCTTTGTATGATAGTACTATGTTATTACATACAACATATTCTGTGTGTGTATGTGTGCGTGTATCAAATGGGATTGCATAGATATAATTAGGATCATTAATTAATTTACTCTAAAGTAAGTAGTGTCTCCCGGCCTTTTGTTTTAAGTTAAGGAGTGTCTTAGTTTGGGCTGGTATAACAAAATGCCATAGACTAGGTGGCTTATGTTAGTGGGAACTCACATCTCATTGCTCTGGAGGCTGGGAATCTGAAAGCAGGCCGCCAGTATGGCAGGGCAGGGCAGGAAGGCCTCTCAGTGCAGTTTGCTGACCTCTCTTTGAATCCTCAGGTGGTACGAAAAGAACAAGAGAGCTTTCTGGGGCTCCTTTTATAAAGATGTTCATCTTATTTCTGAGGGCTCCATTTTATTGCATGACTGTCTCCTCAAATCCATCAACCTAGGAACTCTAGGAGAACAGAGACACCCAGTGCACTGAGGGACGGCTAGGCCAAGTGCACTGGCCTGGTCAAATGCCCTTTCAAAATCAGGCTGTTCTTTCTCTAGCAGGTCACAGACAGGAAGTCAGAGGTATTGAGAGTATGAGAGGGCTGTGCTACTGAGAGAGGGAGAGGGCCGCAGACAAGGCCTTGAGACTGGCCTTTGGCTGGGGAGCAATCTCTGACCTGTAGCCAGAAAACAAGGATGTCAGCCCTACAGATCAGGATGAGAATGTAGCCAGCCAACACAGTCTCATCCTGATAGATTTATCTGTGCTTGGCTCTCTAAGTGTCCCTATGTCCACTGCTCTTCCAGTCAGCCTTTTGTTTCCCTGACAGAATGCCTGAGCAAGCAACTTAGAAGAGGAAAGGCTTGTTGGGGGCGCATGGTTTCAGTCAGGTGACAGTAAGCACGTATGGCCAAGGAGGATGCTCACCTCGTGATGGCCAGGGAGCAGAGAGAGACCACAGGAAGAAGCAAAGGGCACCATGGTACCTTCCGTCTAGTGTCCGCCTCCAGGTAGCCCCTTCAGCCATGCACTCATCGAGAGGTTAATGTCGCACGAAGTTAGCACACTCACGGCCCAGCCACCCCTCGCTAGCACCTCCAGCTGGGGACCAAGCCTTCACCTCACAATGTCATTTTTTGAGACTCATGTAACAGCCAAACCATAACAGTGGCTCAGTTTTGAGCAAAACTAGAACGTTCTTGGACAAGATAACAAAGGAGCTCAGTGAGGTTTGGTGGCGTGGGGTGGCAGCAGCACATTTACTGAGCCTGAAGCTATCTCTTCATAGTTGCCCATGTCTGAGAAATCTTTTACAATACTATTTAAATTTATCATGTTTAAACTTTCTAAGTAGCAACTTCTTTCTATCCATAGTTGCTGACATACTTTCAATTATTCAAACAGACTTTTTTTTTTTAAGGCAGATCTGTACCAGGGTACTTAAGCACCCCACAGTGTGTCTTGCCTCACCTCAAGCCAGTTAGTCTGTGTTTCAGATCGGAAGTTCAGAAAGTCACCCTTTAGGACTAAGTGTCAAAATTACTTTTTCCTTGGTACCTTTGACCACAGAAAATTGTATCGATAATTTACAAGCAATAAAGTCGGTTAGGA
Organism: Acomys minous; assembly: GCF_964271855.1. Lineage (NCBI taxonomy): Eukaryota > Metazoa > Chordata > Mammalia > Rodentia > Muridae > Acomys > Acomys minous. Next base: position 63,187,836 of record NC_140486.1, read on the forward strand.
AATATAACTAACCATAGTACCAACTCAACTGACATTGTCCAGTCATATAGTTTAATACTTGTAAACTTAAAGATCTTTTGTTTGTTACTGTATTGTGCATGATATACAGGGACTTGCATGTCTCATCACGTGGAAGCCATGTCAGAGACCACTGTTGTGGAGTTGATTCTCCTTATGCCTCCACATGTGTTCCGGGCATCACACTGAGCTTGCTAGCCTTGCACAGCACGTGCCTCTCATATCTTCACCCACCAAGCCATCCCACAGCTTTCTTTTTGGTGTCCCTGTTGCCTAGTTTTGGTTTTGGATATTTATAAAGAAATCTTGTTGTTTCTGTTTCATTTTCCGGTTGTGGTTTGAGAAGTGGCACCTCACCTGGGAATACCATGTACTTCCTGTCTCCCTTTATTTCCTTGTGACCTTTGTCTGTCTATAAAGTTTGATGTGGCTTTTAAAGTGTTTGCCTGTTTCCCTGGTTTAGTAGATGGTGCTCTTTGCATTTCAGTTTGTCAGCTGTGAGTATGTGGCAGCCCCACGTGTAGAGTGTCATAAAGCTGCTGTCAGCAAGAGCAGTGCAGCAGGAAATGAAACTCTTCCTCTGCTACATGGCATCTACATTATAATAAAAATAAATAAATAAAAATTTCAAAAAAAATTTTTAAAAAGTAAAATTCATTAGATTTGTGCATTGATACTGGAAGCATTAACTTCAACATCGACCTATGTTTCTTTAAATATGCATGAGGCTTTGCTTCTTTATATTTTGTTTGGTTTGGTTTCTAATGCTAGGTTTTGGTTTTCAAAATGTGAGCAACTTTTTTTTTTTTTAAAGACCTGGCTGTCTTAGACTCACTTTGTAGACCAGGCTGGCCTCAAATTCACAGTGACCCATCTGCCTCTGCCTCCCAAGTGCTGGGATTATAGGCATGCGCCACTGTGGCCAGCTCATGAGTAACATTTTAAAGCTGTCAAATATGTAGTTTAAACATTTTCATAAGACTGTTCCTCTCATGTAAGTTCTATGCGGTGAGCTTTGTTTTAAAATTTTATTAATTTGTGTCTCAAGTTATTTGTCATGTAATGAAGTTCAAGAGACATTTAGCCAAAGCTGAAACAAAACAACATTGGACATCTCTGAAATTTAAGCTGTGACTCAGTTTATCCATTTGAAATGAAATTGTTAGGGGGGTAGGGAGATGGCTCCATCAGTTAAGTGCCTGCCTGGAAAGTATGTGGACCTGAATGAACACATGTAAAAGCTGGGCACAGGTGTAGTCTGTAACCCCGGATGTGGGGTGGGGGATGGGGGTGAGAGAGTGGGGCCCCTGAGGTCACTGGCCAGCTAACTAGTTTGCCAACCGGTGAGCTCCAGGCTCAGTAAGTGGAGAGGAATCAAGGACGACACCTAGTGCCAACCTTTGTCCCCCATACACAAGGGCACACACATGTGTACACTACAATTGTTGGGTTTTTACACTGGCAGCAAATCACCGTTTTGGTAACGTGAAACAAAAATGTGCTCACTGCACCTTAGCAGTGCTCTTTCTCAGTGGACAAGGAATCCCCAGAATGTACTGAGCCAGTCATCAGGGAGAGAGCTGAGAAAGAAAACACCACCAATCTTCCTGGAGCCTCCTGTCCATGTAGTGCTAGATGGGGACTCGTGTGTCTTTGCTATTAGTCAGTCATGCTGACCTCCGTAGCACGGCTCCGAGACGGTAAGGCATTGCCCACAGTCACGTATTAATAACAAAGCTACAATTTAGGACTGGAGAGACGGCTTAACAAGGATGGTGAGCTCTCTCAGTTCTGTTGTTCTGCTGAGAGACGTTGCCTCGGTTAATAAGGAGAGCAGTGGAGGAAGAGTCTCCTCACATCAGCCCAGGACTTCCACATGAACATGCACACATGCATACACACTTGTACTCACGTGTGCCCTCAGACGTGCTTATGTGTATGCACCACACTCACAGACACATAGAAAACAAGTAACAGTCACTTAAGCTCAAGCTATCTGTAAAAGCCCCTGGCTATTTCTGAGATGCCTCCCATGTACCACATGGAGTCGTCATATTTTCGTAATTATCAGAGTTGGAGGGAAAAACTCTAGGAATGTGCCTTTGATGCCTGTGGAGTGTGGGGTGACACCTGCCTGTACTTGTGGGTCTCAGTTTCTGTGTACCATTTGTGGTGTGAGCATCTTCTTACACTGCTATAGAGCAGTGGTTCTCAGCCTTCCTAATGCTGCAACCTTTTACTAATATTCTTCATGTTGTGGTGACCTCCAACCATAAAATTATTTTCATTGCCATTTCATAACTGTAATTTTGCTACTATTATCAATCCTAGTAGAAATACCTGAAATGCACGCTAGCTGATATGTTACTCCTGTGAAAGGGTTGTTTGACCACCCTAAAGGGATCACGGCCCACATGTTGAGAGCCTCTGTTATAGATGCAGACCATTTACGCTGAAAGCGTGATCTTATTGATAGTATCCAACCCAAGGTGGACGGGGTGGCAGAGCGGGCCTATCAGGCTTCCTGAAGCAGATCTGGCTGTGCTGTAGTGTGGTGGACTTTTCATCAAATACCTTTCTCCTGTGAATCTGCGCCTTTCCCCAGAGTACCCCATACTACTCACTGCGCACTATGCTGCCTCATGGTTTTAAGTGTTGTAGAAATATGAGACTCACACCTGCTTACCTGCTGTTTTCTAAAACTTCCTTTCTGTAGAATTCTTATCTTTAAAACATTAGCACAGCTTGCTATTTTAGAGTATAGCGTATGGGGTTTGACTTAAGTAGGCACACTACTGTTTCATACGGAGAGAGTTAGGTATCCTGGTAATTGGTAATTCTGCTGTTGGAAAAGGATTCCTTTCTCTGAGGATTTATTTAAAGAGGAAACAGTAGATGCCTGATCTTTCTTTTCTCCTTTGTTTCATGCATTCCTTCTTGCTTAGGTTTCACTAGGAAGCTCACTGAGCACATTGCTAGCTAATGCTTTCACCAAATTAATCTCCTTTTCCTTCTTCTCTTAGAGTAAAGAATAAAATTTGAAAACAAAGTGCTTTTACTAGCTTAAATTCAAGATTAGAATCTCTAGGCCTTTGAATAAAGTATTCATCTGAAAGCAGGACTCTGGGTGATGTGGGTTTCCTGTTGCTTGTGTAGTGCAGGAGAGAGCAGTGGGCAAGTTCTCAGGTTTCCTTAGGAGGCTTAGGGTTGAGTGAGAGCTGGGTGCTTCATTTCTCTTTAGACTTATTTTATGTGAATATTGGTGACTTTATACCCAAGATTCTTTTCATTGAAGTGCATATATATATATATATATATTGTCTTACCTTCCTAAACATGTGATGCTTTTGATGGGCAAAGGAACAAGAACTCACTCTTTAACTAGTCAGCATGCCATGACAGCATATGCATATTTAATCAAAATGTCGGTTCTGGGACCAGGGAGGCAGGGGAACCTTCCTGATTTGGTTAACATATCACCATAGACTCTCCTTCTTCTCTTTGAATTCTTGCACATCCTCCAGAAACAGGGATCTCCCAAGCTTTGCACGAAGCTAGACGTTGTGTGCCGCAGGTTCATGGCCAAAGTGAAATTCACAGGAGGAACTGAACAGATCCCCTATGTTTACTCTTAGTCGCAGTCAAATGAGATTTGGTGTGGAGCGGCCTTACCTTTCTGTAGAGCTTACCTGGGATGTCACTGTGCATCACTGTAAATGCCCCTGTTAGTGCTCACCTTGGAAAAGATGTCTGTATTTTTCATGGTGTTTTGTGGCCCAGGTTTCTTCTGTTTGCCCCTGCCCTGGGCTGAATTCTAGTCCTGAGTTCTCCTTGGAGCCTGAGATGAGGTGAGATGGCAGTGATCTCATCCAGGAAGCATATCAAATTACATCTCTCGGAAAGAAGAAAAAAGCAAAAAGCAAAATGTCGCCATAAAGGGTCTTGGTGGTCACATACTGTTAGTGTTTTATTAGAGATTCTAGCTAGAGACACTGAAGAAAAAAATAGTGTCCACATTAGAATGGGGAAGTAAAACTTCTGTTCACAGATAACCTGTGCTTATAAATGGAAATTTCTAAAGAATATGTAATGTTTACAAAGAATTAGGAAGCAAATTCAGCAAAGTTGCTAAATATAAGATCAACATACAACAATTAACTGTACATCTGTGTGTTAGGAGTAGGCACTGCAAAATCATTTTCCTTGCAATGCTGTCAGAAAGAGTGTATTGCCCATTCACACATCTAGCAAAAGCATTATAGGACTTGTACACTGGAAAGTGTACATTTTTGAATAAGACCAAAACAAATAGAAAGGCATAACTTGTTCATAGACTGGAAAGATTAGTGTTCCTAAAGTAGCAATCTCCATATTGATCCATAGACTAAACAGTTACCAAATTCACAGCTTGCTTTCTTCTTCTTCTTCTTCTTCTTCTTCTTCTTCTTCTTCTTCTTCTTCTTCTTCTTCTTCTTCTTCTTCTTCTTCTTCTTCTTCTTTTCCTTCTCCTTCTCCTTCTCCTTCTCCTCCTCCTCCTTCTTCTTCTTCAGAAATTGACAATTAAAATAGATAAAAGGTACACAGAAAAACCCAGACAATCTTGAAAAAGAACGAAGTTGTCAAACTCAATTTCCTGTTTTCAAAACTTACAATAAAACCACAGTAATTGAGACGGTATAATATTAGCATAAATGAAGCAGTTGGATGGTGTGGAAAGACTGGAAACAAAGCCTTCCATAGATGCAGAGCTGGGTGTGACAATGAGCATGAGGAGTTTGTGAAGAAAGGATCACCTCCGCAAAAGTCGAAATGGTCGGGCTTCTGAGTAGCCACATACACAGTAGTGCTTTTGGACCCCACCTGTGACACACACAACATTTAACATGAGTTGTAGGCCTAAATGTAAAAGACAAAGCTGTGGAAGCACAGCCGTGGCTCTTCTTGACCTTGCGTTAGACAATGTTTGACTGTGGAAGCACAAATAACAAAAGAAATAGTACACTTGACGTCATTTGAACTAAAAATTGTTGCACTTCAGAGCACACTATCAAGAAAGTGAAAGACTCTACACAATGAAACATATTTATTTATAGCTTATGTATGTGGTAAGAAACTTGTATCTCAGATATATGTGAACTCAAGAACTGAGCCACCCACTAGGATATGGTCTCTCCAGGGCCCTTTCAAAACCTGGATTGCACATTAGCACGCAGGGAAGATTTTAGAGCCTGCTGGTCCAAGGACCCCACTCACACATCCCTGACCTCATTGGCCAGAGGCGGGGAATGATGAGCGTTCTCACTGGTCTCCAAATGATGACAGTGAGCATACAGCCTGGGGTCAGAATTGTGTCCCTCTGGGCTGCAGGGTCCTCTCATCACACACAAGGGACAATCAGACCGCTGCTCATTTTCGGAAATGATTACAGCAGGATGTCCACTAAGGCCAAAGGGCAGTGTTGTTGACTCTGCCTGTTACTTTCCCCCCAGAGGCCACTGTGCACAAAATGACAATGCTAGAACCAGGCTACAGTGTTGAAGGTCAAGAGTGCTCTCTGTGGGTATAGAAATGTAAGAACTCGCATGTCCTTGGAGGATCATTGGGGAGCATAGGATAGTTAGTACTCGTGACTTTTACTAGACGATTCTAAAGCCTGACTGTGTTTGTCCAGGCTTAGGACACTGCTTTGTTTCATTCACATATGATATCTGTCCCCAAAGCTTTTCAAAAACAATCCTCTTGACTCGGTTGATGCATTCCCAAGCTCTTACCAAGCAGCCCCAGACATCACTTCTGTGTCTGAGTGATGCTGATGTCAGTTCCCGCCTCTTCATTCTTATAACTCAGCCATTAGGCTGAGGGCGGTCTCTTCTTTTGCTCCTTGGGCTGTGGTATCTTCAGTTCCCATTAAGTTTGGATTATTACCTGTACTCCAGTGATTTCCTGTGACCACATCCTTCCTGGTGGCTTTATAATTTTTCCCTTTAAATGGTTCCCTACTAGCTAGGTATTTCTTTGAGAATTCCCCTCCCTTTCTTTGGAGCCCCTTACTACCTTTTCATCATAGGCAACATTTCAGTTTTTAGTTTTCTGATGGCTGTACTCTCCCGGTACAGTTGCTGTCACATGACTTCTTCTCCTTCCACACTCATAACCTTTTATCACGTGGTTTATACGGTTGTTTGGGACAAACATATCGAAGGTACATTCTACAGTTTTCAAGCTGGAAGACAGTGGGACAGCTAAGACCTCATTCACTGAAAATGTTCAAGGGTGCTAATTGCATCACATTGAATTATATTCCTTATTCTATAGGATGAAATCAGTCGAGTGAAGGAGCTGCCTCTAAACTACCTTCTCAAAGGGCCGAGAAGTTTAAATTTATGCAGACTGCTTAGAGAAACCTCTGGAAACAAGCCTTTTTGGTTACTGGGATGTTGTGATGATAGACATGTTGCGTTAGGAAGGCTAACTGTTGTTGAAAGGGAACACTGGAGCTGCCTCTGTGGTAATGTTTCTCAGGCCGTGTGAGAGTGTGTGTGTGTGTGTGTGTGTGTTCAAACAGCTAGTTTGCCCAGACTGCTGGCACTGCCCTATCTTTGGTTTGTTCCAGATGCTCCTGAAAATGAATATTTCTCATAGAGCTTGTGAACCGCTTTCATGGGTGTGGCTAGGGCAGGAAGAAGTCAGTGTCGGTTTTTTTTTTTTGCTCACACACCTTTGGCTAGAACTCAGAAATGCGACGAGGCTAACTGCCAAGACAGTGAGGCACTATGCTCCTTTATATGCCTGGGAAGCAGAGCTAACATATTTGCTGTTCCACCCCTGACATCAAAGGTGTTTTTATTTTTAAGTTGTAAGAGAAATATAGAGAATTCATTTACTCCCTTCCACATGGAAAAGACTGTAGCATCAAGTTTACACACAGTTAAAGTAACGTCACAGCTTTTATTCGATAGAGTGAGAAACATCAAATACATTGCTGTCATTTAGCCAGCTCCCCTTTGGATGTTGGAAAAATAGGACAGTTCACAACTATTAAATTAGACTTTAATGAGAATCAACAAGAAAGTTGGAGAAGAGATTCATTTGCCCATAGTTGATATTTAACCAGACACAAGGGCCAGCTTTTCATTGATTGAGTCTCATTGCAAAAGCATTAGCAGATCAGATTATTTCAGTTGTGGCGTTATTAATCTGTCAACAAGTATGTGTGTGTCCGTCATAGTCAGAGTTCTGCTAGAGGTGCCGAGACCAAACTAAGTCATCCAGGAATAAAAGCAAACTTAGAAAAAGAAAATGGCTCTGCGTGTACGGTTCTGTATTTGCTACGCAAAGCCAGGTATTCTGGGAGTTGGAAGGAGTCAAAGCAGTTTGTGGAACAACAGTGCCTGACTGGCCGTTAGCTCTGGTATGAAATAAGGCACCAGGAACAAAGAAAATGTGAATTTGTTAATAAATTTAAATATATACTTGCCACAGTCACACAATTCTCACAATTGAGGGAATTATTAAAATCACGTGTGTTTGGTCTTGTCTCTGTTCTGTTAACGCAGGATATGTTCTGTATGACAGGAACATGCCCCAAACAAATCCAACATGGGCATGTCTGCCTTATTCTTTGGCTTTATCCTAACAGTAATAATGAGAAAATGTGCTAGTCATGAGCTGACAGATTTAGTAGTAAGAAGCATTTAGTCATCCAAGCCCACTTATTACGGAGTTGTTATTTTTTTGGTTTGGTTTTGTTTTGTTTTGTTTTTCTCAGATTGTGTGATATTTACAGCTACATCTCAGGACCTAAGTCTAAATACTGGACCCATTTCCATCTTACATGCACCTTGTGTCCCAGCCTGGAAGGAACTGTGCAGTATTTTTAGTTCATGTGAGGTCATGTGTGGAATTTTCCACTTGTGACATCATGGTAGCACTAAAAAAAAAAAATACTATATTTTAGCACATTTCAAATTTCAGATTTTATTATGAGACTTCTTTTTTACTAGAGATGAATTAAAATATTCGATCTGTACCTCACTTTCCTGTTTAAAACTAAAAGGAGCATTTGCCATCCTTGTGTTGTCCCGTGGGTAGTGCTGCATAACTGAGGGGTTCAGAACCATCTGCGTAATCCATACAGACCAAAAGATGCCTGTGCTGTAATTCAGATATACTCAGCTGTACTGATGTGCAAAGCTAAAGTAGCTATAAGGCACATGATAAGTTATAATCCAACACGGAGCTCGGTATTGGACTATTTAAGAGCCCAGTGAAGCCCAAGGCTGTGAGTGTGGCCTGCTGTGTTTGCCTTCTGTGGGGTCTGTGGAGATACGCTGCCTTGAAGAAGGGTTTGTTTATAGTCCTGAATGTCTATTCTCCTTAACCCCTAAACCCATGTTTCTGAAACCTGACAAATGCATGAGCATGTCATTTTTGTGCTTGAGACTGTGGCTAGCTATGTAGCCCAGGCTGCCTTTAAACTCACTCTGTAGCCAAGGCTGACCTGGAACTTAGAATCCTCCTGCCTGAGGCTTCCAGGTGCTGAAAGGAACTGTCACCATGACCCGGTGGGATAAACTTTTTAAATGTTTTTATTAAAATTTTATCTGCATACTTATGCACATACATTTAAAAGGTGACCTCTTAGCTCTAAAAGAAACCACCTGACAATTCCAGCATAGACTATAAGCAAGGCAAAATGACTGTGACTTAAATCATTGAGATTGTGTTTAGCATTTAGGTAGGATTAGGCCCAAGATGGAGAGACACTCATGTGGGTGGCATTTGAGCAGGTTTTTAAGAACAATAGGGTGAGACGTGGAGTATAGACGTGAGACTATAAAGAGAAGAGTGCAGGTGAAGACAGGAGTGGAGCAAATATTTGAACAAAAAAGAGCCCTTCGGGAGGCTAATGTAGAGCAGGGACATAAGGCTGCAGAGCCTTTGGGCTGCTGGGCCAAGAGATGAATAGGAACATCTGAAGAGATGGGAGTGGGACAGTAGGATACTACACTGTTAGGTGGTCCTGACCGTAGGAATATGTAAATAAGTTAGAAAAGGAAAACATAAGCTAGAAGGCCCAGAAGGTCACTCTGTCTGTTTGGTTCATTCACTACTGTGCTGCAAGGACCTCGAACATAGTGACTCTCTGTCGGCATCACAGGATGGCTGCATGGTATATGATGAATGGCCAGCAGAGGGGCATCCTTTCAGAAAGGTGTGGAAAATAACCTAGACCAGGGGCCCCACGTGGAAATGTGCAACTGATGCCATAAGCTGTGTAGCTGAGGGCGTCCTAGAGAAAGATGCAGGCTTATAAATGAGAAAGAAGGGGGGCAGGCTACAGCTGTGCCTTTACTGCTTCTGTAATGGCTGATGAAAGGGGAGTGCTGAGTAGAGGTGAGAAAAAGGTGATTTGGTAGACCGTTCTGTACCATAAGCCAATAGGCAGAGGGGAAAGCTACGCATTTCTGCATGTCCAGATCATAAACCATTATTTTGGATTTTGAAATTGGACCTTATTTTAAAGCAGACTGACTTTGAAGTTACCTAGTGTTAAATGAAAAGTGTGGATATCTTAACAGGAGGGTATGGATTGCTTTTAGGGGAACAAGGTCAGTGCAAGCAAACGAAGTGTGTCCCAGAAGCATGTTAGCTGCAGAGCTCTTGCAGGATGATGTTTGCATATTGTAGAATAGAGCACCCACTTCCTTTGTGCTTCTTAGTACTACAACCTTGAGCTAAATTTTAGTACATTATACATAGTCGTGAAGCACCAGGGTAGCTATGTCACACAAAGATGTTTGCTTTATGAATTCATGTAATTCCACTTCTTTATTAGTGACCTACCCTGGGATATTTTAAGTTATTGTGTTCTTTTATTTCCAGACAACTTTTGTGGAACTGACTTTGCCTAAAGCAGGCACACAGATCAGTTGTTTAAAAAAATGAAATACGACATAAGCTCAGAAATAGGCCTTGCTTCCTTGCTACTTTATGGCTCCAAAAGTCATTCCGAGCCTCTTGCTCATGTTCACTGCACCAGCAAACTGCAGGGCTGCACATTAGCTTTTCATTTTGATGAACTTGACTGCAGTTGTTTGTTGGTGCCACTTTAGAGCCCACTGTGGAATAAAATTAAAACACTCTTTATGATACAATTCACTTGCAGAAAATAGCATTTTTGTTTTGTCGCTGAGTGGCAGTGCGCCCTCCCCCTGAGATTCCCATGTGGGCCTCGGGGCTCTGTTTCCTCCTTTCCTCTTCATCTTCTGCAGTGTCTCCAGATTCATGTTGCTGACATGCTGCTGTTCATTTCCGGGCTCCGGGAAGGCTCCCGTCTCCTCCAAGCCCAGCTGTCCATCACAGGGATGCCCTGTTCTCCTCTTAACACTTTCTTCATGTCTGCTGAAGGTCCAGGCCCAGCCTAGATTGCTTATCTCTTTCATACAGCAAGAGTCTTGTGTTCCCCCCCACGAAATTACACATGGGCAAACTGTGGGCTTCTTAAATGACAGAACCACGTCTTTTTTAGATTTCTACCAACTCCTCCATTGCCTGCTCACAGAAATAAAAAAGCAGTACAAATCAAGTAGTAGGTCCGGGCATGGTGGCACATGTGCACCAACATATGTACACACACAAATAAGAAAGTAAATGATAGAAGAAAGGTTTGTAGGACAAATGAGTAAGGGATATTTTGACACTTAAAAAGCATGCAGACTGCCCCCTCAGACATTCATGGCCCCTTTCTAGTACTCTCATGAACCTTTTAATAAGGTGTGTGTGCCTTTCCCATAGCGCCTCTCAAATAATTCACTGATAATGAAATTATTCGCTGTTCTTGTGGGTATTGTCCGTCGCCTCCCTGCTGGATACGAAGGACTTTTTGTTGCTGTTGTTCCCTGCTGTATGGGTCCCAAATGCTAGAAGCATGCCTGTTGTGATGGTTGAGTACATGAATGAAACTGGAAGCCCCAGGTCAGCTTCGCCCTGGGTCTGGGTTAGTGCCGGTGGTTTTCCAAGTAAAGGCCAAAGTTGTGGCAGAAGATCAGGAAGAAATGCCGTCTCCAAAATACAAGTCGCCCACTTACTAGCTGCACAGCTCCAAACCAACCCCTTGACTGCTCTGAAGGTCATTCCCAGCCTATTAAAGAACAGCATGATCTAAAATTACAATGTTGAGCTAACATTTAGGCGCACACATAAAAAAAGCATACTATAAAGTTAATGGTTGAAGTTCTGGGATCACTCGTAATAGATCAGACCTGGCCACGATGCCCTCTGCTCCGTCCCTCTGTGTTCCCTGGGAGGCAGGGGTTGTGTTACCCGTCTTGCTGGGGAGAAGCAGAGGTCGTGCTCGAGACCACACAGTGGAGGTGACGCAGTGCGGCTGGAGAGCAGGTCTGTGGAATGCACCCGCCGCGTGCTTGGCCCTTCCGGGGGCTGCTGTGGTAGGTACTGCTTAATGTCTCCCCTGGAGTGGAGCTTCTAGAGCCTTCCTTCCTGGTGTAATATGCCTGAGAAGTGCAAAGGGTTGATGAGTCCCCCGGGAGACGTTATTATGAAATAGCCTAGTCCTCCCGAGCATGAGGTGCAGGGAGTGTGCATGACTCAGACCTTCCCATCTGCTAACGAACACTATCTCCAGGTCATTCCCACCCTCTAAATAAAGCTTTTAAATCTCTTTTCTACCCCCAGAGATAAAATATGCTTTCATTAAGACTGCTTCAAAGATCATCATGGTATTGGTTTAGAAGTCAGTTAACTGGTTATGGTTGGGACAACCAAGCAGGCATTACTGTCTTCATTAATGGCTGGTAAAGTACGAAATCTCTTCATTTTAGAGAGGTCTGCAAACTCCATTGCAAAACATACAATTTCATCACTAACATAACTCTTAATTACTGTAGTAAAGTTAACACAAAAAATGAGGAAGACTGTCTTCCCTATAAGGAATTAACCTCTGCAGATATTTTCACTGGGAGTTTAAAATGGCTAACCCAGAACTAATGGGATGGATTTTGTCGGCATCTGAAAAACATCTTTTACATTTCAGAAAGTGGATTTCCCTTTTGAAATAGTTTTTCAGCATTTCAGGAGGCTAAAGAGGTACTTCAGAGACTATTAAAATGAGAAATAATTTCATCTGGCTATTATAAAGCTTCATTACGCTTAATTGATTGGGAGGGTTGGTGGCAAGCCAGAGAGAACTGGCGGAGGCACACATGGAACGTAAAAGGAAGTATACGTATTTAGTGTCAAGATGCCTTCAACTGAGGTTTACTTTTGATGGTTTTATTGTAGTGCTTAAGAGCTAAGCTTTGGCATCCTTCTTGTCCACATCTGAGTCTCTCTTTTCTGCTGATTAAGCCTGTGAGTTTGGACACATCACATCATTTTGGATTAGTTTTCTTTACCTGGGAAGGAGCAATGGCTTCTTAGCAATGTCTTCTTACTACATGAAGTGACATAAACATCATCTGAGTGGTGACTGCTCTAGACACTGAGTAGGGTTTGTCATTAAGCCATAGCTATGTAGGCATGATGATGTATGTGATGCCATATTGCCAATTAATGGAAGCGTCTGTATGGAACCCTATGTATAATTTTCAACTTGGAATAGAAAAGCCTTTTTGCTTTATTTCTTTCCTCCTTTTTTTTTTTCCAACCCAAGGAATTTAAACTGTGTCATCAACTGTTCATAAATAAAGGTGAGGGCACTAGGGGATAATGCCACCTTTTCCCCATAAGTTAAACAGGTTGTTGTTGTTATTGTGGAGCTGGGGACGACTAACCCCTAAATCCTTGTGGTCTAGACTATCATGGCCTCCAGGGAAACCCATAGCACCACCATATTTTATGAGACAAGATCTTTCACTGAACCTGGAGCCTGCTGATTGGCTAGACTGGCCCGTTAGCATGAGGGACCCTCCTGCCTCTGCCTCAGTCTCCAGTGCACCTTTCCAGGCTAACCATCTCCCCAAAGCCATACATGTTTAAACTAAGGAAATTTCACTGTAGGGTGTGGAGTAAACGGATACGAATTCCAATTTTCTCCTACGAAATTATATTTTCTAGGAGAGTGCGTGGAAGGGCTGCGGGAAAATGACTACCTGCTGATCCATTCGTGCCGTCAGTGGACCACCATCACTGCCCACAGCCTGGAAGAAGGTCACTATGTCATTGGGCCAAAGATAGAGATCCCTGTACATTATGCAGGTAAGACTGGACGAGACAAACAGAGAGGAGGGGACTTGGAGAGCTGGTTTTCTTTCTGTCTTTGCAACAGGAACTGAGAATTGCCTGTTAACGAGAGAGCAAGCTGACTTCAAAGAATTAAACACTTCCGTGTAGTTATTTTGTTATCTCTGATAGCTCTATTTTTGTCATAGGTAATTGTAGTTAATGAAGCTGGATATTCGTAAGGTGAACAGACCTCTGTGGTCTTGAAGTCAGATCGCTATGTGTAGCCCGTCCCTGAGCTCCACAGTCTTGTACAACGTGAACGTCATTTTTGTGAATGACTCGGACGTAGCAGCACCACAAGGTGCCATCCCACAAGTGGACAGTGCACCCTGATTTTAAAAGTATCTGCTTAGAAGTTCAGATACCTGGGCCTGCCACTCCTCTCAGTTTGTCTTTCTGAGTGTAGCAGGGACGTGACCTTGTTGCTCTGGTTAAATGTGGGTGGTGGCCACCTTGTCACCTTACGTTGAGCTCCGTCCAGTTCAGGGATGTCATGTTCTGTGGAGTGAACTCTGTGGTCAGAACTGACCTTGTGATTGATGTATTTGCGTCAATAAACTTTCAGTCCGGGTAGCTCGTAAGTGAGTTTTTAAAAACCAAACATGTCACCATTCACTATCTTCTGCCTTTACAGCTCGTTATATAAGGTTATTAACTTCTTAATCTGTTCTTCAACTTTTCTTGACGTTCTAGCAGGATATTTTAGCCAAGTAATTATAGACTGTGCAGACCTGGACTGCTGTTTTGGCTTTGACAGACTTGTCTACAATGCCTGGCAGGTTATTTATTTGAAAACAGAATCTTGGTACAATAGTAACAAATAGTAGCAAGTGGCATTTGTTCTGTCAGTATTAGTGAATAAATAAATGCTTTGGGTGCCTTTCTCATTCTTAGAATTCTTCAGCTGCTCACTAAACTTAAAAAGAAAAGAAAAAGCCCTTTCAAAACATACTATAGGAAAAAGAATTGTTGTGGCCTAAAACTGTTTCCGTTATGATTATACTAACTGCTTTTTGGGAAAAGCGGAAGGTGCTGTGTTTATCAGCTCAGGAGTCAGGCAACTGGAGCAGGGCTCAAAGGAGCAGCGAGTTTCATAAGCCCTCTAGATAGACCAGACTTCCCTCCAAGAGCAAAGTCTTCTTTCTTTTCAGCAAGCTAAACTCTGGTTTCTCTCTTTATAGAAAACTAAAAAATACATTGTCATCATGCATGTTATTACCTGAGTTGTGTTCTGCTGATTTGAGTTTTAGAAGTTTCTACAAAACATGGGGAATATCTCTGCAACCCAGTCTTTCCAGAGGACTGCTTTCGATGGGCCATTTCCTCAACCTCAGTGGAGACCCCTTTCTGCCTGTCTTGTGCATGTAGATTTCTCTAGCCTGCTGCTCCAACCTTTTTACTCTAAGGAGGACTTTCTGCTATAGCTCAGTTAGTTCCCTCCCTGTTTTCCATAGGCTCCACCCACCCTGCTGGAGTTGCCTCCCTCAACTGTGTGGCTTCTCTGGTGGGGACAGCCCTCTTCTGTCATAGACTGGCTCTGGGTACGACCCTCTTCTGTCACAGACTGGCTCTGGGTCCGATTGCTGCATGTCACATTCACTTGGCACATACCGTCACTCTTCATCCCGGTGCCACTGTCTGTGCTCCCATACACCTTCCTTCGCTGACCAGTTGGATTGTACATCCCTTAACAATAACATAGGTGGTAAACATCTCTTGCTCGGCAGTGATGGCGCACTCCTTTAATCCCAGCATTCAGGAGGCAGAGGCAGGTGAATCTCCGAGTTTGAGGCCAACTAGTCTACAGAGAGAGATCCAGACAGCCAGGGCTACAGAGAAACCCTGTCTCAAAAGAGAAAAGAAAGATAGATATTGACCATCATTTCTTTTTTTTTTTTTCCTCCTTTATTAATTTATTCTTGTTACATCTCAATGGTTATCCCATCCCTTGTATCCTCCCATTCTTCCCTCCCTCCCAATTTCCCCTTATTCCCCTCCCCTATGACTGTTCCTGAGGGGGATTACCTCCCCCTCTATATGATCATAGGGTATCAAGTCTCTTTTGACCATCGTTTCTATCAGTCTACAATGGATAAACTTCTTTGCATGTTTCACTGTCCAGAAACCACAGTCTTGGCTACACAGTAGACTTTAGGTGGTTCTGGAAAGACAGGTGGCTGTGACCTAGCTGCACAGATTCTACTTCAGTGAGTTTTAACGGTTGCTTAGGTCTAAATGGTCACATAAGATGAGCATCAGGATTTTTAAGGTTTCTCCATGGCTGAAAAAAATACAGTTAAAGTTGGGGAAGGACATCCAGTGCCAAGTGATAAGACTTCACCCCCTAAACAGCAACAGACACTAGAATTTTGAGCTTGTGCTTTTATACTAATAATCCATCCATCTTTTACTGGGAAAAAAAGGTACAGCCTGTTCAGACACACACTCTCTGTATGAGGAATGATGAAGCCAGCAATGGGATGGCCCTATAAAGATACAGATTGTCTTTAATGAACTAGAGCTGCCAAGGCCAAATTAAGGAGTGGGGGGCACTAAAGTCATGCCACTTTACATTAACGTATAGAAAACAAATTGAAGAAAGAGAAACCTGAAGTTTTAGAGGCCAAGTGCTTTATGAAGCCATTCATCATTAGACAAGGAACAGGTGGCTGGTGATGAGCATAAGTCTCGGTTTTCTGAGCTGTTTTCCTCAGATTGCTTCAGGAGGAAGCTTAAGGAGCAGCTTTGAGGTCCAGATAGATATTACGGATTTGGGGGGGGGGGTTGAGGGGGTTCATGCCTTTTGACAGCTCTAAGGCATTTTGCATTTCCGAGTGTATAGGCAAAGGGCTGGCTCCATTGCCTCTTGTAAAGTTTGTCTCAATTGTGTACAGCCCTGACCTTAAGCCTCAGTACTGCAAAGGGAAAAAAAAAAGGTTTAAAAAAACAAATTTTAGCAGTTTTCTAGGGTTTGCCCCTCCCCCGCCAATCCTCTAGGCTAGCAGGTGAGCAAGAGGCAGTTTGTTTGGATGCATTATAAAACTGAGGTTTATTATTTTTGAAACGATCACTCTGGTGATTCTGGTGGCATGTTTATTAACTGTTTTCTTAGTTTTTCAAGCAGAGTTTCACCATTTCCCAGGCTTATCTCAAACTCAGGGGCCCAAGCCCCTCCTGTCTCAGCCTATGCAAATACCTGGAGCTATATGCATACCACCGTGCTTGGCTCCCGGTGGCCTGGAGCTTCATTCCAGGAAGAGATTTATTAGAAAGTTCAGCCCTTGGAAGAAGGCATCACATTGCAGTGTGGGAGCAAACACTGTCACTTCATTGTTCTTGCTTATTCAAGCTCTGGCTGGAACCAATAGAGGATCCACTCACTCAAGCATGCATTTTCTACTGGTTATTAGCTTCAGGAGTCTGTCTAAGTCAGGGTCATCGTTCATTCCTGCAGGAAGCTTAGTAAGGACTCCGCAAACAACTTTAGCACCACAGCAATGGCAAAGCCCATCAGCTCCATGACCATCCTTGTTTGATTTCTGCCAGTTCCTCGTTCTCTGTATTGTTTGGACGGATCCTAGCGTCTTGACATGGATAGAGTATTGCTCTCCGAAAAGCCAGGAGGCGATGCAAGCAAAACGCCTTTCAGACTGATTAGCGCTTTCTGAGCCCTCCACAAACATTAGCGGGCAGGATCACCACAGTTTTCCCACAAAATGTTACTGAGTTTCTAGCTCCTGTCTTGGACTTGTCAAAGGTGAATTCTCTTTCTGGTCACTGAAGCCAGATGAGCACTTACACCCCTCAGAGTTGCTGTGGCCGGTGTGCGTGGTTTGGTTTCACTGGACTGTGTGTGAGTGTGCCACTGTCTGCTTAGTTTTGCTGTTTAAAAATACTTTTGTTTGTTTTGAGAACGTCATACACGAGCTCTGCATCCACATCACTCCTGTCCCGTCCTCCCCCTCCAGCCCCTCCAGGTACCCCTCCCAAACTCATGCTCCTACCTGTAGTTACCGTTACATGTATAAACATAGGAATCTCTGTGTGTGCGCGCATGTGCACATGTAAGTGTTCAGCCCCAGAGTCCATTTTGCATTGTTTATATGTCCACACATGTAGAGCTGACCTCTTGAGATCTGACAACCTTGGTGGGAGCTTGTTCCTGGAAGAGATTGAGTGTCTCTCTAGGCAGCTATTGCCACCTGTAGCTCTTCATCTGGGGCTGAGACCAGGTGGAATTTTCCCCATCCACATTGACACATGAGCTGGTGTTGTCATTATTGCTGGCCTTTTCCTGGCAACCATGTTTTGAGAGTTTGCAGATACAGTTTCTTCTAAACTTCGTCTTGAGGCCTCATCCTTATATCAGGTACTCAGTTTGACCCATTTTGGTCTTGTTTTCACATCATTCTTCCCCATTTGGTTTGACCATTCTTCCTCTGCCAAAATGTGCATATAGACATATAGGCATCTTTACTTTGAATATGTGGGAATAGATAGCACACGTTTCCTAATGCTTCACCATGAATTTCTAAGGACAACGATAGCCTCCATTTAATGTAACTGGTATACAGTTGGACAATTCTGGGCACTTGACACTTTAACCTACAGCCCATATCCAAGTGTGGTCACTTGTCCCACTAGTGTCCTTTAGTGCATTTTCCCTATCCAGGACAGCATCAGCTCACTTAGATTCATGGTCAAGTCTCCTCAGCTTGCTTTCATCTGGTACTGTTCCTTGGCTGCCTCTGTGCAGTATGCTGTGGACATGTGTAAGGGTTACAGATTGCTACTTCCTAGTCAGACTCTACGTATGCTCTTTGCACCAGGTCACTAACTATGCAATCATGGGTTCTGCAGGGAGCCAGTGACCATCTTCCTGTTATTAATCATACCAGCTTTAATCATGGAATTAAGTTGTCTGACTTCTTTGCTGTATCTATGTTTATAGATAGATGGATAGATAGATTGACAGATGATGGATGAATGGATAGATAGATAGATAGATAGATAGATAGATAGATAGATAGAGCGAGCCATTGCTAGGAAATTTAGAAGAGGAAACTTCCAGACCCTCTGACTATCCTGTTCCTTCTCTGAATCTTCCTGCCTGTCCACTTCACCATTTGTGTAGCCATTGGCCATGTCCGTCTAGTGCAGTGTCTACTGTGGAGTGTTGGGAATTGGTGATTCCACCTGAGCTGTTCATCCTACTGTAAGGAGATGCTGCTCCTCCTTGCCCATTTCTTTACCTGCCTCTGGTGACTAGCATGGACGTACGAATTAGTGTTCTTACAGTAACGCTCCACCTGTTGGCCCCATGTCTGGGCAGTGTGCTCGCTGTGTTTCTGGCCAGCAGGCCCTGCTTTCTGGCAGCAGGCATTCCTTCAGTCGGTAGACTACTGACTGAATGAAGGAATTGACTGAAGACCACTTTGTGATCTTTGTAAATGGAGACCGATAGGCTTGGGCAGTACCCAGCCTGGGCAGCCACACATATCCAAGAAAGTGGTGAAACTTTAAGGTGTTTTTTGTTTTGTTTTGTTTTGTTTTTCTGATTACATTTTGAAACTGAGTCTAACTGTATAGCCCAGGCTGGCTTGTGAGTTGAGATCCTCCTGCCTCTGCCTGGGATTACAGGTCATATGTCACCAAGTCTGCTTCCAAACTCAACATTGTTAAGAAGTCCCACGTCTGAATCCTTCCATAGTTTGTGTCAGAGATTTTCATGAAATTCCTCATATGAAAAGAAACAATTACATACAGCAGTGAAAGGAGCCAAAAGTGCCCTGAAGTCTGCACTCTGACATGGCAACCGTAAGACACTCCTTGTGCCGGCTTCTGTGATGGCTCAACATGCTTCGGACACGGGAAGACTTCTTCTGGTATAACAGTCAGTTCTGAGAATGTGTGCAGTCAGCACTGTGTGTTTTGCTAACGGGAGAGAAAGAGCTCTGAAAGATTGATCATGTTCAGAAAGGAGGCAGCTGCGTTCATCTGAGTGTGTGCGAAAGGCGTCACAGATAAACTTTATCTTAACCTTCTTCTTTCCCATCACTACCTGGGGCAGAGGTTTCCTAGGAAACGTGCAACACGAAGCGCCCTGGAAAGAGCTGATCAGAGTGCAGACCGACTCAGTCACCCTGTGTGCCCCACCTCCTTACACCTTGTCCACCCGCACTTTTCCGACTGAAAACATCTGCCCTTAAAAGCATGCAGATGCCTTCCTACAACTTAATTCCAGCAAAGGTTCCCAAGGATGAATGATTTTCATTTCACAGTTTATATGCCTATTTACCAAATGCGTTTTGTCTTTGTAGCTCAGAGTCATTAGTCCAACAGACTCAAATTACTGCCTCAAAAATACTTCTCATTTGTGTTACCCACCCCACACAGGACCTTAAATATAATTTAGTATTCATAATTCAACATCTGTTTTTTTGTTAATTGAATACAAACTTAGGGTGACACAAAGACCTAGCGATGTCATAACATCTGAAATTGTGTTTATCTTCTCATGTTTTAAGACCCTGTGTAATGAAGATTTCCTGAGGCCATGTTGTGGAGATTATCGTAGATCTAACTGTTTTGTTTTGTTTATTTTTTGAGGCAGGTTCTCTCTCCATAGCCCCAGCTGTCCTGGAACTCACTATGTAGACCAGGCTGGCCTTGATCTCATGGAGACTCACCTGCCTCTGCCTCCTGAGTGTGCCCCACACCTAGCCTACATATCTAACTTTGTAGAGGCCTCAGCACATGAGGCCTTTGAAGCAAGGGATTCTTCTTGCTCACCTCTCAAGAGAAGCTAAAGGAAACTACCAGCCCATGTCCGTAACTCTAGCATAGGGGAGGTTGAGTAAAAAGTTCATGAGTTCAAGGTCAACCCGGTCACATATAGCAACTTCCAGGTCAGCCTGAACCGCATAGTGAGACCCTGTCTCTAAACACCAACAGCCACCAGAACAGAACAAAAGCATACTAAGTCACGGCTTTGAGAAACCAAGGAGGGGAGCCTGGCTCTGGTGGGCAAGGCCTGTAATCCCAGCTATTCAGCGGGGTAGGCAGAAGTGGAAACATTACAAACTCAAGGCCAGATCGGAGTGCAGGCTAAGTTCAAGGCCAGCCTGTTCTACCCTGTGAGACTATCTCAAAGAGCAAAGTAAATAGAAGGCTGGGGGTATCGCTCGGCAGTACAGCGCTTTTTAAGCATTCGTGAGGCCATAGCTTCTATCCCAGTGTAGACAGGGAAGAAGAGCAGAGGGGAGGGGACAGAACGGCAGAGGAGAAAGGGATTGAATGTGAGATGCCTCCCTGCCTGTGCTCCACCACGTTGGTAGGTAAAGCAGTTCTTAGTGTTCATGAGAATTTAAAATCCCTCTATGAACCACTTGCTAGCATCGTGGATAACAGATTGCTCCTGGGACATAAGCATCTGAGATAAACTCCAGCCGCGTTGGCTTCTATTTTTAAATTCCCACCCTCCTGCAAATCCGGTCAATCTCTAACAAGCTAGGATGATCTCAGGGCCTTCTCTCTGAGCTACTCCCTGCCTAGGAAGAAAGGATGGCTGTACACACGTCTGGTAGACCTGCTTACCAGGTCTTCACAGCCCTTATTCAGCAAAGCACTTGGGTTTACATGGCAGTGACTGTTGTTTTTTTTTTTTTATGTGACATGTGCAGTGCCTAGCTCATGACAAAAGCATAATAGTGTGCTATCTAATAGAACCTTGAATCATAACTGCTGAACAAAGGAAATGTTGAAACAAGTAATTTCATCCCTCTGAGTTCCAAGTTTAATTATCATGAATCATCAGTTCACAAAAGTAACCACTAGAGTTGAGCCACATTTTGTATACTTTCTCTGTCATGAGGGGAAAGCTGTGATAAAAGTGGAAAATAACAAACTTTCCTTTTAAAAGTCCTGAGAACTGCCATAATGGGCCAAGAAACACTTCTTCCAGCCAGCCTGGCCGTTATAATTATTAGACATGAAACAGGCAAGCAGCATCCATGATGGAGGTGCTTGGCTACAGTTAACAAGTAAGCTGTGTTAGTTAGTCATTTTCTAGGCTGCTGACTCAGCCTTTTATTGCTTCACAGGACACTGACAACAAGCCTGCTAAGGTCTGCTCGCTCCTTATTTGCATTGTGCAAAAACTGCAAATGAAATCCTGGGATGTTTAGTCCCTGGTGATGTTACACGGCCAATAAGTATGATTGGAAGCTAGAATATGTGGCTCCAGGCCTTCTCACTATGCTCTCTTGCAAAGTTCTAGAAGGTACTTTCTGGGTGAACAGTGCTATCTATCCATCCTAGAAAACAGGCCTGTTAGAAGTAGCTAGTACGTTGGCTCCCTGAAGGCTCAAGCGGTGTTCAGATTCCAGAAGAAAAGTAAGTAGATAACAATGCCCATGTTTACCTTTTCACTGTCATTAGCAGCCATAAGCCCAATCTCTGCATAATTACCAAGGAGAGCTTCTAGAACAGCGAGGCCAGTGCAGTGGACTCTTGCTATGCTTGGAGGCTTGGCCATTGCTGGAGGCCTGGAACAAGATCTGCTGCTCTGCATAGCAGCTGAGGAAACGGGGGATCCTCAGCGTAGGATTCTTGAGGAATGAGAGAGGGAAGCTAAATGGTCATGGAGTTAGCAGCAAGTGGGCAGTGAAGGCATCAAGTGAGGACCAACGGTTTTCATCAAGACTTTTGCTTTAAAGGGAAACAAGACAGCATAGGCATGAAACGCTTTCACTATTCCGTTTTCAAAAAATAATGCAATCTGAAGACTGTCTGGGCTAAGTGGGATAATTCAAGAGAGAGAAAGAAGCTAAGTAATGCAGTCGCCAGCAGAAAAGGTTCCGTTCCGCACACCTCAGAGTCATGAGGACACTCCTAACCAGAGCCAGGTTGACAAGAGAAGAGTCAACAGCTTTCTTTTCTCTAGTTTTCCATGACCCTATAGTCTTCAAACTGAAGATACAACAGATGGGAAGACTGTCCACTTGCATGGATGCATTTGGGGTGGATGTAACTGTCATAAAGGGCAGGGACTAGGAAGAAGACCTTGCAAGGTATATCTGTCTTAGCTCTTGGCATTTCTGGGGGGGGGGGGGGTCTGCCTTCTTCCCAAGAGGAGGCAGGGCTCCTGCTAAAGTGAGGGTCACACAATGCAGGGGACTGTGGTTAGCTCCTCCATGGAGAAGCAAGGGCGTGGGGAAGCTTTGACTTCCTCACAGGGCTTCTGTGTGGCACTGTAGAAGAGGGAGTTATGACCCTCCCTGGGAAAGTGCAGGTCGCAGTTTCTGTGTCCTGGCCTAAAGGGAAAATGAGAGGAGGAGGAGGAGGAGGAGGAGAGAGAGAGAGAGAGAGAGAGAGAGAGAGAGAGAGAGAGAGAGAGAGAGAGACAGAGACAGAGACAGAGACAGAGACAGAGACAGAGACAGAGACAGAGAGAGACAGAGAGAGGAGAAGCAAGGGTTAATAAAAGCTGCTCCTGTCTCTTCTCTCAGTCTTTAGTTTAAACACCAGCACGCCAAAGCCCACTGCTGAGGTACCTCCAGACACTCTCCTCACCCCGTTTTACTTACATGTGGTCAGATAGATGTTCAAACTCAACTCAGAGCCAGAGTGAAACATTACGTAAACAGCTACTTTCCTGAAAGAATAAGTTGAAGGTTGCCACCAATCCTTGGTTCAACTTCAGCATGAGTAAACAACTCACTGCTTCAGATAATAACGCAGGGTGCCCTGGGGCTGGAGCCTGGCTTCAGTGCCTGCTCCTCAGCAGCAGTAACAATGACCCAGGGAATGTGACGACATTATGTTTTACTGAATTTGTTAGATGTGATGTTGCTGTCTTGATTACGATAGGAATTATCCTTATTTTTTAAGATAGGATTATTAAGAGACAAATGTGATTTTAATATAGATATATAAAATGTTTCTAATGGAAGATATGGAAAGAGGCTATTCGCCAATATATTCATAATTATTTGGCATCATACAATGTGAGTTTTCTTGATGGTTCTATAAATACTAATAAAATATCTTTCATAAAAACTATAAAAATCTTTTAGTTGCTGTTTTCCCATTTCAGCTTGTTTAGTCTTATACACCCTGTGAGTTGTCTGCTGTATCTAGGATCAAAAGAAAATCACTTCTAACACAAAGCAGAAGAAGCATGTGGGGTTCAGAATAAGGATGACATGTGGGGTTCAGGACAGGGGTGACCTATGGGGCTCAGGACAAGGGTCATATATGGGGTTCAGGACAGGGGTCACATGTGGGGTTCAGGACAAGGGTGACATGTGGGGTTCAGGACAAGGGTGACATGTGAGGTTGAGGACAAGGGTGACATGTGGGGTTCAGGACAGGAATAGCATGTGGAGCTCAGGGGAGGCATCATATAGGGGTTCAGGACAGGGGTGACATGTGTGGTTCAGGACAGGGGTGACATGTGGGGTTCAGGACAGGGATAGAATGTGGGGCTCAGGATAGGGATGACATATGGGCTCAGGACAGCGGTCATATATGGGGTTCAGGACAGGGGTCACATGTGGGATTCAGGACAGGGGTCACATGTGGGGTTCAGGACAAGGGTGACATGTGAGATTGAGAACAGGGGTGACATGTGGGGTTCAGGACAGGGATAGAATGTGGGGCTCAGGATAGGGGTAATATATGGGCTCAGGACGGGTGACATGTGGGGCTCAGGGCAGGGGTCACATGTGTGGTTCAGGACAGGAGTGACATGTGGGGCTCAGGGCAGGGGTGACATGGGGCTCAGGGCAAGGGTCACATGTGTGGTTCAGAACAGGGGTGACATGTGGAGCTCAGGACAGGGGATCACATGTGGGGCTCCAAACTCCTAAGCTGTTGCTCTCAGTGTCTTTTACTTGTGTTTAGGTACTCAGTGGACATTTGGTGCTGGAAGGAGCTGAGCCCAGTTCCAGTCTATAATGTAACCTATGAGATAATGTGATCAACATGGGCGGAAAGTTTGAAAAGCTGCCTGTGACCACGCTGTTAATGGAGTGTTTATAGCCCGGGCGGGAACATGCGCATCTCACTTCGTAATTTGATTTCCACGTTGGATTTGTACCTCTGATCTTTTCAAAGGTTCCCTTTTAGCTCCTAGGAATAAATCCGAGCTTTTTTTTCTCTTTGTAGAAAACAGAACTTCCAAACCAATTACAGTGCTAGTAAAACTTCCTGGAGTCCCTCGATGCAGTTTCTTGGGATTATTGCTTTATGACTCACCACCCAGGAAGCTGAGCGCTGGCTCTCTCTGAAGACTGACCCTTCTGGTAGTTGTCAGTAGACACAGAACAACAACAAAGCAAGCGTAGCACGCTCACTTCTGCCATGTGATGCAAGAGGGGAGATGACTCAGACACTGCCGTATTCGTTTTCAGGAGGGGTGTGTGACGCAGTGCCTCCAGCTTGTCAGGACCCGCTTACAGAGCATCCTGGGCTCTGACCCTCATAGTGACTCAAGCCAATGAGGGAGTGTCAGGCAAGCAAAACAAACGTGGAGTTTTTATCTACAGACCTTAAAAAACGTCCAGAAACAAAAACACAGAAGGACATAGACAAGTGAACTGGTCTAGTCCTTCAGCCAAGAGTTTGCACCCTTGGACGCAAGCGTTGCTTCTAGCAACCCTTCACGGCATTTCACCACCTCAGCTTCTCTCTGTAACCAGACACTCTGTAAGAATTCCAGGCCCACCTCCACTCTGCCTTGCCCCCTGCCCCCAACGTTCCCACGGGCTTAGTCTTGTTTGTGCTGCTTCCTCAGTGCCCCCACAAGCCACCTGATATGTCACCTGCTCCAGAAACCCTACTTTCCTTCTCAGTGGGTGTTCGATGTAAACGTCAGGTTACTTTCTCTCTGGTTATCTTAACTGCTGGCCAGACTTTTCCAGTGTTGTCTCTCATGTGAGTACGAACTCATCTACTGCTGACTCTGACACACACACACACACACACACACACACACACACACACACACACACACACACACACACCCCAAGCTGGCATTGCTCATACAGATTTTGTCATGTCTTGCTGTCTTCTGTTTCTTGTGTAGAGGATGCACACATCCCAGCCACTGTCTGACCACAGTCCTCCCCCAAGCACTGTTGTCCTCAAGTACCCTCTTCCCAGTCTTCCACACGCTGGGGCAGCATCTTTCTTCCTCCTCTTTTTCAGAATCCCTGTAGCAGTTTGTGCCTTTGTTTGTTTGAGACAGGCTCTCACTACACAGCCCGGCCTTGAACTCACAGAGCTCCACCTGCCTCTGCCTCCTAGAGGTTGTAAAGTGTGCACCACTATGCCCAGCTTACTCTCTAAAGGCTCCTGTCTCTATGTATACACATTGCATGGTCTTCTGAGCATCTAGCACATTCCTGGGTAGTGTAAGGGTTCTGAATTAGTTTAACCAAATAGAGATGGTTCACCTTTCAGAGACAGGCCTTCTATCAACCCCTTTCCAAAGATGCCGTGAAACAGGCAGAGGCAATTCGACACTGAACCGACAGGCAGGGGTGCTCAGGAGTGCTGTGCTGGGGCTGCAAAGCAACTTTGGTTAAACCATTGAATAAGGAGTAGCGCCTTATTCTAGGAGTGGGAGGTGAGGGCCTTCAGCAAGCACAAGCAGAAGAGCCACTCTAGACCAAAGCTTTGGAATGTAAGAACGAGGAAGATAAGACCTGTGCTCTGTAAGACAGAGGGGAGGGGGTACTTGTAGGTAAGGTTAGGAAGCTGCTTGGAGCACATGCTAGGGTTTGGGCTCCAGGCAGATCAGTAGGAAGTGTAGTTTCTGCACCCTGGACAGAAATGGGCTCTTAGGAAGACAGTGGAGAGCAAGCTCCCACTGTCTCCAGGTGAGTGAGACGGGTCAGGAGTGGACAAGGCTACCATAATGGGAGATAGGAAGTTATTAAAGTAAACCTAAGGAGAGTTAATCAAGCCCTAGAGAGGTGGGGTGGGGAATGGAGCTGAGAGCCGATAGCCGGATGTAAGCAATAAGGATGTGGGAGAGGACGATAAGTCTAAGGAAACATTTGCCTGAGTTTTTTGCTTTGTTGTCTTTTTTTTTTTTTTCAAGACAGGGTTTCTTTGTGTAGCCTTGACTGTCAAGTGGACTCACTTTTGTAGACCAGGCTGGCCTCGAATTCACAGTGATCCACCTGCCTCTGCCTCCCAAGTAGTGGGATTAAAGGCGTGCACCACCACCACCTGGCCATTTACCCTAAGTTTTGTTTTGTTTACCACCAGATGCTAGACTTTATTTGTTATCCTAATTCCATTTTACATTTAGAAAATAAACATCAGTATGAGTATTTAATGTGTGTGGGTTATAACAGAGGCAAAAGGCCAATAGTTTTCTAAGAATGTGGTGCCCAGAGCCCCTTCTTGCTAGTGGTACTGATGTTGTTTTGATGTTGTGTGCCACCTTTCTCCCTGATATGGGTTTTCATTTGTAGACAGCTGTCAAATAATTTTAAGAAGCACCTAGGAGTCTTTGTAAAATAGTATTCTTTTTTTAATTTTATTTTATTAATTTATTCAGATCACAACTCAATTGTTATCCCATCACTTGTATCCTCTGTTCCTCCCTCCCTCCCGCTTTCACCTTATTCCCCTCCCCTAGGTCTATGACTGAGGGGGACCTCCTCCCCCACTATGTGGTCATAGGCTATCAAGTCTCATCTTGGTAGCCTGCTTATTCTTTCTTTGAGTGCCATTAGGCCTCCCCACCAAGGGGAGGTGGTCAAATATGGGGCACCAGAGTTCATGTCTTGATAGTTACCTAAGTTTTAAGGAGAGTAGTCAGCCTCTCCCTCCCTCCCTCCATCCCTCTCCCTCCCTCCCTCCATCCCTCTCCCTCCATCCCTCTGTCTCCTTCCCTCCCTCTCCCCCCCTCCTCCTTCCTACCAAGCACACATACTTGTTTACTATGTACCTTTTCACAATGGCTTTAATTTATGTCTTTGTCATTTCTATGTCTATGACATTGTCTTTGTTACTTAAAGCTTTTTGGCTTAAAATAGAGGTTGCTAGGCCAGCAAGATGGCTCAGTAAATAAAAGTACTTGCCTGACAAGCTGAGTTTGGTACCTGGGACTCACTTGGTTGAAAGAGAAAACTGACTCCCACGAGTTGTCCTCTGACCTCCCCACACACATTCCATGGTATTGCACGCCCACACATTCACATACATACACGTGTGTAAATAAATAAATGTGAGAAATTTTTGGCAACAAGATGAAATCTTTCAATAACGTCATTAAATGGGATTAAAATCTTGTAATAGGATAGTTCTAGTAATATTAAATGTTATTAAGTCTTAAGTCATACAGTAGATTTTGTTTTAAAACACTGTGAATCTCTGAGAAACCAGAGACCTTCTAGTCCAAGTTTCTCATGATCTCAGATACTAGAGTCTGGAAATCGCACACTTAGCTTCTCCCTCTTGGGTTCTGTGTGTGGCAGCTAAGACTTTTCCATAGAAAAGTTTGCTTTCAGTGAAGGATCAGATGATGAAGGGGAAAAGTGTGTGTGTGTGTAAAACTCTCACCCTCTGAAGATCAACCTATAAAAATGTGATAGTTTGACCTAGATTAGTGCTTGCTTCTTAACTGCATCCTATAGGAATTCTTCATTCTATGTCTCAAAATCTAGGACAATGATGAATCATTTCAATGCAATGATTAAACAAGTTTCCCCATGAAGGAGAATATTTAATGTAGGTCAGCTTACTATGACTTTCTATACTCAGACTATCTGTCCAGGGCTCTGAAGAACACAGACCTGAATTAGATCCCCAGATCCCATGATAAAAGTAAAACAAAACGAACAGGTGTGATGATTCACACTTGCAGCCCTAGTGCTGAGGAGCCAGAGTGGCTCAAACCCTGCCGCTTATGGTCAGCCTGTGGAACCTACTTGACAAGCACCAAGCTAATGAGAGATCCTGTTTCAAAAACCAATGTGTGGGTGGTATCTGAACATTGAACAACAGCCAGGATTTTACTCCAGCCTGCACAGACACACACACACACACACATACACACACACACATATACACACACACACAGACCTGAACATGCACACACAAAAAAATGTGTTATTTTTCAGAGTTCCTTGTTTGTTTGTTTATTTGTTTGTTTGTTTGTTTTTTCGACACAGAGTTTCTCTGTATAGTCTTGGCTGGCCTCAAACTCATAGCAATCCAGCTCCCTCTGCCTCCCTGAGTGCTGGGATTATAGGTGTGCACTTGTCAAAGATATTTTTCCCCTAATATATTACTTTATTTATTTATTTATTTATTTATTCATTCATTCATTCATTCATTCATTCATTCATTCACTATACATCCTGGTCATAGCCCTATCCCTCCTCACCTCCCAGTCCTACCCAGCCTCCCTCCCTCTCCCCAGTCACCCTCCCCTAATCATCACAGAAGGGCAACCCCACTTTCAATCCACCCGAGCTAATCAAGTTGCATCAGGATCGAGCGTGTTCTCTTTCCCTGTGGTCTGGCAAGGCAGCCCCGCCAAGGGGAAGTGATCAAAAAGCTGGCAAAGGAGTTCATGTCCGAGAAGGCCCCTGCTCCCCTTACTAGGGAACCCCGCATGGAGCTGACCATTGGCTCTGTCTTGGTAAGGGGCCTAGGACCAGTCCATGCATGGTCCTTGGTGATGTTTCATTCTCAGAAAGCCCCTCTAGGCACTGGGTAACTGGCTCTGATCTTCCTGTGGAGCTCCTGTTTCCTCCTTGTTCTTTTACCCTTCCTCCTACTTTTCTTTTTTAAATTTTTTATATAAGTAATGTATTCAGGTTATATCTCACTTGTATCTTCCCTCTCCCCCTCCCTCCCTCTTTCACCCTATTCCACAGTTCTTAATGACACTATTACTCTTTCTTTAAGGAAAGAATGATTGTCTCCTTAGTTTAACATAGACCAGCAGTCGTCAACCAGATTTAAAGTTACATCTACCTTCCCACCCTGGGAACATCTGCTGATGTCTACACCCATGTTCTCTTGTTGTCACTAGAGGAAGGCAGCTACTATTCTCTGGTGGCAAAAGTCAGAGATACTGCCGACGTCCTATAGTCCTCCCATGCATGGGGCAGCTGCTGCAGCCTAGGATGCCCTAGCCACCATCATCAACAGTGCCCCAGATCGTCCTTGTTGTCACCATCACCACCTTCGTCGTTCATTTTATACTCTCCTGCACATCAAAATTCCTCACTGTGCAGATGCAGACTGTCAAGCAGTCTGGAAAATCAATGTCAGAGTTGATTTCTAAAACAACCAGTTGTTACCCAGCCCAGGGCTGTGGGGGGAGAGAGCAACCTAGTTTAACAGATTGTGAATCATGTTACTTTCCATACACTCGGACTTCTACTGACAGCAGCCAAGCGTGTCACGGCAGAAAAATTCAGGGGGCTGTGGTGGAGCAATCACTTCCGCTGCAAAGCCTTGTTTACCACCCAGCAAACTGTCCTCAACTTTTGGCCTTAAGGCTCCTTCCTTTATTTACCAAAAGTGGGGGTGGCGGTAGTGGGGGGGGGGGCTTGCCCATAAATGCCTAGCTTTTCAAAGAATGAAAAGACCGAAAACCAGAGCTACCTGTTTCAGAGTGTAGGAGCCACCTACCACATGAGTCTGTAAACGCGATGTGAAGTGTTTAACATGTGTCCGTAGGAAACTACAATCCCCTCCTCCCTCCTCCCGGCTCCCCGTACGCCTTACAGATATATAATTTCATTTTGTTTTGACTGCTGGTTCTTCATCCTTCTCCAACCACTTCAACAAGTGGTTTGTTTTCCTTCTTTAGTTCAGGCGACTGCATCGAGAGTCTGACCTAGGAAAGAGGGATGGCATTGAAACAGGACTGCTGCAGGTCTGCGGATCTCTTCAGGTCCTGGGCAGAAGATTAGATACCTACTGGATGCTAGGCAGTAGCTCTAGGGAGTGGAGCACCAGTTGGCCGTGGTGACAGTTAAGTCCCCTGTTGAGCACTCAGGGAGTGTCTACCGTGTGGTGGCTGGACCATCTCATTTAGTACAGTAGCTGTGGTTTGCTAGCTATGGAAGCTCAGTTCCTGGTCCTCCAGGGTATGGAGGTAAAGTTGAGGTTCAAACTCAGAACCAACTAGCTATGGAGCCTGTACATCCAACCTGAACCCTGCCGCAGCAGCTAAGTCTCAGAGTTCTCACGAACCCCGCAGCTTGGTCTTTGTCCTGTAAGAGTGAGCTCATCCTCACGATGTTGGTTCTGCGCAGCAGGTGAGGACACCCTTTGACTAACAGATTGTGCAAGTGGAAGTAACAGATAATACACTCCTTTGTTCCTCAGCCTCAGGAGTTTGGAGAGGCTGCCCAGCCTCTTCAGAGCAGGCTGGGTTATATGAATCATGGGGAGGGCTGAGAGGGTGTCAGTGGAGGCTGTAATTCTTCCTTCTTCTTCTCCAGCTCACCTTTTACCCTCTTGTCAGCCAGTGTCCACAGAGAGGATCATCAATGAGAGCTCTTTCACCTCTCAGGGCAAAGTATCTGACAGAAAGGCCTCCTCATGCTCCTAAGTTATGCACTGACCTGGGGTAGAGAGCTGCGCACAGGATGGAGAGCTAGAAGGGAAAATGTGGCTCCTGGCGTTTCTAACTCCTATCCCCTCTGTTGCTCTCCTCTTACACGCACTGGCATAGAACAGACAGAGTGTCTTCTGAGGTGCAAAAAGGGAGATCAGATGATGCACTTTACCCATCACAGAAGCCATTTGGAAATTATCTGTTATCTTGTGGCTCCGACAGGTTCCCATGTGGTGGCCCCCAAGTTTGTTTCTACAAAGAGCTGTTCAACCTTTTGACACTGTGACATGCATTGTGGCCTACAGAGCTTACACACTTAAGAAGCACACAGTTGAGTCACACAAGAAGATCATACACACACACACACACACACACACACACACACACACACACCTCATAATGCAGCTAGCGAGGTGGCTCAGTAAGTAAAGGTGCCTGCTACCAAGTCTCACAACCTGAATTCAGTCTCAAGAACACATAGGATGCAAGGAGATAGCCAAATGCCACACATTGTCTTCTAACCGTCACACATGGACGTTGGTGTGTGCACATAGGTGGAGAGGGGGGCGGGAGAGAATGAACTAATCAATCAGAAATACCCTCATAATGTGTTAAGTAAGGTTATAATTCTGTGTTGGGTTTTAGTCATTTTCATTTCAGGCTGCAGGTGTCCTATGGGCCACGGGTTGGGCATGCCTGAGAGAGACAGTGGCACTCAGGTACCTGGAAACCATCTGCACACACTGTGCCACCCCGGCCAGTAGTGCTACAGTGTCACGATCGTCACGATCTGGGTTTAGGAGCAGCACTCCTAGCTGTACTGAGCTTGGCCAGCCAAGAACCATTAAGAAAGGTAGTTCCTCTGGCTGACAGCTTGAAAGTGACTCTGGCCGAGGCGTCCAGGTGACAGGAACCAGCTCAGTCAGCTCAGCGACTCCTGCTGAAGACCCCACTGTGTGCCTTCCTTGCAGCTTGAAAGGGCCCCACTCTCATGGTGTCCTTCTGTGCCCCAGTAAGTCTTCAGCTATTGTAAGAATTCTATGAAAAGGGCGGTGCCAGGGAGCTTCATGGCCTGCAGCTTTTCTACATAGTGGACGGCCTCCCTGTGCCTCACTTGCACCATTTATAAAATGAGCATGACAACGCGGGGCTCATCCGCTTGTCTGAGGATCAGATGACACTTAGGAGCAAAGCGGACTACACTAAGCACCTTTTGAGTGACCTCAGCTACCTTTTGAAATGCACTTTGATTTGCAGATGGCACGCAGGCAGTGGACATAGTTAAGAGATTTCAGCGTGGCATTTCAATGCACACAAACCCCTGGCTCCGTGGGTCTTTTCATGAGCTCCTTCCTGTGAGTTGGGGGAAATCGCCATGTCTTGCTCACGTAGATTGCTGGAGCTGAGCCAGGAGTATCTCCTGCTTCTCATGAGCTTGGTGTGTCAAGGATGGCTTGTAAAAGCCGGTCTCCGTGGCCAGTACCTCCCTGCTGGATGTGCTGTTCTTTGGGGGGATATTCAGGGTAGTGGTATGGAAATTTTCCAGATCCTAGTCTCTGCCACTGCAATTTACACTTCCAACTCTACAACTTCAAAACTACTGCTTTCTTTCCTAAATCTGCGTCACAATGAAGCTTTGTCAAGTACTTAGAATAGTAAATGTATTGGTAGTAGGAGCCTTGTAAATCAGGACCGGTCTCTTATAAAGCACTGCTTTCAGTGGGTCTAGATTTCGGCATACACTTAGCACCTTTTAGAACAGGTAGGTGGGTATCTTTAGTGCCTAAAAGAAATGGCATCTGATCTTTGTCACCCTAAATGCCTTCAGTCCTCCCAGTTGGAAGAATTTACTTCTGAATCACAAAACACTTTATTGGAGCTGTGTCTGGCACAGTATGGTGTAAAATGTCCACCATGTGTGTCTGCAACTTTTTTGTAAGCTCCTAGGCATATTTCATTTAGACCAGAATTCCTTTCCACACTGTGTTCAGTGTACAGGGTACATAGTAGGTTCCTTTATATCTGGAAACATGAGCAGTCATTAAATCACTGTTTATATTACCCAGCAAGCCAAGCTTCCCTCAAAAGCACGTGCTCCTCAGAGCAGTTTTATTTCCATTATCATTTACCGTTTTCCTCTTACTTTTCATATTACTCCTTTTCCCTTATCATCTTCATGAGCCTGTGTCTCTAGAGTGCTGCTTAAAGCAAACGCTGCGAGTGCTGTTTGTGTTGGAGCTGTATTGCCTCATCTGAATCCAAGAAAGGATGTAGCGTCATCTCAAACACTTGATTGCTCTCAGTGTGGTTTAAGTTAGTACTCAAACATCATCCTAGGGGCCTGTGTCACCCAGGATAAGGTCACCAGCAAGGACTATAAGGACTTCATGCACTCATCCACAAACACAGACTTAATCTAGAAAACCAACGAGCAAATTAGAGGAAGTACTCTGATTAATATCCTGAGCAAGAAATTGCACTCGCAGAGGATGGCGCGCAGTGGAGAAAGCCGTCTGCCCAGAGACAGCGTTTACGACCCCGTGCCTTCCCTTACCTTCACACAGTGTCACTCTTGTTTGGGTGTCCCGCGTGTCCTTGATGACCACACATGAAACACAGGAAGTGTGCAGTGTGCATAGGGGTTTATGGTCTTCGTTGGATGCTCAGCCACTTCTCACACAGGAGGACTAGCAGGTCACAACTCTGTTGTTTAGAAAAGCTGCTGGAATCACACCTCAGGCTTCAAGGACCCATCCATGCACTGGAAGAAGGAAATCTAGGTGTGGACTGTCAACAAGAAACACAATATTGACACCCTCTTACATGGAATGCTATGTGTTGATTTTGAAAAAGAAATTAATAAAGTCTTACCATGTAGATCAGGCTAACCTCAAACCCAAATATCTTTCTATTTCAGCCTCCCCAGTGCTAGTGTTTTAAGTGAGCTACTATGTTTGGCTTGCCCGAAATATTTGCCCATAGTTTTATTACACCTTCTACTAGCTCAGTCGGTAAAGTGCTTGTCATTCAAGCATAAAGACCTATTGGATCCCCAGAACTCATGGAAACACACCCACCCCACACACACACACACACACACACGCACACACACGCGCGCGCGCACATACACACGCACACACACACACACGCGCACACACACACACATGCATATACACATGCGCACACACGTGGTAGCACCCTCTGTGACCCCAGTGCTAAGGAGATGGAATTGAGTAGATTCCTGGGACCCACGGACGCCATTAGCCCAGACAGAATTGTAAGCTCCAGGTCAATTAAGAGACTTAAAAAAGTAAATGACAAAAGGAGAGCACATGAGTTTGATCTCTAGTCTCCATAAACACATGTGTGCATGCATGCACATAAATACATGTTTATACATTAGGCCCACATTCACTCAGGACTGATTCAAAGAGACACTCCGTGATTGACACCACTGGCAGTAAGTTTAATATGCCATCAAGTGGGTGATGGGAGGTTCCCCCTGTCTGGGGGCTGAAAAACCTAGATGGCACATAATACCAACTATAGTAATCTTTCTCATGGCAACAGTTACGGGCAACTGGAGTGCATTGTGGGGCAGCTGTTCTACTTAGAACCTTCAGATTCTTGTCTTCAAATGGCTTTGTTTGTAAAGGTATCCATGAAAGCATGAGGAAATTAACATGCCACTATTTTTGGCTAGCATCTTGGGGAAATGCAAAGAAGAGAAAAATTCATATTTTAAAAACTGATTTACTCAGAATAAACATTAGCTTTAAATAGGCTATTACCTTTTATAAGAAATCCTCTGTGTTCTAGACTGTTCCACTCTGAAAGTGTGAGTAGGAGGGATCATGACCATTGAGGGAGGGAGGGTTCTGCCATTTCTTGGGAAAGCCCGGATGAGCAGGAAGTATTCTAACCCATAAGCCCAGTCAATCATCCCTTTGCAAACCACTGAGAAGTTGGAGCTCCATGTTTCCAGCAGCTGCCTGCCTGCTGTTGTTGTTCCCGGTGGCTCTGAGTCCATGCAAACATTAAAATGTTACAGAGTTGTGGTGTTGGGAAGGCCTAGATCCAGAAGAAGGCAGAGTAACATGGGTGCCACATCAAGCACACCGTCACCCGTGTCTTCCCTTAATGGAGAGGTGAAACTTCCTCTGGGGTCTCTTTAAAAGCAAGCACTAGTCTCTGTTACAAGAGCTGCACCCTCAAAAAGCATAATTGCCACCCAAAGCTCCACTTCCGGTCACATTAAGGATTGGATGTCAACCTATCAGTGTGTGGGGATGCCATGTGGGCACTCAGACCACAGTGGCAGAACGAAGTCCCTCTTGCCACATGGAGCCCGGTTCTGCCTGTGTATGGAACTCCATTTCATCACTTGCCCAGAAGAGACCTAATTTCCACGGTATAATCAGAAAGCAGTTGCCTCCCAGGTTGATACAGTAGCTTTCTTAACGTCTTCCCGGCGAGCTTGTTTACTACCTGGCATTTTGCTCTGTAGTTAAAAAGTCAAAGGCAGATTTATTTGAGGCAGTAGAGGAGTCACAACAATCTTCTCAATCTGTCCAGAGTGGAGAGAGTGCGGCACAGCGGAGCACTGTCTCCATGCTCCTTCTGGCGTCCGCTCTGATGAAGTCTGTGGAGCGGAAAGTGGCCTAAGAGTGCTGAGACTAAGGAAGAGGGTGAGGAAGCTATAGCCAAAATGAAGCCGCCTAGGAAGCACTTGTGTTCGCCCGTACCCAGGATAGGCTCAGACCCATTATCCTAGGACTCAAGAAGTTCAGGCAAGAAGTTCAAGGCCAGCCTAGGCTAGGTGAGGCCCCGAGTAAATAGGTAAATAAATAAATAAGTAGTGAGCATGCAGTTTTCTACAATAGTGGTCCCTGCTCCAGTTTGCTTCTTCAGAAATCTCTGAGAACCACTTTTCCATGGCACAGTTCTGACCTCTGGCCCCATTTCCTGGGAGAGCGAAAACCCAAGCCAAGTCTGGTGGCCATTCGGCTGGCAGGACCAGTTTAACCAGTCCGCCCAGCTCCTTTGACATTGCAGCACTGCTCTGAAGAGAGCCATGTGTGTCGCTGCCTTTGTGGTGGTGAGACAGAAGGCAGGTGTGGAAGCTTCACAGGGTGGGACTCCCTCTCCGGTGACTCACTAGGTGTCACCCCTTTGGGTGTGTGTTAGCACCCTCTCTCTCAGATGTCCTTTGCCTTCCGGGTGTAGCACCCCGAGCTCCTTCAAACCTTTGGAAGCGTTCCCAGTGGTTAATGGCTCTCTCTACTCTGAAACTCAGAGGGACGAGGTGTGTCTTTCTCCTAAGGTGAGCATTGTACCTTGTACCTCTCAGAAGTAAGAAACATACCTGTTTTGTCAAGGGGTGGTGCGTGTTATGTAGAAGGTCAGGTTTTGATGATAAGAAATAGTATTTCCTTTTTGTGTGTGGCTATGATGCTGATAACCTAAAAGGAGACTGAGATGTAGAGATATAATTTCCTGTATTAGAACATGGCATTCTTGCTCACAATAAGTGCCTTTTGCCTATATCGTATGTGTGTGTGCACAATAAAACCACACGAGAAGGAACAAAAGGCGGCCACCAGAATGTGAGGTTGGTTATGTGGAGACAGTAAGTTGTCAAATGATTTCATAGCACAACCGTATGCCCGCCTTTCCCCTATTCGTCTATTTAACAGCTCTTTGACTGAGCACCCGTCTACCTCTCGCCTCTCCTTGGCGTCACCAATCATGGGGGTCTAACTCAGCCCTCCCCGCATCAGTTTTCTCTAAGGTCATTAGCCCACCCTAGTGTGAACGGCATTTTCAGTCCTCTTTCGTTCACGGCCCTCTCACTGACCTTCGTGGGCTTCTTGAGCTCCCAGCACATCACCTTACACTCTCTCTCCCCCTCCAAGCTTCCTCACGCATAGAGTCGCTGCCTTTGTGGCTTGGTGTCACCTTGAATGCCATCTTGGCCTCCTTCCTTTCTGAGCTGTGTCCGAAGGAATGTCACTTCAGTTCAGCTCCCTCCACACTTCCTGCCCGCCCTAAACCTGCTCTTCTTCTTGTATCCTGTTTGGTGGCATCACCACCCAGGCCGGAAAACTGGGAGCCTTCCCACACCTTCATCCTTCACATCCTGTGACGAAAGGTCCCTGGGATTCTATCTTCTCTGCATATCAAATGTGCCTTAAAAAAATTTTTTTTTTGCTGCTCTCATTCAAACTCATTGCATGTTTCATTTACCACAGCCTTTTGACTGCCTCCAGCTTCATCCCCCCCAAATTGTACCACCCAGAAAATAGTCAGAGATGCTCAGTACTTAAAACCTTCCTGCCCTGCATCTTCACAAATGCCCTGCCCTGCCCTGACTCTCACAGACCACCCGGCCAAGCGGATGTCTAAGCTGTGTGCTTCCCATCTCGTTCTGCTTGTGTATCCGCAGCACTCTGTGAAAGTCCCCTGTGTTGACCATGTCATCGTTACATCCTCCCTTTGGCCACACTGACTTCTCCACCTGGACTTACGGAAGCCCCTTCTGATGCGTCCCTAGCATTCATGGTCTCATTACGATGGCCCTGTTCCCTGGCAGTGCCTGAGCTGTGTGAGGATGGAGCCACGAGGACCTGTAAGAATATCTCTTGTTCCTCCAATGTCTGTCAGTGGATCTGGGTCTGATACAACAGTACATTTTTAAATCAATGGCATTGCTGATAAGACCTGGGCTAAGATATTATTATAATCAGCTCTGGCTCCAAAACACTCTGCAGAGCCAGTTTCTATCTCTGCTCAAAATTCTAGGGGAGAATAAATTAATAAAATATATTTTTTAAAAACTCTAGGGGAAAGACGTGAGGTCATTTGGATTCCCATCTAGATTCTTGGTGTGGAGGGTAGTTCCACATCTTTGGATGAAGCACTTGAGCTCTGAACTGGGACCCCGCACTTAGAACTAGCTTTCTCCCACTCTCCCTGCTCTGTCTCCATAATGTTAACATCATGCACTGGTCAGAACACGTTCATCTTATCACAGGGAACAGCGGTTGTCTTTGTTTCTTTTCCCGTTGTGACAAAATACCCTGATAGAAGCAGCTCAAGTGTGAAAAGGTTTATTCCGCCTCACAGTTCAAGGGCACGGCCATCATGGCAGGAAAGCCAAAAGGGCAGGAGCTTGCCCCCATTTGCTTGCAATGTGCTCACAATTGCAAAGCAAAGACCAAGTAAGAGCTGGCGTTTGGCTCACTTTGTATGTTTCCTGCGGTCCAAGATCCCTGCCCAAGGTGTGGTTCTGCCCACAGTCATGATGGGGCTTACAACATCAGCTAGCATCATCGAGACAGTCTCCACAGACGTTTTCAGAGGCCAGCTTTCATTTACGCATTTCCTCTCAGGTGTGCCTGGAGCTCTGCATGCTATGATTCTAGCTCCTGTCAAATTGACGTGTAGCACTATCACAGCAGTAAAGGTGATGATTGGAGGCTGGAGCTGTTCTGACAGGGCCTTCTGGGGCCAGTAAAACTGGTTTATTGTTCAGATCAAGTGCAGACTGCCATCCACCTTCTAAAATGACAGGGATTGCATTTTCTGTTTGTCTCACAAGAGGATTTTCTTCTTAGCTGTGTTAAAATAAATGTCAGGCATTTTATTTTACAGAACACTGTGTCTTACGGGTTCTATTTCAGGGGTTTCCAAGACAAGGTTTCTCTGTGTAGGCCTGGCTGTCCTGGACCCCTCTCTCTCTCTCTCTCTCTCTCTCTCTCTCTCTCTCTCTCTCTCTCTGTCTCTCTCTCTCTCTCTCACAGATCCACTTGCCATTTGCCTCCCAAGTGCTGGGAGTAAAGTCTTATCCCGCCACCACCTGACCCAGATTCTTAATCCAAATACAGATCCCATTAAACAGCCATGTTCATATTGTGTGTATGTGAGGAAGTAAAAAGAATATATGAACGAGAAAAGGACTTCAAGGTGGCTTAGGTAGTAAAGATGCCGAGGATCAAAGCCAACAACCTCTGAAGTTAAGCCCCAAAGTCCACATGGTGGAAGAAGAGAGAGACTTTCCAAAGGAGTATATCCTCTGTAAATTAATGGAACTTGAGTTATACCTGGATGTCTTCAACTAATTGTATTGGGGGAATAGTAAGGCTTAGTTTGATTCTTTGGCTTTGGCTTAAAGTCTTAACATGTTTGTTACTGTGGGTTTATATTAAAGACTGTCTTAGCTGTATAGCACACATGTAGTTGGTATGGAGGAGGCTCTCACTGTGTAAGCCGGGCTGGCTTGGAACTCACTGTGTATGTAGACTAGCCTAGAACTATATCCCTCTTGACTCTGCCCCCAGTCTCAAAAGAAGTGGTATTAGATGAACATGGATACCATGCCTTGCCTTTAAACAATATTTTAAAAATACTGTTTGGAGCTGGGTGGCGGTGGCGCACGCCTTTAATCCGAGCACTTGTGGGGCAGAAGCAGGTGGATCTCTAGGAGTTTGAGGCCAGCCTGGTCTACAGAGTGAGTTCCCAGACAACCAGGGCTACACAGAAAAACACTTAGCTCACAAAACCAAGTAAATAGATAGATAGATAGATAGATAGATAGATAGATAGATAGATAGATAGATAGATAGATAGACAGACAGACAGACCATTAAATAAATAGATAAATAAATAAAATACTGTATGGAAACAGTAATTTATCAGCTTTATAGGTAGGGAACTACTTCTAGAGCTTTGCAGAAACTTGAAGGACTCACAGATGTATCTTAGAACATTAAACTGTCCCATCTGATTTTGTTAGAGTTAGTGTTTGACATGAAACAGTTGTAAAATTAGATTCATAAGCTTAAGACTTGAAGCCATGAGTGCTGCCAGATGATGGTTTGGGGGCTTGGGAGGGACTGAGTAGAAATTAGGAGTCTGTATTTGTACCTTGTCTTAGGTCATGTAGCCTGCCATCAATCAGTCCTCATCTAAATAACTAAGAAAACTATTGTTATTTCAAGTATTTTTTTTTTATTTGTCTAGCATTCCATGCCAAAGTCCTGACCTTATTTGTTTATCAACCAGTGTTTCACCTATTGACGACAAAGGCATTGTTAATGAGAACCTACATTCCATCACTGGTTTTCCCAGAATATTTGCAGCACTTTCTCAACAGCTGCAAGTTTGCCAACCCAGTTTTAGTATGTAGACCTCCCAGCTAGCCGGAAACCAAGCGTAATTTAAAATCACTCCTGTGTTACATAACCATGTATAACTCTCACACTAAATTATAGTTAATGATTTTAACCAGAGTTAATCTCATATTATTATGTGGTGGTCAGATTTTCCTGAAGAGTGAACTGTTGTAGCGTTCTGGTCTACCAACTCCTTGGATTTTCAGTGGCTGGATCCCAGTACAAGGGAAGTTTCCCCGTTGCACATAAGTGTACCCTGCTGAAAGATCTTTCTGTTTCCAAGCCCTCCCGTAGAGTTGCCCCTACTGTAGAATTAGCTGATATAGCACTTGCTGAGTACTCTTCATGGCAAGCCTTGGAGTAGTCCTGGGACACAAGGAAATCACAAGCGTCCCCGGAAGGAAGGAGCGGGCATGCTCTGACAGTATAAGCCAATAAGAAGCAGAGTAGAAGGAAGGCAGAGTGCTGTGAGATGCGGCCAGACCAGGTAGACCTGGAAGAATTATGGGACGATGTTCCTGCCAGTTCCTAGGGAGAATTCTGTGGCCAGGCAAGAAGCATGGGCTAGGTGGGAAAGGAGAGAGGTGTTGGGGGAACCGGGACTTTTTTGAGGGAATACGATCTATATTCAAAACTATTCAATTGGCATTTTCCCTCCCCTGAAGGCAGGCACACTCAGACCTCAGAAAATGTGCATATTCCTCCCACATGTCTGAGATGCCATCTGGAGAGTCATCTCTTCGTGTGCCCGCTGTGCGGACCCTCACCCGTCTTTGATTTGGTGGTGATGGTGATGAGGATGATCACGGTGGCGATGTGTTTTTACAGGACTCTGCTTCCAGTACCTGCCTCAATCGCTGAACAAGCTGGAAAGACACTTTTTTTCCTTTCCCCAACCTGCCCCTCTCTACCCATCACACTCACTGTAAGACATTAGTAAAGTAAGAAATTAAAAGTCATAGTATACAATCCTACAGAACAGTTGTTGGTGCCAAAGTTTGAACAGAGAAAGTAGAGAACGGTAGCTTACGTGGGTAATCCACACGCAGATCTGACCTCCTGTGATCTACCTAAAGCACATAGCAACTTCTAAGGGTGTCTGTCCTGGATGAAAACAGAACAGGTCTTCATGGCAGGTCAGAAGGAACACCTACTAAAGACACTAGGACGGAGTCAGAAAAGTGCCAAAGAAATGTTATTTATTGCAGTTTTACCTACTCTAAGCAATGTTCAGATGGTCGTTAATACTCTGACTTAATTGTGCAGTTATGTATTGGACTGTGAGTCCATATTCACTTTATAAAGGAAGAGTAAGGAGGTGAGACCAAATGAAGCCCCCGCCTTTGTAAAGGAGTGGAGGCACAGTGACAGCTTTGCCTAGGCAATTGTTTTTAATTTCCTTAAAATAACTAATGTTTTAAAAGTATAGCATATAGTTCATTAATTTCCCCAAGAAATAGGAAATCATTTTAAGCACTGAAGAAACTGTGGTAGACCTCAGTTTTTCAGGTATAATTCTGCTTTTGTTAAAACAGGAATCAATTTGGACTTGGCACTAATCTTCCCCTACTGGCAAAACTACTTACCAGCTGCTATTAGTTTATCTCATTAAACAAACTTGATAAATGGATACAAACAGGAAAGTATAGGAATTTAGTCATTACCTAATTGACTTGGTTGACATAAGATTTCTTGGAAGAGACATCTTAGCTAGACAGTGCCAAATAATCTATTGTAGAACTGAATATTACAGTTTTACAATGAAGTGTATAAATAGAGGAATATTACTATTTTAAAGTATGTGCGTGTCTAATAAACATCCCATTTCCTCATTTATATGCACTCTTGTTTTAATAAGTAAAATATTGTGAACTTTACTTTTTTGACACCAAAACTGGAAGGGCAGATGGAGTGTAAATACTTGGTTATATTATCACCAAGGCCTTGCACAGTGTCGGGGGCCATGTCTCAGCAAACACCAGCTTAGCCATCGTTTGGTTAAATCTCTATATATTTGTCTCTCATTCATTCCCTTATTGAGGTTTTCTTGGCTCCTTATTAATCTCTTTTTCATGCCCTTACTGGTATTTAGAAAGCTGAGAACACATGTATATATGTATATATGTAACAACTGAAGAAAAATATAACTTAAAATGTATTCGGTTTATAAATTTGGTAAATTATTAACATGGTAAAATTTTATTAAAAGTTCTTTAAAAATGCATATAAAGGACTTCTTCTAGGCTAAGCATGGTGGTCCATGCCTGTAGTCCCAGAACTCAGGAGCTGAATCACAAAGAGCTGAAATTTGAAGCTAATCTGGGCTGTACAAGAAGTTTAAGGCTACCCTGGGCTACAGTGCAAGACCCTATCTCAATGGAAAAATAACAATGAAAGGAAATTATTTGTTCCAGACAACACATTTAAGTACCTTTGTTAGTTACTTTGATTATCATAGTGACCAAATAACACAAACAATGTAAGGGAAGAAGTATTTAAGTGTGCTTAGTTGAGTAAGCCATAATTGCTGCTTGTAACTTGGCGGTAAGTTTCACAGTTATAGGGACATCTGTCCAGCAAGAAGGGAGCAGGGTGAAAGAAGCAGGGAGAAAACAGAGCAAGATACAGCACCCAAGAGCATACACTCGGTGACCAGCTTCCCCCATGGAAGCCCATTTTCTGCCTTTCTTCACTTCACAGTAGTAACATCAGATCATGAATCCTTCAAGGGATGAATCCGTCCATTGGATCAAAGCCCTCTAAGAAGCATTACAGACACCACAGAGTTATACTTTACTAATCCCCTAGGCACGTATTAGTCCAGTCAAGTTGACAGTCAAGATCTGTCATTGTTAGCTTTCATAGTACCTACTAGAAAGCGCTGTGTAGGCTTCTAGGGAGAAAGTCATCAGCATTCTTATCTTTCTGTGAACCACATAATGACCAGTATGGCAAGATTCCCCAGGGTGCAATGGTGGCACCAATGTTATAGTGGTAACCAGATACTTTCTGATTGTAATTAAGGCTAGGAGGAAGCATGCCTGGCACTGTAAATCCTACCAATTATTCATGGAGTTCACAGAACGACTACTACTCTTCTCCTAAATAGACATAAATTGATCTGTCCTCTAAATTTATATCTCTATACTCAGAGGTAAGTGCAGCTCTCAAATGTCATCAGTGAACTTTCTTTGTACAGTGGATGGAAATTAACACAGAAACTCACAACTGATGAAAGTGCCGATAGTGTCAGTGGAGCGCTCTGCCACAAATGGGACCTCTCTAGCCTATTTTCTCACCCCAAGGCTCAGAAAACATCTTGGAAAAGGGAGTGGAAGGATTATAACAGCCAGAGGTCAGGGAGTCCCAGCATGAAGCTGTATCTTTTGGACATGACGGGACCACTACCCTCATGAACATGTAGCGGCTAGGCTTGCCCACCCTCATGAACGTGTAGCGGCTAGGCTTGCCCACCCTCATGATCGTGTAGCGGCTAGGCTTGCCCACCCTCATGAACGTGTAGCGGCTAGGCTTGCCCACCCTCATGAACGTGTAGCGGCTAGGCTTGCCTACCCTCATGAACGTGTAGCGGCTAGGCTTGCCTACCCTCATGAACGTGTAGCGGCTAGGCTTGCCTACCCTCATGAACGTGTAGCGGCTAGGCTTGC
The DNA here is from genome assembly GCF_964271855.1 of Acomys minous. Classification (NCBI taxonomy): domain Eukaryota; kingdom Metazoa; phylum Chordata; class Mammalia; order Rodentia; family Muridae; genus Acomys; species Acomys minous. The sequence continues at coordinate 63,231,539 of NC_140486.1, forward strand.
CTACCCGAGACCCAAGCAAGATCAAGCCAGTCAGCATCCTAGCAGGAGCCTTCACTCCTAACAGGGCAGCTATTGATGACTGATGGCTTCTGCTGAAGAGCACAAACATATGGGCAGCACAGATTTGACTTAGTGGGTTATTTAAAAGGAAGACACAAAGGTGGGAGGGCTTGGGGTGGTTCTGGGAGAAGCAGCAGTGAAGGGATTGGCTGTCTTGGTAATCAGGAGTGCACGAACGAGAATGGAAAAGGGTGCTGGTTACCAGACCAGTGAATAAAACACAGCCCTGTAGGCACCAGAATAGCTGGTGTGGGAGATCTGAAGACCAAGCCGCATGGCCAAGTACTGGCATTTTCTACACCTGACCAGAGTGCTTCTGTGCTCCTCTTCATGCCAGATCCACCACCATAGTTTCTAGTGGTGTTGAAGGTAATGAAAGGGTGTGTGTGTGTGTGTGTGTGTGTGTGTGTGTGTGTGTGTGTGTGTGTGTGATTTCTTGAAAATTATGTTTTAAATGCTACAGGTACATGATCATACCTAGAAATGGAGTTCTATACAGATATAAAGATTAATTAATTATTAGATTGGATCTATTCAAAGTAAACAGATTGTACTTCCTGTCTCCCTATTAGGTTAACCTCCTGGTGTTGATTCTACATGAAGTAAACAGTGCACTTTATAAACTCTCCTAAGAGATGGAAACAGTTTGCAGCCCTTTCTAAAGTAATTGGCTACAGTGTTGGGAAATCACAAAATACCGATGTAAAAATCTGTCTCGTAGTAGTATGTTTAATTCCACTTCCTATTAGTTTGCCAGTGCTGAAAATAGTAATTCTCTGGAAGCCAAATGGTTGGCTTTGGGGTGTTTATTGACCACCCAAAATGACTCAAGGCAGAGGGCATCTTTTCTGGGAGGCTGGAGGGGTGACAGCTTCAGCCTTAAAAGGATCAGAAGACAGTTGTTCGGGTCCACTAATGAAACTTTAGGCTGGTACCTCACCACCCTGCAGCTAACCCACCAACCGTCAAGTCCTTCTGTGTTCCCAGACCTTATAAATGTGAACGTGGACAGTATGAGGCCTGTGAGCGAGGTCTGCAGCGTAATGATAAGAGCAAGCCACACGCTTGGGAAAAACAGCCTGAGGAGCAGCAACATACAGGATGGGGGTGGGGTCCCCAGTCCTTGAAGTCTTTTAGAAGTAGAAAATACTTACCAAACAAAATCAGAAAAAAATTTTGAAGCGGTTGGAATATAGAAACACACGAACTCTGGTGCCTCATATTTGACCATGTCCCCTGGATGGGGAAGCCTGATGGCACTCAGAGGAAGGACAGCAGGCTACCAAGAAGAGACTTGATACCCTATGAGCATATACAGGGGGAGGAGGTCCCTCTCAGTCACAGTCATAGGGAAGGGGAGCAAGGGGAAAACGGGAGGGAGGGAGGAATGGGAGGATACAAGGGATGGGCTAATAATTGAGATGTAATATGAATAAATTAATAAAATATATTTTTAAAAAAAGACCTAAAACATTGCAGAAAATTTTTAAAAAAGAAATAGCCAATTGCTTGTTTCATTGAACTTTCCCAGCAATTTCAGAAGGATGTGTATAAAATGAGGGGCGGGGGAGGACCAAACCTGCACTCACATGTTAGGAATGAAGGTGGGGAGACATGGAGAAAGCCGGGGAGCTCCCACAGTGTGCTGAACCATTTTGAGAGGCTTTTGTGCTTTAGGGTAACAAGAATTAGTAGTAGTTCCATGCATAGACTCCTGTGAAAGCAAGTCAGTCGGTCACTCACAGGACTGGCCGTCGCCTAGGCAAGAGTCCCTTTGGCTCTGTTGGAAATTGTTTGGTACAAACACCTAGTGTCATTACTCACAGTCCCCAAACCGTCTTTGTTACTTGGTCTGAATCTGTGACCTGACACAGTAGAGAAGAAAGTTTGCCTGGACTGTCTGTCCCATGGTGCTCTGTCACTGTGTGTGGTTTGTTGGTCCACTGCAGAGGACATCATGTCTGAGGGAGCTTGTGATAGAACTTTCTCATCTTCTGATGGACAGGAAGCAGAGTGGGAGGGAGGACCTCAGGGATCAGGGATAGCCTTCAGAGGCAATTCATCAAGTTAGACCTATCTCCAAAGTTTCCACAAGTGCTCAGCATAGGGATGGGCTTGGCACCAGGCAGTGAGCACATTTGTTTCAGCCGTTAGTCTGCCTCTGGGCCTCTAAAGCTGATGGCTATTGAGTCTAAATTCAGCCTCCTCAGGGTCTCAGGACGCGGACATAATAGTACAGGCAAAGTCTTTGCCACAGTGTAGCCTAAACGGCCTCTGGTACCACTTCCTGTAGGGTCCTTATCCTGTTTGGACCTTGTGAGCCTGCCCTTCCCTATCTGCATTCCTGTAGTGTCTGGTCTCTGGCACTCCCACCGACATCAACCCTGAAGCCAGCTCTGCTTGCAGTATTCCAGGCTTTCCCTAGCCCACTTCTCCAAACGCTTCCGAATTCCTCCCACTAATCATTTCCAACAGCTTGTGAGACAAATAGGTTTAGTCACAGCAGCATCTTGGTAACAGTTTGCTGTCTTAGACTTTACATAACCACGGCCAGAGTGTTAGGGGAGAAATGTTAATTTTGCCCAATGCTTCATAGCTCTCGGCTTTTCATAATGGGGATGGTGTGGTTAAAGTAGGACTGCTCAACTCTGGGCAGCCAGGATGCCCAGAACCAGGAAGGGATCCCAGGACCAGGTGTTACATTCAATAATACTCTCTCCAGACCCCACTTCCTCCATTGGTGCCGCCTCATAATGTCTCTACCATCTCCCAAAATAGCCCCACCAGCTGGGGACCAGATGTTAATACGCGAGCCAGTGGAGACAGATCACATCCCAACTACAATACTCATAGACTCATACCAGGAGGATCATGGGAGGAGAGAATAGAGTCCACATGAGTGCACATGCCAGAGTATACCATTGTGTAACAGAAAATCAATAGGTTGTTTTTGTTTTTGTTTTTGTTTTTGTCTTAAGGCAGGGTTTCACCATGTAGCGCTGACTGGCCTGGAATGCTATATTGTAGACCAGGTTGGTCTCAGAGAGATCTGCTTGGCTTGTTTTGTGCCCCCTCCCCAGGGGTGTGTGTGTGTGTGTGTGTGTGTGTGTGTGAGTGATGTCCAGAAACACGGGGGCGGGGCGGGGAATTACAGCTGAAACCAAAGTAAACAATATTTGTCTCTTGGAAGCAAGAATCAGCTAGGAGTCGTGGAGGGGCTGCTCTTTTTCTTTTTAAAATTATAAGCCTTAACCCCCTACAATAGGAATCATAAGCGCCCTCCAAAGCACAGCTATTGAAGATGGAGTCCCTAGGGTGGCAATGCGGGTGTTGGTGGTTGTTACATTTAGTGCTTAGGGGGAGGCCTTTGTGTCATTGGGAAATGCCCTTAAAAAGGACTGTGGAACTGTCTCTTGATCCCTGACCACTCTCCCCTCCCCCCAACCCGTGTACTCCTTTGCCAAGGCCCAGAGCAGCAAGAACCAACTAATTATGGACTAGACCCTTCAAGTGTGAAAGCCAAAAATAAACCTTGTCTCCTTATAAGTTCATTAGCTACGGTATTTGTTATAGTAGCAGAAAGCTGACTAACACAAACATCATCTAATTATTACAGCTGTGAGAATGTGTGTTTGGTTAAACAGTAAAGCAGAAGGCAAATTTTTTTGTTTTGTTTTAATAAAAAGCACTACACACCGCTTTGTCACAGCCTGCGGGTGACCCAGTAGGAGGGAGGCAGAATATAGTTCACAGAGGTTTTAATACTACGCCATTGCTGTTCCCATACAATCTCAGACATTTACAGACAAGGGAGTGGCTTGGGCCTCTGGGCCTGCTGCTAGCAGACACATTGTTTTGAATCTACCCTGAAAGAGATTGCCACTCCCTCCCCTAACACTGACCTTCTCGTAGCCTGTTGCTTCTGCAGGCAGACAGTGATAAGACCACAGTGATTGAAGTAAGTTGACATTCTTCCTGAGGTAATTTGGAAGCAACACATTGTGGAACACCCAGGATAGCTGTTCCAATATTTTATGTGGGTCGATGCCATCTTCTTTTTAAAGGAGAAATTTGGCATAGAAAGGGGTTATTTTCACCTATGAACTACATACTAAATGAAATTCTGTTCCTGAAGTCGAGGAAGCTCAACTTGCAGCTCCTGGCCAGGGGGAAGAGGAAGCTCCAATTGATGCCTAGCTTAGAAAACCCGGCTGTCAGGGCACCTGCCTCCAAACAGGGATTCAGGACCGAAATGCTGCCCCTGAGACTCCTTGGACTTCCTGTGGGGAGCAGTGCCCCCTTCAGGTAGGTTTGATTCTGTGGTTGCGCACCACAAGGTGTCCTGGACAAAAAAGCATGCAAGCCTGAAGTGCTCCTCAGAAAGGGCCTCCCTCCACTCTCTCCTGGGATGAGCAGAAGGGACCTTGGCCTTTCCTGTGAGAGCCTTAGCACTCCACATCCAGACTGTCAAAGGTCTCTACATAGGGGTGCGATAACATGCCATCTCTGTGGTCAGCTGGGGGAGTCTTGGGAAGGACTCAGCCAACAGCAGGTAGAAACAATGGCCTAAGGAAAGGAGGGCAAGGTTTCTGCTCTGGTCAGTGAGTTCATTTTAAAGGACCCTTCTAAGTGTTAAAGCATTAATGGTAACGCAAAGACCGTTGCCTGTTGCCCACAGAACAGTGTGTCTGAACGGTGCTACTCACTTGGATGCACGTGTCCCACTGTTTCACTTGCTATTTTATTTATAGCCATGACTTACTCGCTGAAATTGCTTAAGGCTGCAATGTGCAGAAGATAGCTCTGTTTTGTAGAGGAGGATGCGTGCCTTAGATTGAGGACTTTATTTCCTCTGAGTTTTAGAGAAAGCCATTTTGTAGAGGATGAAAACTACAACGCAGTGCCATAGAGCACTAGGGCAAGCTAATGGGGCAGTGCAAGGCTCCTTCTTTCTGTCCGTAATGGCTCTTGATGGCCATTCAGGTCACATTCCCTGAGCAAAACACAGGGATCCAGGGGAGAGGAAGGTGAGATGGGTCTCTGCCATCATAAAGCTCACAGTACAGGCAGTAAGGAAATGCAGCCACTCATAGAGATAAAGGCTTTAAGTGCCAAGTTCAAGGTGTCATGAGGCTTCAGCAGTTGGAGTAAAAAGATGTTGTGTCCAGGACAGATCTGTTTGTGGGAGTAACTTGTAAACTGAGTGATACCTAAGGGGAAAGAATTACAGGCAACAAAATCAAGACGGATGGTAACAAAAAATTAGGGAAGACCTCCCAGAAGCACAGGTCCCTCCTCAGCATGGGAAGATTGTAGTGGGATCACACTGGGCTATGCTGCCAGGACCAAAAACACCACGAGAAATTCCATTATAAAACTATAGTCTTAATGCTTATAGATGGGTGTGTGTGTGTATGTTAGTGTGGTTGTAGGTCATGAAACTAGAAAAGGGAGGGCGATAGAACACATATGGCATGACATGTTAGCCCAGTTGGACCTGGAAGGATACAGAGATGAGGAAGAACCAAGGGACGAGAATAAACAAACACAAATTATATTGGACAATGCCAAAATGAAACCTTATGCTTTATATGCTAATTTAAAAAATAGTTCAGACATTTTTAAGTTTAGACCAATTTCTCTCACATGCATTGCTGCAAAAAATACCATATGTGCAGTGGGAAGTTGTTGGTAGAGCAGAACGTTTCGGTTTGGATCTTCAATTCGTTATAAAAATGTTTCTCTTAGGAAGTAGATGTCACAACCTTGTAAGTTCAAATCTGCTTCTGCTATTGTTCATTGTGTGACTTGGAACAAGAGCTTTCTGTCTAGCACATCCCAGTTGGCTTGATTGTACCATGTCAGGAGGTCAGTGGCAGGGAAGACCCTCATGTCAAACCTGCTGGGTAGCAAGTTCTCAGTGGTGGGAGGAGCAGATGTCATACATAGTTACATATCCAAAGGCTTTAAGCAAGCATTAGTAGACAGAGGAGAAGAATAACAAGCTGTTCAGTAAGTAGGAAAAAAATAGAAAAATTTGTTCCAAGAATCAGTAGCATGTGCTTATGAATTATTTGTGATTTTAAAAAACTAAAAAAATCAGCCGGACAGTGGTAGTGCACGCCTTTAATCCCAGCACTCAGGAGGCAGAGGCAGGCGGATCGCTATAAGTTCAAGGCCAGCCTGGTCTACAATATTAGTCCAGGACAGCCAAGGCTACACAGAGAAACTTTGTCTCGAAAAACCAAAGGGGGGGGGGGGAGAAAGAAAAAGAAAAGAAAACCCTAAAAAACCATAGCAGTAAAACTTGGGTGATTATGCTTCTTTTATTCTGGGTGGTTTTACTCTGTAGAGTTATAAGATTGAACACTCAAAGGGCAGCAAGCTCCCGGAGGTGAGGCTCACTCACCCATCCCTCCCCCGGCACCCCCCCCACCCTGACCCCAGTGCCCGATCAGTCGGCCCGGCCCACCCGGTGATCAAGGCCATCCTCATCTTCCACAATCATGGGAAGCTGTGGCTCTCCAAGTTCTGTCAGCCCTATAGTGAAGATACACAACAGCAAATCATCAGGGAGACTGTCTAAACGAGACGAGAATGTTTGTAATTTCCTAGAAGGAGGGCTATTAATTGGAGGATCTGACAACAAACTGATTTATAGACGTTATGCAACACTCTATTTTGTCTTCTGTGTGGATTCCTCAGAAAGTGAACTTGGCATTTTAGATCTAATACAAGTATTTGTGGAAACGTTAGACAAATGTTTTGAAAATGTCTGTGAGCTGGACTTAGTATTCCATGTAGACAAGGTTTACAATATTCTTGCAGAAATGGGGGGGGGGATGGTATTAGAGACCAGTGTGAGTGCGATTGTTACACAGATTGATGCACAGAATAAAATGGAGAAATCTGAGGCTGGCTTAGTGGAAGCTCCAGCCCTGCTGTATCCGCTGTAAAGAATGGCCATCAGACACAGTAAAAAAAAAAAAAAAAAAAACAACCCACATATAATTGTAAAAACAGGGGAAAATCGCTAACCTGGCCTGTTTCATGGTCACTCGTCTTCTCCCGATTTTGCTTCTTAAAACAAACCAAGAAGCCAGATGTTCAGCTGCCTGAGATGACAGCTATTTCCTTTGAAATCCTGAACGAAAGAGTAAGTGCCTGTCCAGAGCGGCAAGGTCCCTGCCGAAGGTAAGCGTGACCCGGTGCAGGCACTTAGCCGTGGTCGCAGGAGTGTTGCTCATGGCGACAAAGAGCACTCGTGGACATTAATGGCCCCAAATAAGCTTTCTGAGATGAGTGTACATGGAATTTTCCTGTTCCACTGGACCAAATGTTCTTTACTTTCCAGTGATTGTATTGACCTAAATAGTATTCACCTCGGTAGCCTCGTAACCTTTAAGGTTGGCTTAAAAATCCCCCATTTTGTTCATAGAATATCCTCCACCCAACACACTCCTTTATGTTCTTTCTGTTTTTAAATGTCAAAACAAAGGAGGAAAAGGTCCTTCCTCCTCCTGTATTTACAAATGGTGAGATAAAATCAGTAATTTCTATTTACTGTTTCAAAAGAAGAAAGTGAACTATGGCTGGGAGCATATCTGAGTAGGCCTTTGGTTCCGTCCCCTCATGAGAGATGAAGGGAGATGAAAGGAAAGAAAATTCTGTTGTGTTTGTTCGATTTCATCTCACTATACTGTTAGTAACTAAAATACATGAGCATAAAGCTAGTGTTTTGACACTTTACTTTCCATTCTTGACACCTTGAAGTAAAGTTTCTAAGTGATTCTCATAAACGGAAATACACACAAAATAGCTGTACTTACAAAATCTTGTCACAAAAGAAAATTTCATTATCCAAAATTGGGGTTCTTGGTAATACTACTTTGTTTGGATTTTTAAAAGAATTGCAGATTTGTAAAATTGTTCATCTACTAAAAATTTTGATAAAAAGATACTGTAATTAAACATGAGGTCTTCCTTATTAATAATGATCACAAAACAGACTTCTATTAAATTTCTTCATTCTGTATCTCACACCCCGTTTTTGTCATTGTAACAACAAATTTTCACGTGCAATTTTCTAAAACCAAGTCCCTGACACAGTGATGTCTTAACTGATCATCAGGCAGGTACCACAGTTGCTTCTGTCACTCCCTCTGCTTTCCAGCATGATTTGCTTTTCTGGTTTCTCACAAAACAGTCAAACATTCACTGAGTAAAAAGAAAGTCAGCAAAGAGGAAGACCGCTGTTTAATCTGGAGTGTCTGCAGAGCCCCGGAAGCTGGAAGGGGTCATAAGAAGGAGAGCACGGAGGGGATCTTTGGGGGGATAGGGGCTTGTGCAGTGTACGTGGTGTGAAAGTTGAAGAGGGGGGAGGAATATTGGGGATTGGAGGAAGACACTGGATGGGGTGTCAAAAGGACTAGTGGCTGTTCTGCCAGTCAGGGGGAGGGGGACACTGGGCTGTCTTGTGCGTATGCTGACTCACTCTCTCTCTCTCTCTCTCTCTCTCTCTCTCTCTCTCTCTCTCTCTCTCTCTCTCTCTCTCTCTCTCTCTCTCTCTCGCCCTTCCTCATCTTCCATCTCCACTTCTTTCTCACAGCCTTCGTATATCCCATTGTGTATGACCATGATACCCAATCTCTCAGGGCTGGAGAGATGGCTCAGCAGTTAAGAGCACTTCCTGCTCTTCCAAAGGACCCAAGTTTGGTTTCCAGTGGCTCATAACTGCCTGTAACGCCAGGTCCACGGGAATCCAGTGCCTTCTTCTGGCCTCTGTGGGCACCCACACATAAAACACTCACTCACAAAGACATACACACGTACAAGAAATGAAAGTAAATCTTTCTTTTTTTTTTTTATTCTCTAATTTTGTCTTTCTTATAGTGTTAAGTAGTTCATCTGCCATTCATGTGAGATTTCAACATAGACAATAGGAAACAAATGTGGACAGGCTGCAAACTCTGATACTAAGTTACTTTTTTTCACTTTTGCCTCCACTTTGTACTGCTAACAAATGTGTCAGTTTAGAATGATTTGTATATGTCATCTGTGCTTCTTTTGGCTTGGCCAGTATTCATGAGTTTAGCTTCCCAACATCAGCCAAGTGGACGTGTTATATTCATACTTATATGTTCTAGTTAATCAACTTACTCATAAAAGACTCTCAGGTCCTTCCAAAAGAAAGGTACCTTGCTTTTCTTGACTTTGAGAATTCACCACCTCACTTCCTGTCGCCATTGGAGTGTTTTCCAGCCTCCCATCGATTCTGAGTCGTAAGGTTCCGTCCGAGTTTCTTAGCTGGTGATTCCACGTGCATAGAATTGCCCCAGAAAGTGCTATGGAAGCCACTTGGCACAGGCGCTGTGATTTAGTGGGTTAAAGCTGTTTTCCCTTTCTGACTCATCTTGTCTCTTCACTCTTGATCTTCACGTAAATGTTTCTACTATGTCAATGTGCTTTTGCCTTGCAGCTCAGAAGTCAAAGCCTTTGGTCAGAAAAGGTCCTAATCAAATGGGAAAAAAAAAATGCTCTGTGTGAGTAACTCGGGGACTTGAGGTGTGACACACCAGTCTTCCAACACTAGCACTTGGGCGCAGATGAGAGAGGTTGCCTGTAGGGCTGGAGAAATAGCTCAGTTGATAAAGTGCTTACTGCACAAGCGTGAGTACCCGAGTTCAGGTCCCCAACACCTATGTGGAAGGTGCAGTACAGTAGTGCACAACTGAAACCCCACCACTGGGGCAAAGACAGGAAGACCCCTGAGGCTCAGTGGCGAGGTTTTCCTCCCGAAACGTGGTTCAGTGAGAGGCTCTCTTTTTTACTCCCTCTTTACTTGTTTATTCACTTTACATCCTGGTCTTAGCTCGATCCCTCCTCTCCTCCCAGTACCTCCCTCCCTCTCTCTCCCCCATCCTCCCTCCCCTATTCCTCAGAAAAGGGGAGCCCCCCTTCCCGTCATCCCAGCTCTTCAAGTTACATCAGGACTTAGTATGTCCTCTTCCCCTGTGGCCTGGCAAGGTAGTCCCTCCAGGGGGAAGTGATCAAAAAGCTGGGAACAAAAATCCATGTCAGGATTGCCTGTGGGCCTGGAGAAATACCTCAGTTGATAAAGTGCTTACTGTGCAAGCGTGAGGACCTGAGTTCAGGTCCCCAACACCATGCAGAAGGTGCACAACTGAAACCCCACTGCTGTTCCCGTTACTACAAGTCCCACATGAAGCCTGAGCTGCCCACCAGCTACATCTGTGTAAGAGGCTTACATCCATGTAAGAGGCCTAAGTCTAGTCATGTATTGACCTTACTTGGTGCTTCAGTCTCAGCAGGCCCCTCTGTGCCCAGGTTAGTTGGTTCTGCTGGTCTTCTTGTGGAGCTCCTGTCACGTCCAGGTCCTTTCCTCCTTCCTCCCACCTTTCCACAATGCTCCCTCCACATCACCCAGTGTTTGGCCGTGAGTCTCAGCATCTGCTTCAAAGCACTGCTGGGTGGAGGGGGTGCTCCATCTGGAAAAGTAAGGCGCAAAGTGATCGCAGACACCAGACACATGTCTCTGGCCTCCATATGCACACCCTCTCATGCTCACGTGTACGTGCATGTATCGTGCATACACACAAACATTGGTTACACTCTAAGCAGAAAAGCTAGCACAGCAGTCAATAGTAATTGCAAAGCTAGACACCTCTTTTACATGGAGGAACTGTCACTGAGGAGTAAGCTGGTGAAGGAAGCAGCCTACAGTGGGCTCTCAGAAGACACTCGGTGGAAATGAATGTTTCTGGCTACATTATCATCTGATCAGAATTTTTGGCACATTTCTTACAATAGGAACATTTAAAGATATTAATGTAACAAGTAGAATAAATGTCAGTGATAAAAGGTTGTGCACCCAGATTCTCATTGTCTTGTTAAAACATTGACACCTGACCTCTGTAAGAACTCAATATTCTCTCATCAAAGAAAAGGTGTAAGACGGGAAGCACGGGATGAGGAAAAAGGGTACAAACCACAAGATATGCTTGTGTGAAATGTCACTGTGAAACACATTAGTGTGTACGGTTAGTGGGCACTAATAATTTTAATGGACAATTCCATTCTCCGGCCGTCTAGTGGCAATTGGGATACTCATAGTTGGAAGACGTATGGGCTTGTTATGTTTAGGTGCCTCCATGTTCTGTGTGTACCACTTACCTGCATCTTAGTGGCAACCGCAGCAGGGAGTTGGTGAGAATGGCTGTGTCCCACGGCCATGGTTAGGATGCTCCTTCTGATCCAGATGGGCCTGGAACATCTCCTGTGCATCTCCTCTATTTTAGCTGTGCCTCACCTTCTCCCCACAGTGCTCCCCATCACCTCTTTACCCCTAACTCCCTGGCTCGGCCCCTGGCCTCCTGACACTGTCCTTTCTAGAGGTCACCTCCAGTCCCTCTTGTGGTCCACGCCACCCATGAGCCTCCAATTGACACTAGCAGTGAAAAGATTCCCTCTGGGGCGTAACAGGGGACTTACCCCGACTGGACTTAGCGGGGGTACAGTTCCCAGTGTTCTGTTGTGAAGGCACTTGGCACTATGCATCCAATCAGGGCTTTTGTGCTAATCTTGCAATTTAATCCTTGCCTGTAACTCTGTGCCCCTGGGAAAGTGCTAAAGTTTTAAAGCAACTGGCTAAGAAGCGAACTCTGAGAATACCACACTTCTGCCATGCGTGTCTGCCCCCTTCTAATAAGGCTGTGTGCCTCACAGCTGCTGAGAACTTTGTTTGCAGTTGGAGGTGGGGGAAAGAGGCCTTGAGAATTTGAAATTCTAAAAGCACTTTGTAATCATTTTAATTTCTGTGACTCCTCCATTTAAGTTTGGGCACAGTGAATTTTTGTAGAAAGCATTTATTTAGCATATTTAATTCCTTAAGTCTGCATATCAGTAGCTGTGCACCTCCATGGAGGACAGGAAGATCCTTTCCACGGGCATTTCTTCTTAGTGTGGAAACTAATATTTCAATCCACCTTTTCAGAGATTAAATTAAGTTGTGACGAGCAAAATTTGAGAGTGTGTGTGTGTATGTGTGTGTGTGTGTGTGTGTGTGTGTGTATGTGTGTGTGTGTGTGTGTATATGTGTGTGTGTGTGTGTGTGTGTGTGTGTGTGTGTGTGTGTGTGTGTGGTTTCTGTCCATGTAGGGAGACGGAGGGAGAGATGGACTGTGGTGCCAGAGATACTTATGTTTTCACTATTCAGGGTGTTACTTTGAATATTTGCAGCAGGGTGTTAGATAGTTAACACTATCTTCAAGTCATTTTCTGCACACTTGTCTTGGTCTGGATTGGTTTTTTTTTCCAATTTTTAAAATTATTTTTTCTTTGTTTATATACACATTTATATTATTGCACATATATACAATAAACTGCCTACAGCAAGAAGAACCATGAAACAATCGGGAATTATATAAATGTTATACCCATAGTGTTTGGGCTATTTGTATTTGGCAGCCTTAAAGAAAATATCTTTCCTATCTTGGTGTATCTAAAATTCTGAATGTAAATCAATATCTATCATATCTCATCTTTATCAACTTAAAACATCTATCTAGACCTAAAAACATCTTAGCCTCTAAACAACCAAGCTTAATTGTAAAACTAACCTATCTGGTCTTTAACCCCATCAGAGACTTGAGGAGGAATAAAATTAATTACCTGAGTAGACAGGAAGTACAGGTTAGCAGCTTCCAAAATGAGAAAATGACAGAGATAGTTTGCTGCCCGATCAGTCACCCAAAACTCTTTCTAACATTGGAGCATCATCTTCAGCCTTCTGGCCCAATGTATCTGACAGACATATTTGTGAGGCAGGAACTATTGAGGACTTGCTTACTCTGTCTTGGCAGAGTTTGGCCATTGGCTCTGCCTGCGTGTGCTGGCAAATTTGGCTGAGCTGTGTGAAACCCCCGTCATGTGGGGCCCTTAACCACTGAGCCAGCTCTCCAACGCTGTCGCTGTCCTGCGGGCCATTAAAGGTGCCCTCCAGTGCTCTTTGTGGACCGTGTGGCATTTCTGGGTTACACAGGAGCTGAGCTGTTACCATAGTTGCTGTTCTGCTTTCATCAGTAGTTTTACATCAGCCTCCTCCACTGGTAAGCTTGAGTCAGATTAGTGAGTAATAAATCTAAAGATAACCTTTTAAAACTATTGGAGAGCCAAGAAAGCGAATATATAATTACGACTTAAAAGGACGCATGACTAAGACACTCGAACACATTTCATATGGAACAGTCTTCTTTTCTAGTTTAACTCAAATGGATGAAAATTACTTCCTAGTTCAACATGCATCATTAATTACTTTACTCTTTTAAAGCCTGGTGATGGGATACATATCTGTCGACATGAAAAAGACAGAAAGATCAGAAGTTTAACCAGAATACTGAAATTAGTTTAAGGTACAGGTTTCCTAGAGAAATTGCTGATCCCCTCCCCCGCCCCCATATTTGCCTGTATTTCCTAGTATTAAACACAGCCACAGTACGAAAGAAATCATGGCATCCTTACCAAAAGGTAGAAACTTGTCTCGTAAGTTGACTTTTTTTAAAAGCACCATTCTCTACATTCCTGATGGGCCATAAAATTTAATGCGAAACAGAAATGAAAAACATAGGGCATTTGGATTTCATATGTGTGTTCTGAGGGCAGAAGATTGCTGTTCAGTTTGCTTCTGCAGTTTGCACTTTGATGTCTCAGTAACTCTTTTCATTTTATCACATGAAGTAGGAATGAAAACTTCAATTTATCATCCAAGAAAAGACTCTTTAAAGCAGTTCTCAATCAATAGGAGTTTCACTTAGCTACTTTTTAAACTGCATCTAAATGCACTTTCCATATGTCCCAGGGAGAAAGGGTCTTTTCTTCAGTGTGAAATACTATGAGGTAGCTTGCAGGTGCAATCAGAAATACCATGAGTTTAAATAGAGATGCTCATACTTATTTCTACCTAATTTAATTATCTTTGGGACCAGATTAAATATGTGAAAAGACTCTTGAGTATGTTTTGTCTTGAAAATATAATTTTATCTTTAATTTTGAAGCTGTTTTATATTACTCAAAATTCACAAACATTTATAAAGTATGTTGTTCATTGCCTATACTGTGTTCTTCTTGAATATATTTTTAAAGTACATATATTAATGTTTGCCAAATTTCTAATCAGTGTAATGATGCTTCTATTAGAGTTGTGTTTTAATTTCTTACTTTCCTAACTATAAAGTAGTCCTGTTGCTTTCATAAATAGATTTTTATGCCTCCTTGTGTTGGGTAAGAGTGTTATTTAACTATTTTATTGGTCTTCTTTCTTCCTCTTCTCAATTCCTCCCCAACACACGCACACTTGCAGTATCTGCACATGGAAAGTGTCCCTTGCACGCATCTGTTTGTTGCCAAGGTGTAAATCAGAAGACCCAGGCTTCTTTCTCCCACTTCAATCGCAAGGCTCCGTCTGCTTTGGCCCCTTGGAGCCCTGCCAGCGTTGTCATGATGATGTCAGTTGACCAGGAATGTTCACATTTCTCATGCTGCGCTCACTCCACATTCTCTGACTTGAGCAAATGTCCTTTTAGAGCTCACTGGAGACCCAGGGTTGGATTAGAAAAGCGTGACCTGTTTGTGTGCCTGCCCTTTATGTGCTACCTTTCAAAATCAGGGATCCAATTTTTTTTTTAAAACAACTTGATGATTTACAAACCCACATGACACTATCTTCTTTTGTTGACCAATAATCACCAGCAGTTTATCAAGCTTTGAAGCCAGTGACCCTTTATTTAGTGTACTAAGTTGGACATTTTTAAGTTCAATATTCTCTCACTCAGCAAGTATTTACATTATATATCCACACTGATAATAGATTTTCATGTACTTTATTTTTTTTTTCATCCCAAATAGCAATGGCATATACTTAATGGGGGAAAGTAATTTCTATCATGGAATATTGTCCTCAGTCTATAGAATTCTCACACAGCTTCCAGCATTTCTTGGTTCTTGCCCAGCTCATTGATAGCCACTAGGTAATATTTCTAGTCAGTTAACAATTTTGACCTGTAAACCATAAATATCTTTCAAACCTGGATAGCTACTGAAAACTGTTCATAGAGATGGCTGTGGCTGGAAGGGGCTATTGAACCCTGGACCACACCTTACCCTGCTCAACAGATGCCTCATGCTTGTTGTAAAACCCGTGGTTGAAATGTGTGTAAGCTCAATTTTACGGGCTTTTAGAAAACAACGCTGTTTTTTCTAGTCTTTTTCCAGTCTTTTTCACATCTGTTACGTCTGAACTAATTAGCCCATGTAATTAGAAACACTGTGTGTAATTCTAACTCTGACATGGCCCCTATAGAACATGGAGTCTGGCTAAAATTTTACAGGTAAGCTTTAGGTCTCTGAGTGCTTGTGGATAGGACAAATGAGTTAAACTGTGCTAAACATTGCAGATTCTGTGAACTGAGTTCATCCTCAGAATTCTTTGTAAATGCCCAATAAATATTGTTTGCTTAAACTTGTTAGTTAATGCACACTAATGGCCTGATTAACCTTAAAAATGAAATGCCAGTGTATACTTATACTGTAAGTATATTTAATTTTTATGTTCTCTTATTTGAAAAGGAAATTATATACTTACACAGAAGGAAGAAGAACAAGACTTTTCCTGACTGTTACTTTTTAAATTGGTCCTTGATGGCAGAGAATCACTTTGTGTATTGCCTGCCTTCCATTTCTCTTAGGCAAAGGAGGGTTGTAAATAGTTTTCCTTTAATCCTTAAGTTTTGATTCATTTAAAATAATGGAACTTCTTGAGGCAGAAGCTAGCCCAGACACTAAGACAATGTCAGTCAGACAGAAACCTTGCCTTTTGTCCTCTGTTCTCATTGAACAGTGTAATGACTTTTGACAAGATTCCAATTCATAAATTTAAACCATTGTGAATTTTTATGTTTAATCCTCCTCTTACTGCTCATGGTAAATGTATCCTTTTGGTAATTTTTAGAGTGTTCCTTTGTGGCTTTTTATAGAAATTTCAAAACAAGTTAAGCTAGGCAAATTAAAGTCTAGTTGAAGACAGAGATTTTTAAAATCCTATTTTAAGGAATAATTGCAGATTCTAGAAGCAGTTTCCAAATTAGCAAGGAGGATTCGATCAACATTCCATCTCTGACTGAGAACACCTACCTGCATTGTCTAGAATTCCAGGGAAGTTGCCAGAGCCAGCGAGGTACCTGAGTGCCAGGAATCTGGATCCTACCTTCCTCAAAATGTCTTAGGATTCCTTAGGATGATGGCTTCCATCGGTTGCTTAGGTGTGCTCTGCCAGGGAACCAGTAAGCTTTAAATTAGTTGGAGTAAAAGAACAACAGACCTGTCCACTGCTCCATGCTGGCGTGCTATGGTAGAGCCAGCTGTTGTGTTTGCCAAGGGACCACTGTTGTGACTCCGTTATGCTCTCTTCTCTGACCTCTACTGAGTGCACAAAATACACAAAGGTTTTGTTGGTTGGCAAGTCTTTGGCACATCTACCATCGGTGTTGGTATCATGTACCTTACACCATTTCCTAAAGAAAGATTGTGCTCCCACTGCCGAGGAGTATCCTCATTGATCATCCTCTCTTGCCCAACTCCAACACGGTTCTCATGGGTCGCCATCTTAAAGGACACTGTTCTGTGTTTGCTTTCATGTGCCAAATTACAGTCTCCAGCATGAGCCCGAGGGCGTGCCCAGTCCTCATCACCAAGCGCATGGGTTGATTCCCTTGGCTACAGAACATCACTTTTCTTGACTAGTGGTTTTCTTTTCCTTTCTTTCTTTCTAATGCTCTTGTTGCTAAGACAGTGTTCTTTTATTCCACTTTGTCCTTGACTGTCTTCAGAATCATTTGCTCTTCTGCCATTGTGTGATCACGTGAGATCACACTGTGCGTGACATGCTTCATAAGTCAAGAGTTCTGTGGCAGGTTTATGTGCAGACGCCTGGAGATTCCGTTTCCAAGCAGAAATGCAGTATGAACAAAGCAGAGACTGAAGGTTAGATTGAACCAGCTAGCTTGCCTCTTCCTTCTTCTTAGCCCTGGAGATCCACTCTTCTCTTTTGCAGAAAGTTCTTTGCAGACCTGTAGCTTTTACTACCTACTTTTTGAGAACCTTGTTAAGAGTTTTTAAATCACAATCTCTTAAGTCTCCAAAACCCAAGATCCTGCACCTCTCCACTTTTCAGTGTCTCATATACCAAGGAGTAATAGTTTTAATTTTTTAATTTCCAAAACATTGATATATTTAAAAATGAATGGAACAATGAGCCCTCTTTTCTTGTCCCACCAGAACAGAGCCCAGACCCTTGCGTTGTACTAGAAGCATACAATTGTATGTATCCTGAAACAAGAGAGCCATTAGCCATGGTGCAGGAACTTTTTTACATTGTAATTTACCTCTGATAATCTCTATCAGTTTCTAAGAAAAATTTACTGTCTATTAAGGAGACATTTATCAAATGTGTAAGAAAATTCCTATTTGAATGGACCGGTTAGCCTCTTTGTACTGGTAGAGTTAAACCAGTAAAGGCCAATATTTTTATATAAAGATTTACTGAAACATTTTTGTGTACTTGTTATATTTAAAAGTATCACTTTGTGAAATTATGGTTCTTTTCCAGCTGTCTTCAATTGGGCTGTATGACGATGAAAATGATGTTGCTGTCATTTTTTGTTAAACATGACAGTATCTGTGGGAACTTGGAGGCTTAAGCTCAAGTCAGAGTTAACAAAACCAACCCAAAGTGTAGGCTCTGTCTGAAAGGAAGGCACATCCAATTGTGGGCAATGGAGATGATTAGATGCTACACTGAAGGCCATCTGTATTGGCTGCAGGACCCTGTCCTGCCATCAACAGTAGGATCAACTTTCAGAACTCAAACCTAGGTCAAGTTGTCCCTTGTGTCATTTTTATCAAATTGGTGATGTGATCTTCAGCCAGAAACTCATCACCAGCCCTTTCATCCTGAGAGTCAAATAAACATTTACTTGTCTGGACAGAATTCAGCAGAAGTGGGCATTTCCTGTGCTTGTTGCTAATATGGCCAAATTAGTTTCACCTTATCATGACTGTGGCTTGAAGACACCTCCAACTTGCACTGTATTTCTGTTTTTCAGTCTACTTGAAGGGCTTGGTGAAGACACAATGGAGTTAATTTTCCCTTTTAGCTTCTTCTATGTCATCAATTTTTTTATCCTATGTAATTTTCATTGAATGATATCTGGTAATCACCTCACTATGTTCTCCCCGCCCCCTCTCTCTCAAGATGACAAGCTGGCTTAGATTTCAGCAGTGGTGGCCTGTGAGTCACTGTTCTCAGTGGGATCCTAACACTGATATCACATAGTGCATGGACAGCCCTTTTTGTGGTCTTCGGTTAATGTATCTCCTGGACAACCCAGAACTTAGTGCCCTCTATGAAGACCTGCTCTGTTGAGACATTATGATTGTCTAGCTTGCTCATAGATTATCGACAGTTTTATCATGGGCTACTCATTGGCTTTCTGACCTGACCCTGCAGCATCAAAATGTGTACATTTTATGTACCTATTAAGTGTATGCATATGTTTTATCATTTGGCAGTGTTTTCTTTTGACAAGCTTATTAAACTAGAAACTTTAAGCATAACATTTCACCTATATGATTTAATTCCAATGGATTATTCAAATAATTGGGTTCTTTTAAATGTATCAGGTCACTGTAGACTCAGCATGGTGAGCCGTTGACTTTGTACTATTGGATATAACCATTGATAATTTCCCTCTGTATAATCTGTTCTGTTCCATAAAAATCCAGACATCAATGCATTACCTAGATCTCTGCAAGCTCCAGCCTGTGTCTAAACAGGCTCCCAGCAGGTCAGTAGATATTTTTGCCAAGCCTAAACAGAAATGATATCATTGGTCAGCATTACCAACCATTTTGAGAAGCTTTCGAAGGTGCTCAATTTTTAAGGACAGGGCCAGTAAGACCTAGTTTTTTGGGGGGAGGTTTTTAATATTTTATTAATTTATTCATATTATATCTCAATTGTTAGCCCATCCCTTGTATCCTCCCATTCCTCCCTCCCTCCCGCTTTCCCCCTACTCCCCTCCCCTATGTCTGTGACTGAGGAGGACCTCCTCCCCCTGTATATGTTCATAGGGTATCGAATCTCTTCTTGGTAGCCTGCTACCCTTCCTCTGAGTGCCACCAGGCCTCCCCATCAAGGGGACATCGTCAAAAATGGGGCACCAGAGTTCGCATGAAAGTCAGACCCCACTCTCCACTCACTGGTGGAGAATGTCCTGTCCATTGGCTAGATCTGGGTAGAGGTTCAAAGTTTACTGCATTTATTGTCCTTGGCTGGTGCCCTCGTTTGAGCAGGACCCCTGGATCCAGATCTGCGCGTCATAATGTTATTTTTGTAGGTTTCTAGGACCCTCTGGATCCTTCTATTTCCCCATTCTCCCATGCTTTTCTCACCTAGAGTCCCAATAGGATGTCCTCCCCTCTGACCCACTTTCCTGATACTTGAAGACTTTCATGGGACATGCCCTTTGGGCTAGTGTCTCAATATAAGTGAGTATATACCATTTAACTCTTTTTGCTTCTGGGTGAACTCACTCATTATGATAATTTCTAGTTCAATCCATTTGTCCACAAATTTCGGAAATACCTTGTTTTTAATAGCTGAGTAGTATTCCATAGTGTAAATGTACCACAGTTTCTTTATCCATTCTTCTACTGAGGGACACTTAGGCTGTTTCCATGTTCTGGATCTTATGAATAAGACAGCTGGACATGGTTGAGCATATGTACCTGTTGTGTGGTAGAGCATTTTCTGGGTATATTCCAAGGAGTGGAATACCTGGGTCTTGAGGAAGCCCTATTCCCAGCTTTCTGAGAAAACGCCAGATAGATTTCCAAATTGGATGTACTAGTTTGCATTCCCACTAGCAATAAAGGAGTGTTCCTCTCTCCCCACATCCTCGCCAGCATGTGGTGTCACTTGAATTTTTGATCTTAGCCTTTCTGATGGGTGTAAGGTGGAATCTTAGTGTCGTTTTGATTTGCATTTCTCTGATGACTAAGGAGGTTGAGCATTTCTTTAAGTGTTTCTCAGCCATTTGATAGTCCTCTGTTGAGAATTGTCTGTTTAGTTCTGAGCCCCATTTCTCAATTGGGTTATTTGGTTTGGTAGTGTTTAATTTCTTGAGTTCTTTATATATTTTGGGTATTAGACCTTTGTCAAATGTAGGGTTGGTGAAGATCTTTTCCCAGTCTTTGGGCTGTCACTTTGTTCTGTTGACAGTGTCTCCTGCCTTACAGAAGCTTCTCAGCCTCATGAGGTCCCATTTATTATTTGTTGGCCTTAAGGCCTGGGCTGTTGGTGTTCTATTCAGGAAGTTGGTAAGACCTAGTTTTAACAATTCAGTCTAAGTATCTGGGTCTAGAAAGATGCCAGATCCAAGTGTTGACTGTTGAGGACTAGATGGCAAAGCAACACAAGTCCGAGACTATGATACGAGGGTGATGTGAATGCCTGTTCAGGTGGGCATTTCCTATGGCATCCTTCCAGGTTGGATGTGAACAGGATGCTTGCAGTCACCTGGAGATCTCAACCTTGGCAGCAACAAAGCAAACTTGATTGCCAGTGAGCCATCAGGGGTGGGGTGGAGGGGGTGACATGAGAAGCTTCCAGTGGGAGGAACACGGGTACAGCCACAGAAAAGATGGAGCCTAGGGAAGGCAACTCATTGGCTCTTCCATGTATGGAGCCTAGGGAAGGCAACTCATTGGCTCTTCCATGTGCATTCCAGCTACTCAGATGGACTAAGATGGTGCTCAGAATGACACTAGTGTTTCCCAAGAAGTTACTGTAATCGCGTGCTAGGAGAATGTTAATGTGTTTCACCAAGTATGATCTGGGACCTATTTTGAGCTAAGAAGCAGGGGATCTCTTTTTCCTTGAAAGTACTCTGTGGCTTTTTCAGAAATCACTTGTAAAGACCTTCCAAAGTAGTGCCTCGGTCTCCACCTGGCCTGCCTTCTGTTTGTATCACTTTTTGCTATGTTGGGGTATTTTCTAAGTGGTGTACTATCATCACCCGCTGTGTAGCTGACACTGACCCTGGGCCTCTGATCCTCCTACTCACCTCCCAATGGCAAGGATTACAGGCTTTTACTGCCACACCCAAATTTATATAGTGGTGAGGATTGAACCCAGGGCCTTGAACATGCTAGGGAAGCATTATGCCAACTGAGCTGCATCCCCAGCCCTAGATAGAACACCTGGTCAAATATTTCATAATATGGCACACCTGTAAGACCAGCACTCAGGGAGACAGAGGCAGACAGATCTCTGTCAGTTCAAGACCAAATTGGTCTACAAAGTGAGTCCTGGATAGCCAGGGCTACACAGAGAAACTCTGTCTCGAAGGAGAAAAAAAAAATAGAAAAGTCAGAGTAAACATCAGAACTTGGGTCATGTGGTCTGGAAGTGTAGACATTGGTGAAGTAAGTAGCAGTATTCGCAGAGTGACGTGACTCAGAGATTAGAGAGGCAAAAATTCCACCCCTGAACCACCAAAGCACCCTTTGACTCAGAGATTAAGGAGTTAGATGCTAAACCTGGGCACAGTGAGCCTGCTGCTTCAAGGCTTTGAATAAATACTCCCCTGGCCAAGCTCCAGTTACATCTACAAGTAACAAAATATGCCGATTAACTTAGGGCAGAGGGAGCATGGGAAAACAATCCAGTGATGGGCAGAGTAAGCTGCCTGCTGGGTGGGCTGGTGGGCATAGTATGGCTAAGGGTAGGCATCCCCCTTTCTCTGCTACTGTAACCTAAGCTTTTGTTCACACAGCGCTTGCTTCATTTATCCAGCAGGCATTTCTAAGTATATATTATTCAATTATTTATTCCTCGCTTCAATTAGTGTGTATTAAGAGATCGGAGATTCCAAAGAGACTGCCCTCGGGGAGTCTGCTGCAGAGACAAAGACAATCAGACAAACAATTCTCTAGAACAGGGAGTCTGAATTGTATCCAGAGTTCTGAGGAGCCCAGCAAGGATTCCCGCCAGGGCAAGCTTAGAGCAATAGGATACATTTTAGAGTTGTTATGTTAGTACCAGTGCTGTGGATGAGTGGAAAACAGAGCCAGACTATAATTAAGTGGAAAATTGTTTCGGATCAGAACTCAGACAACAGAAATAGAGCAATGGGAACAGCTCCAAGGTGTATGAAGACTGCAGAGGCAGCAGGATCCTGAGTTCGAGCCCGGCCTAGGCTGGGCTACATAGGAAGTTGTAGACCACTTTGACTTTCCTTTCTAGTTCTGTGTTCTCAGTGGCTGCTGTGGATGAGTAAGTCTGGAAACTACATAAAGCGCCTCCTGAATTCTCCAGGTCAGCCTGCCTCCACCCCATGACCTTTAAGACTGTTTTCAGTCATCCTGTCTGCCAGCTTTGAGTCCGTGGTATGCTTCTTCCAGCTTGTGTGGTTAGTTAGCTAATGTGTTTTGCATTCAACCAAGGAAATTCAAAATACTGTGTCTGAAAGCCAGCAGAGGTAGACATGCTATCCAAGTTACAAGTGGCAGGCTTGCTGAGTTCTCGGGGGCGATGACTGGACAAGCCACCCACTAATTTGAGGCCAGGAGAGCTTAGAGCACGCAAATTGAGTTTTCCGTAGAACGTACTGTCCTTCTGGACATTCTGTAGCCTTTGGACCCCTCTTCTGGCTTTCCAGCTCTTGGCTATCTTAAAGGCTCATATCCTCACTCATTATCATATTAAGTGTGGTCAAGAATTTTTTGACTTTCTGCACTAGATCATCTGGACCTCAAACGCCATGGAGGCTTAGCTTGCCCTTTTATGTCCCTAATGGAGCTGGGCAGCAGCGAGACTGACAGCCTTCTCACTCCTAAGTGCATAAGCCGGGTAATGGCACACAGGACCACAGAGTTCTCTTACCACCCTCAACCCTGTACACAAGCACTGTCGTGTTCCAGACTGTATCTTGATGGCTCCCACTTGCATGTATACATAATTCCAAAAAGGATTATTCTGATCTATTCAGATCCATTCTGATCTATTCCTGCTCATGTGGGTGAAGTTTTAAGTCTCTAGCCAAAGTTCCATTTAGTCTTTCACAGGAAACTCTGTTTGCTTTTTGAGCCTTACTTCTGGTACTTTTTCAAACTTCCTAAACTATAGACCAAGCCATCAAATGTATGTAAATTTTTACAGTGATTGATGTCCCCAGCACAATACCAGCATACAGTGCATATTTTTTTATTTAATGTAGATGTTCTCACTCATACTACTAATTTATAGACTGGCCCTTACCTACATTTCTCCATTGTATTTTCACAGCAAATCTCAGTATGAATAAGAACTGATGGCATTGCTGTCTTATGAAATAAATGGAAAAAAAAAAAAGAGCACATTTCCCTGGAGATCCTGCACTGCAGAATTTTGAACATTTAAAAATTTTATTTACTTGCCCTGAGTCTGAATTTTTGCTACCTGGTGTGTGTGTGTGTGTGTGTGTGTGTGTGTGTGTGTGTGTGTGTGTGTAACATTAATTAATCATAGCCTATGAAATCAATAAAACAGATCTCACCGCACAGATGAAGAAGATATAATTCTGTCCTTGTCCCTGGGTACTGGAGCCCACCTGGCCAAGGCCTGTGATTTTGGCAGTTGTTATGGTTCAAATCAATTGTCAACTTGACAGCAGCTGGAATTACCTGATAGACAAGCCAGACCTGTGGAGGATTTTCCTGATTGCCTTAACGGTTGTGGGAAGATTTAATCTTAATTGTGGGTGAAGCCACTTCCTGTCTGTGGTCCTGGGAGGTGACTGTGCTTCTTGACAGTGGGTGTGGAATGACCAGTTCCTGCTGTGCTGGCTGCCCCTACCATCAGGGATGGCGCCACCAACCATGAACCAAAGTAAACCCTTTCTCCTTTAAGTGGCCTTTGCCAGGGCATTTTACCACAGCAACAGAAAGAGTCACCAGGACACTAGGCCACAGGTTTGCTGCATGGTTGAGTCCCGGTATTTGGTTCCCAGACTGTCTATGATCCGTATTTTGCCGCCAGTCCATTGTAACACTGGGGTGGAAAACAGGTCACAGCTGAGGTGAATTGTAGTTGTTGGCACCTGTTAGCCACTATGAATCTACTTTAATAATAAAATAACATAAACCCCTGCACTTGTATTTTATAGCAATTGTGATGTTTCACCCAGAAAGAAAACACAATTGTGAAACCTAAACTCAGTAAGTAGTTACAGCATGCCATATTGTAGGTGCGTTCATACATGCTCTTCAATTAGTTTTTAATAGTAACATCTCAATAAGCCTTAATTACTGCTCATTTACAGGTAACGAAAGTGTCTCAGGCTGGGGAGATGACTCAGTTGGTGAGAGTTTTTGCTGCCCAAGCAGAAGAGTTCAAATGCCCAGACACAAAAAATCAGTCATGGACACACACACACACACACACACACACACACACACACACACACACACACACACACACATACACCTGTAACCTTAGCACTATAGGTGGAAAGATATAGGAGGGTGGGTGAGTGGAGCTTGCTGCCTGCCAGCCTAACTCAGGGTCCAAGGAAATAAGGCAGAGTGATAGAGCAAGACCCCTGATCATCTTCTGACCTCAGCACCAGATCCACACATGTACACATAAGAAAGATGCATGCACGCGCGCACACTCAGACATAGTCAAAAAGAACCAGGTACTTGGGGAAGAGCACTCAGCTAATGAGGGCAGCTGGACCTACCTACACGAAAATCTCTTAGCTTCCTGTCTATGCCCCGGCAGTGATACCCTATCCCACTGCCCACAAACCCCTCTGCTGCTTCTGTGTGCACTCTGCCAGCCCCTCAAGCCAGCATCAGCCCAGGCCGCTGCTTGTCATCTGCACACTGTACTTGTGAATTTCAGATCACTTAGGCATTGACACAGAAAGCATTTCCTGAGTTGTAACTGGACTTGTCTAGGGGAAGTCATGCATCTAAAGAAGGTATTCTGTTATGCAGTGATTAGCATCTCGTTAGGAACCTCTGCTTTTCAGAATTAATTCCACAGAGAGCAATGGAGTTACTTATTTATCAGGCGTTTCTGAGAAATAAATACAAGAGACAGATACATGCAGTTCAAATCAAGACAGTTCGTTACATCTGCTCTGGGTGTTTAAGGAGTCCAGGGGTAATCAGACATAGTAAGTGTGTTGTGGGATCTGAAGGGGTTTCCTGACACTTGTTTTTGGTTGTGTTTGGCCTGAGCCTGTAATTACAAAAACGTTCTGGCATGGTGATTAGTTCCCAGTTTAAAATTGACTGTTTCATTAAAGGTAACTCCATAATGAGCCCAGTGAGGAACCCAAGCTGTGTCCTTTAACAGTTGTACTTGTCTCTTCACTGGACCGTGAGCCCACGGGGCGGTGTGAGTCACAGCCTCCAGCCTCGGTCCCGTCTGAATCGCAGGGAGAGAGGAGGCCCAGTCACCCTGCCTTTGAGGTCCCTTCCAGATTTAGCGTTCAGTGATTCTTGGAATATTCACCAAATGGAGGTTCGAAAATTGATTCTGCTTTCACACGGAGGGAGAAGAATGCCCACGATTGAAGGGAAGAATAGGAGCTGTGGAGAGGAAATACTTGTGTTGAGTGAGTCCTTTTATTGAAAATCAGCCTTGGACTGCTGGACAGGAAATTAAGTTTTGGCCTGGGTCATTAATCATTGTGCCCATCTGAAGATTGGCAAGGGAGGGAGGTGGCTATATTTGAGAGAAGGAAGGAAGGAGTGGGCACAGAGAGCCCTCCTACAGCTCCGGCTCTGAGTAGGCATTCCCTGGCAGTGGTAGGATGGTACCAGACCCCCGCTCTGGCAGATGTCCGTGATATTTTTGTCCAACCCCCCAGAGAGTGCCCATGGTTCTCCTACCCAAACCTGTTCACCAAGAGGAGAGAAGTGGATAGAATCACAGGATTTTCGCTGAGCAATGGCAGAGAGGTAATGGACCCACGGGGATAACATTCTCTGTTCATCATTTCTGTCCAGTTCAGCATCAGTAAGAAACCTGCACACCAACAGAGGCAAAGGGACACCTGTTCCCTCAAGATTGCCCATCCTTTCTTATCTCTTACTTGTGCCTTGTCCTCTTCCTGAGTGGAACACTACTACTCTGGAGAGAAAATATTCTACTCTACTCAGCCTCTCCTCATTGCAGTGGAAAAATATCCTAGCCCTTGCTCTCCCAGCCCCCACCCTGGCTCTTGCTCTCCCAGCCTCCCACACCTCCCCAATGTGGGGCTGTGACAGAGCTCTTGCGCTTCTGTGTTTCTTTTCCTCTAAGGTGAAAAGTCTTGGTAAATAAAACCTTGACAGTAGATTTTATTTCCACAAAAATAATGATTTTGACATCTCCGGGTGTTGTGTGTCTCAAAGCTGTTCCCAGGAGGCTCTAAATATACCTCGAAACTTGCTCATCCCCCATCAGATAGATTCACCTGGGACGTGTGTCCCTCATGAGCTGTGACCTAAGCCTGCTAAGGCCCTAGCTTACAGACTTTTCTGATGAGGGTGGGACTAATTTCGCTTGGGAAGCAGAAGCGGTTGGCGTAGTTATACTTAGTGTGGGTTTCCGGTGCAGTCTCCCCTTCTGCAGACACCTGCCTCTTTCCAACTGGGATCTCACAGTGGTCTTACTTGCTCTGCCCAGTGTGGTTCATGGCATCTCTGCTGAGTCCAGCCCTGACACATCCTCTGAGCACTCCCTAGGTGGTCCTAGTGGCAGTGCCTTTCACACTTCGATAGGGCCCAAGTAGCCCTTGCTGTGCCCTCTACAGATGCAGCCTGGGCACTGGTCTGAGTCTACCCAGCCACGGCTGCCCCTGTCTTGTTATTTACACCAGAGATAAGGCCCAAGATAGTGTCCAAGGCTTGGGGGTGGGGTGGGGGGAACAGCAGCTTCAAAACACAAATGTCACTGTCAGCCTAGGAGGTGTGAATTCTCTCCTCTGCCCTCCTCTTCTGTAGCTGTCATTGTCACTGCTGCCTATGTGCTAGGCCACCATATTAATCACTCATACTTTCCTCACTGCAGTGTGTGTTCAGAAAACAAAGAGCCCAGGTGGATTTGGGAAGCACACCCGGCCACTAGGGACCTGCAGTGAGACCTCTTGGTAAAGGCTTTATGTTTAGAATCTAGTTGTGAGAATTTAAGAAGGAATTATCTATAGAAAACTTAACTCCCTAGCAAGGGAAATCTGAAAGGACCTTTAACTTTGTTCTTTGGTTTCGTTATTGGATTTGGGGCCCAGGATCTATTTTCTTCTTATTTTGTTATTTGTCACTGTCCTGGATTTTTTAATTATACAGATCTGTTTATTTATTATCAGGAAATGAATACATTTTTTTACAAAAGGCCTTTATACAGTATAGTTTGATTAGTTGAAGTTTGTCATTAATCAATAGAAGTGTGTTGCTGGTTAAAACGGAGGTGGGTGATGTAAGTTCCATCTGTGAAGGGCTCCGTGCTGAGAACTGCACTCTTCCCCACTATAGGCTTACCCTATGTGGTCCTCACAGACTCCCACCAGATGCTGTCTTCGTTTGAGTTTATATTGCTGTGATAAACATCATGACCAAAAGCAACTTGGGGAGGGAAGGTTTTATTTAGTTTATGTATCCCTGATCACAGTCCATTGAGAGAAGGCAAGACGAGAGAGAACTCAAGCCTGGCAGGAAGCTGGAGTCAGCGGTTGATGCAGAAGCCAGGAAACAGCGCTCTTTACTGGTTTGCTTCTCACGGTTTGCTCAACTTGCTCTCTCATGGAGCCTAGGACCACCAGCCCAAGGATGTATCCCCCCCCATAATGGGCTGGGCCCTCCCACATCTATCTCTGATTAAGAAAATGCCCTACAGGCTTGCCTACAGCCCTATCTTATAGATGCATACAGGTGCCGTCCCCTCCTTCACATGACTCTAGGTTGTGTCAAGTTAACATAAAACTGGTCAGCACAGACAGTAACAGGAGGGCCCAGGCTTCTGTGCAGGAGCCAGGATCTTTGCAGGCACTGCTCTTTCCCTCTTCCTGCTATAATCTAGATTACCCGGTGGGCCGAATCCCTTGGCCAGTTTCTGCTGGGGATCTCGAGTCTTCTCTTTTCTCCTTTCTTTTCAAAACGGTAAGCCTTGATGCATTTGGCGCCCATGTTCAGCTCTGCCTAGAGAAGGAGTGAGAATATTAAGGCTCAGTGGGCTTTCCCACTAGGTTTTCAAAGTACAGAAGGTACCAGGAAGACTGCTGTGCTCGGACCTCCTCTGCTCAAAAGTTTTGCACAGTTGCACTCCTTAGTGAGTACTTGTGATACACAGGTTTGCTGAGCAGTGTCTGGGATCCAGCCCAGCTCCACCTCCCATGTACAACCTGAAGAAGTGCTTTGCACAACCAGCGTTACAGGTCAGTGTGCAAGGAGCCTATGATAGGGCTTCTGAGAGGTTGCTAGCAGATGCCCTCATCATCAGGACACTCAGCTGTGCTGTCTCCCCAGCCCCGCTATGTGAGGGACTGTGAGCACATGTGGCAGCTAGGCGATGTGCCCAGCAAATTGACAGGACCTTTGGGGCAGCAGTCTGCAGCAGATCGGTAGATGTATTGCAGGCCCTCCTTCAGATAGACCTCTGTCACCAAGCCCTGTAGACAGCCTGTCCCTGCCGTTTGTCCTTCCCACTCACGGGGTTCTGCTTAGTCTCATCTCTCTCCTCCCCTCCTCCCTCCTCCCTCCTTTTCCATACGTTTCTATTTTGTTATTTCAGCATCTCAGTTTTTAATCATCGAAAGAAAAAAAAAATCTCCCCTAAAATTGGCCTTCCACCTCCTCTAGCTCTGCAAGGCCAGCCCCCCTCCAGCCTTTGTCTCCTCTCTCAGTGCCATTGTGACGTGTCCCTCCTCTGGAAGGTCTCAAGGATGGGCCAGCTATGCAGTATCAGCATCACTTGGTAGGACTGCCCAGTGTCTCCTGCTACCCAACACCTGAATCAAATGTGGGTGGCTGGATGGAGTCCCAGAAGTCCACTTTTAAAGGATATCCAGGGATTTGGGTAAAATTTAACATTTAACAAGTGTGAGCTTACATAGCTCCCTTAGAATTTACCCATTGCATTATTTTCTTACTTCATATAGCCTGCTCATCCACTACAGCTTGGGCCACATCCATTGCTATATCTAAACGTGGAATGGACATTCAGACCAATTGCTGGAAGTCAGTTCAGTTTTTATCTTCTTCTTTATCTTTCATCTTGATGTGCATAGGAGTTTATGGTCTGTAAAGAAAGATGTTAGGTTCTTCACAACCCCTGAATTCTGTAGGCTACACTTTTGCTTAGGCTCTGTGACCTGGGGACAGTCCTTTCAGAAGCTGGCCCTGGGGGCCTGTGCCAAGTTTTGAAGGGAACACTAGCAACAAGCAATAGAGCTGATTCCAAAAAGAACACTTCAATTTGCCCTCAAACCCAGGGAGGGCTCTACCTATAAGACACTGAAGCGTTCCCTGCTGGCTTCAGCCCTCTTGCCTTCTATCTCAAATGCTCATTTTGGAAAAACAGCCTTAATTCTTTCCACAAATAAGAGCGCGTGGGAAGATTTTATTTTATTCCATTTTATTGTGATCGCTCATTCTCATCTCACCCACCCATAGGCAGCTGTTTAAGAGTGTTTATTGTGCCGTGTTTCCTCGCAAGTGCTTTTGTAAAGCTTCGGCGATTTCTGTGTGCATATTTTTAGGTGTGGTATAGGTGCCTGCTGTATGTGACGTGCGTGTGTGAGTGTGTGTGTGTGTGTGTGTGTGTGTGTGTGTGTGTGTGTGTGTGTGTGTTCATACACAGAGGCCACCTTCTCCATCATCCTCCCTTGAGACAGGATCTCTCAGAAAGCCTGGCGTTTTCAGCCAGCTGCTACCTGGCCAGCAAGCTTCACTAATCCTCCCTAGCGCCTGCAACCCCCAGCCCAGCACAGTCCTGAGGTAAGGATCTGCCAGTCATACCTAGGCTTCTCCATGTACGCTGGGATCTAAATTCCTGTGCTTGTCACATGCTCAAGCTCACTGAGTAGTCTCCCCAGCCCACAAATGTCAGTGCTTTATGCAAATTAGGTAGTGTTTTAAATCTCATATTTCTTTTCTTTTTCATTCAGCGAGTTCCAGCCTTGCCTCAAATCCTATTTTTGTGGTGTGTTTGTACCCTGTGGCCGCCCAAGGATGAACAAAACGATGCTGTAGTGAGCGCCCCTATAGCCTCTCCCTCACGCGCCTGTGTAAATGCAGTTGGCAGTTGCACACAGGAGTAGAGTTGCTGCGTGTTAGAACTATGGAGAGTTAGCCGGCAGATCGTGCTTTGGAGCTGCTGCCTCCCTCTGTTCTCTCCATGGTTAACAAGACTCCTTCCCTGATGGGCTAGGGACGCAACTCAGTGGGCAGAGCTCCTTCCTGCCTAGCATGCATGGAGTCCTCGGTTCGACTCCCTTGCACTGCCTAAAACCCGACATGGTGCATCACCCCTGTCTTCTCAGTACTCAGGTGAGAGGACCAGAAGTCCTGGGACATCCTCAGCAAAATAGCAACTTTGAGGCCAGCCTGGGCTACATAAGATCCTATCTCAAAAAAGAAAAAAGAAAAAAAGGAGACAGAGAGAGGAAAGAAAAGAAAAAAGAATTCTTACCTACATTAGGAAATTAAAACTGTGCGGTCCTACTAGGTGTGCAACAGTTGCTCTTGCTTTGTATGTGTTGGGTTACTTGGCTTGGCTTTACATTCCTATGAATGATTTGAGTGACATCCTTAAGTAAATCCCTAGTGGTGTTCATCAGACATCGTCATACAGGTGGTGGTACCTTCTGGATGATTTTCCCAGTGTTCTTCTCCTTTCAGAAGTTTTGTCTTTTCTATCACCTGCTCATCAACTTTTCCCACAGTGTAAAAATCCTTCCTTTTGGTAAAATTATTGTTTTGACATATAGTTTCTTTGGAAGTCCAGTTTGATTTTTCTCCTTACAATGATCCAGTTTTACCAATACCAAAGAGTAAGTCTTCTCTAGTTGGTTGTGGCAACGTCTTTATCATATACTGATTTTTTTTCATCTCCCTAAATGGAAATTTATTTATTCCACAGAAATATTCATGAACACTGACCTGACCAGAAGTCTAGAAAAATAAAACTGTCCCAGTAATTAGTAAGAACAATACATTGAGAGAGAGAGAGAGAGAGAGAGAGGTGTGTGTGCCTACTTGCATGTATGCACATCACATGAATGTGGTATCCCAGAGGCCAGAGATGGGCTGCACCCCCTGGTTGTTGCTGTCGGATCTGGATGCTGAGAATCATACCACACGCTCAGTAAGAACAGCAGCTCTTAGCTGCTGAGCTCTCTCCAGCCCCCTTTTGATTGTTTTGTTTTGGGTTTTTGTTTTTTGAGACAGGGTTTCTCTTGTAGTCCTGGCTGTCTACCTCTGCCTCCCGAGTGCTGAATTAAAGGCATGTGCCACCACGCCCGGCTTCCTTCTCATTTTCTTAAATCAGCACTTTTTCTTGATTATGACCTGTCATCACTATAGAGTAGTAAACGTTCTATATACATTTTGACTGGCCCTAGTGCACCACAGTATGAACAGTGACCATGTGTTCCAGCCACCAATTACCTGATACAGGCCATCTGTCTCATCTAATTTACACACAATTAGCCATAATTTCCATTTACAATCAGATCACTTTCTGCATATTATGAAACTTTAAGACCATCATCACCATCAGAATAACAAGTAATTCCATTTTATGTGCTCCTTTGGAGTCTACCCACCAAGGGTAACTGATAATACATTGTGTCTCCAGGGACTGATTATTGGCTGATTTTCTATGCTTTGTTGTAAACAACATACTTTATATGTTAATTTACACTTGATTTTTCATTATAACCTCTTAAATATTAGGAATTCTGAAGGTAGCCTTCTGAAATATCCCAAATACTTTAAATGTTTTTTATATTTCTTTTTAAAAAAATAAAAAATTAAAAGCTCAAAATGGAAAAAAAAAGTTGATCCCTTTTGATATCAGAAATTACAGTGGCCGATTAGCTCGTTATTAATCTTCTAAAATTTTCCGTGGAGTGATTTCTGCTTGTTAAAAGCCTGACCTTACACTAGAAGCAAGAGTATCCTCAGGTGTGGTGATGCTCACTTATAGCCCTAGCACTCAGGAGGCTGTGGCATTAAGTTCCAATGCCAGCCTGGAGAACACAGTAAAACCAGGAAGGGAAGTGGGGGGAGGAGGGCTGGGGTTGGGAAGAGGAGGGCTGGGGTTGGGGGGAGGAGGGCTGGGGTTGGGGGGAGGAGGGCTGGGGTTGGGGGGGACTGAATGGAACAAGAGTATTTTTACTTCGAATGCATCTGTTCAGATTCGGTCCTCTCTAAAAGCGCCTTTCTCCCCGGCCTTGTTGATCCCATTAGACAGCCTGCCAGCAGCCCTGTTTACATAACTGCCCTCCTTGGACAGCGTATTTTACGGAGCCCTGTCCTCCACACGAAGTACAGCCTGTTTAACATGGAACAGGGTCAACCTGAATGGCACCAGAGAATGCCCAGTGAGCTACTTCTTTGCAGAACAAAAGTGGAGGCACTTGGAGGAAAAGTGAAGTATTGGAGCAAGAACGAGAGCATTTCATCAGCGTAGACTAAAGCAGAGGAGGGAGGGAAACCACTTGCTGCTTGGGAGGAGGAGGAGGAGGAGGAAGGTATGTGTGCCCTGCTCAGAAGCATGCTGCTTAACTAAGCACTTTAAAGAAATTGGAGCCGCAACTGGCAGAGCAGCTGGGTCTCCACTTCTTAATGAAAAGAAAACTATTTGCCAAGAATGAAGAGGTTTTCGGTAACTTAGGGCCTTTTCATCTTCCTGGTTTCTAAGGGCTTTGGTTTTTTTTTTTTTTCCTCCCACAACTGTGATTGATTGTTAATCAGAGTAGGACCCTAGTCCACAGTCACTGAGGTCACAAATACACTCTGAGCATGAGACATTGGGTTGGAATTGTTCTTCACCAGGTGGGCAGGGTTTAATTGGGAGCCAGTCACCAAAACAGATCACACTTGGGGTGCCTTGTGTTAGTCAGTCTGTCTGTCTGTCTGTCTGTCTGTCTGTCTGTCTGTCTGTCTCTCTCTCTCTCTCTCTCTCTCTCTCTCTCTCTCTCTCTCTCTCTCTCTCCTCTTCTCTATCTACCTAATAGCCAACTGTGTCATGTCTTTATCTGTGTCAAGTTCACAGGTCCCTTGGTGTCTTGTATTCTGCAGGAATTTCTCCAGAATCAAGAGCTATGACCTTTGTTGCATCATAAGAAAGGTTAGAATAACAGCATGGTTACCCTGTTTCCACTGATAACATGTAGATTCCCCCCTGCCCCCCAAGACAGGGTTTCTCTGTGTAGCCTTGGCTGTCCTGGACTCACTTTGTAGACCAGGCTGGCCTCGAACTCACAGAGATCTGCCTACCTCTGCCTTCCGAGTGCTGGGATTAAAGGCGTGCGCCACCACGCCCACAGTAACACGTAGATCTTGTTAGCCCTTTGACCCCGAACTGATGAGTGCATTCATTGAGCTCTTAGCTCATGTCACTCTGCTGAGCTCCGTCTATATTTCTAGGCAGCCAAATAAATCTAACGTCAGGTATTTCTGACCTGTGTTATGAAACTAGGGAGCAGATGTGTCTAGAAAGTTATGACTTAAGCAGAATTCCACTGTGGGAGAAGAGGCCCAGCTTTGACTGCAGAAGCCCCCACACGGACTGCGGTGCAGAGATGAACAGTCATGGTGTTAGTCAGAAACCAATCCTGTGCTGAGCAAAGAGAGCAGCTCGTGCCTGACCAATGGTGCCCCCCCCACCCCCATCTCCACCCTAGCAAATGAAGTACTTGATGGACCTGGCTTGTGGTGATTTTCTTTTTAATAGAGCAATTAGGGAGATATTTCCCATAGTCCTCTGCCCCGACATGCACATACCCTCCCCTGTTACCAGCAGTCCACACCACAATGGAGTAGTTGTCATAATTGATGAGCCTGCCTTGGCACATATTACCTAGAGTTCATGGTTTCATGTGGGCCTTCCCTTGGTGGTGTGGATACCCTGTGTGCTTGGAAAGATGGTGACGCCAGTACCACCATTCCGTCATGCAGGGTGATTTCACTGCTTGGCTTCTGAAGTCCCTTCCCCACACCTGCAGCCACAGATCACTGTTACGCCCTGTGCACAGGGTGGCCTTTTCAGAATCTCATATGGTTGGAATCATATACCACACACCTTTTCAAATTGGCATCTCTCACACAGTAATAGGAATTTAACTTCCCTCCATTGGCTTTTCAGAGTTGGAGTGCTTTGCTATGTCTATCTAAGGAGTCTGGTGGGAATGTGTCCTTCTCTTTCCAGGCACACAGCATAGGACCTGTACAGTAGGTGGCTACTGCGTTGTTGCTGTGTGTGAGTGGGCGGAGCCCATGAAGTGTCTGCTGTGCAGTGTTTCTGCGACCCATCGTGTTTCTTCACGTGGACTTTTAGCCACTCCAGTTTTGGCACAGAGTTTAAAAACTAGATCTCCTATAATCGGGCATTTTCCCCTTAGTGAGGACCACAGCATGAACAGCTGCTTGTCTCAGTGTCTCTCCTCTGTGGTCCCACCAGTGTGTGGGAGTTTACTGTTGGGCTGGGGAAGAGAGAGCGAGCCAGAAGGGCTCATGTTTCAATAGAGGAAAAAAATGATGGCATACTGAAATCCTTGTGTGTTCCCCACCACCCTTGCTCTTCGGCCATGGCTCTGGCTTTCTGCTTCCTTTTTAAACACTTCCATACGGCGTGGAGGAAAAGCGTGTGTCACACCGATACCTAGCCTTCCACGTAGCCTCCACACTCAAGTGTTCATTTTTGCCTGTCAGGGGCCGTGCAGATTTAACCCCTGCCTGTGTGGTACATGCCCATGTTTGTCTGTCTGTGCTTGTGTGATGTGCCTTTCCTTCACCTAGGTGGAAGTTGTGTATATCTATACATATGCCTTTTTCTTGTGTTGATTTCTAAATCCTGTTTTCACTTCTTAATGTTTCTCTGTCTTTCTCATTCCCAGTCTCTTGTCTTCTCTTAATTTTCTACTACCTTTGTTTTCCCCTTTACTTTTAATATAATCCAACTTAAAATTAAATTTTAAATTAAAACTGACAGTGAGACACTTTTATATTGGCTACTCTTTATTTTTATGTAGATAATAGGTCATTTCATTATATTTACCTTTTTTCAAGAACCTACCTCAACTAAAATTGATTTTGATATATTGGAACCTGCAGTTTTACTATATGTTTTGCCCTGTAGTAGAGACAGGTGCTGCCAGCCCGCGCCAGCCACTGTGCTAGATATTATAAATGGGTGGCTGGGTTTGGCTTTCACAGAAAGGAGTCCATCCCAGTTACACCATGGGCTTTCTGTGCCTCAGTTGCCCTGTAGCGTACTTAAATGAAGTATGGTTTAGCCTTTACCCAAGCTCCGGTCACTTTGGGGACTAAATGAGACGATCTGAGTAGACTCTCAAATGTTATCAAAGACGAATTTATTGAGTAAATTAATGTTAACGACCCCTCCTGCTGCTAGCGACCTTTATGTCCTTCCCCAGGAGGTGGGGCGCCTCGTCCTGCCACTCTCATCCTTGGGAGCTGCTGCTGCATCAAGAGCATCCTAGCAAAAACAGATTCAGGTCAGAACACAGCTACAATCCCGGATTTACTCCTGACTCACCCAGACCAAAGCAGATTCTTTAATCTCCACAGGCTTCAGTGTCCCCTTGCCAGTTCAATCCCGCCCATCCCTGGCCTGTTGAAAGGGATGACTGGGTGGGAGAGCAGGCTGACCATACAGAGGTGTCTTGAGATGCCTCTGATCCAGAGGTCCGGCCCTCTTCTCTCCGTTCTGTCTTCTCAAAGCTGATGGGGTCTCATAACATACCGCTCATATGCTGTGTGGCTCTAATTCGTTCTCTGTGTTGCCATCAGGCACATTCTAACCTTCAGATTAGAGCCGAGCGAGTCATGAAGGGCACTTATGGGTCAGAGAGCTGACGTTAGTGTTGTCGTTCGTTGGGTGGTGTTTATAGGATGTTCTGGCTCTCAAGTGAGATGGATTTAGCTTCGAGTGTGTTTTAAGGTGCGAAATGCAGTGACAGAAGGGGAAGGATGGGGATGAGACTAGAATTTGAAGCCGTAAAACCATTAGAACAGGGTGTAGAAGGCAGAGTAGACACAAGGAGTGCTGAGGACAGAAAGACTGCAGGCACCTGAGAGAGCTGGAGGCGCCTGAATTCAGTGGAAGAGGGATAAAGATTCCCTATGAGCAGTAAGCAGCCACGTTCAACTGTAAGGTCATGTTAGACCCATCCTTTTAGTGGGACATTTCCCCTAGACATTTTCTAGTAATTCTGAAGAAACAAAAGACCAATTAGGTACCGTGAAAAATATAATTTTCCCTCTTTGAAAAAAATGGGGGGAGTCATTTTTAGAGTATAGACTAGCTTGATTGTTTGAAACATCTACCCCAGAATTATACAGTAACTATGCAACTTTAAATCCAGGTAAATCTAGGTTCATTCAAAGATGGAGTATCAGGGTGGACAAATGATAGACTGATTTGTTTTATATGACAGAAGCATAAGTAGAAATATCTGTAAATTACTTACAATAATCTAGTTTTGTCTCATGTCTTTTTTTTTTTGTGGAATAGTTGTCTTTTGACTAGTGATTTCTTTCTGCATTGTTTTAATTCCTGCTCTTGGCAGTGATGTGGGCCTTTCGATATCTGTCTTTGTCTTTGATTGCAAGAACTTCATTCCTTTACCCTCAAACCGTAGCTCTAGGAACTAGTTCAAACTGATACAGAGAATCCAAGTTTGAATAGGAAAAGCCATCTTGTAACATTTCAAGCTTGTTTTCATTTTACTTGTGTCTGTGTAGTGTGTGCATGTCTGCATGTTTGTGCATGCACACGTGTACAGGCACACAAACGTGCATGGGCATGTGGAGGCCGGAGGTCGACACTGTCTCTGCCAATCACTCTCTACCTTGTTGTTAAGCCGAGGTCTCACAGTGCCCTTAGAGCTCTCTGGTTCGCCGAGGCTTGCATGGCCAGTGAGCCCAAGGACACTCCTGTCTCTCCTTCGCAGCCTCGAGATTGTAGGCACACACTGGTGCGCTACCCACTTATCCAGACTCCGGGCTTGCAGGACAGGTCTTCCTGTTTGTGCACTTACAGCTCATAGTCTGAGCCATCTCCCTAACTAAAAGTATGTTTACGGTTAGTACAGATTTCAAAATTGGTAATAAGAAAATTAATGTTTAAATCCCCAAGATATGAAGTAGTAATCACTTAGAAGTAATTGTCTTATCTTTTATAATAAAAATACAATTCAAATCTCAGAGAGATACTTGACTGAGAATGATTTTTAAAGGTGTTCCAGTAAACTGTGAGGCAAACCATGAGGTTGGTGGAAGTGTGAGTGGGCACAAACTTGTACTTTATTTGACAGGCTGATGAATTAAAATGCACTTGCGCTCTGGCCCAGCAAGTCCTCATTTAGGCATTTCCCACTCGTGTACTTGGGCTCAATACTCAGAACCTTCAATACAAGAACACCGACTGTCATCACTGTGGCTACGGAATACTGGAATAAGTCCGAAGCCCGTCAGAAGGAAGCTGTTGAAGTCAGGAACGGCATATGTCGTAATCAGATTCTGTGCCGTGCTTCCAAAGAGCAAGGCAGCTTGTGCGCAGTGATGAACTGTCTATATGGAATGCTGCTCTGTATTTGGGGAAGAGCGGCAATAGGCACGTAGCTGGGCTGCATCAGGCACTTCTTGGACTTGGTGAAGGATGCAAGTAAGTGAACTCCCACCGTTGGCAGAAGCAGACTGGGTTAGCTGCTGCTCTTGACAGTAACAGGTGTGTGTCTTCTCCCGGCATTCCTGCTCCTCATCCCAGTCCTAGAGAGGCTCCAACCTGCACATAGGTGCAGATAGACAGCAGGGCCTCACTAGTGACAGCTTGACTGTACGTACAAATTCCTGCCCAGACCTCCTTATTAGAAAGTGGCATTTGATCACTTCGTTTGTTAGGAATGACTCATTTCTTCACCTGTGGACGTGGTCCAGTGGTTCAAAGGTTCAGATATGTGAGCCATTTAAACTACGTCGCTGATCCAGCTGTAGTTTTATGCCTGAATCCCATGGAGTCCTGTCCTCACTGGCACAGAAAGAATTCCAGCTGATGGTTGCACCCTAACTTCCAGCCAGTGGCAAGCTTGACAGACTTGCACTGTACTCCCTCCCACTCTCTCTGTGTCAGCTTAGCGCTGTTGCTCCCTCCCCTTACGGAGCACGGTTTGCTTCGCTTCTCCACGTCTGGCACAACCTTCCCCTGTAAGGAGAAGACAGTTGTTATAGGATAGCCCCTTGGTATTATATAGATGCTAAAACTTAGATGACAGGGGGAAGGCTTGGGGCCTCTCAGCTATGCTTAATATAGTATGCATTGTGAAGTTCATCCAGTGTATCTGCCCTGAGGGACATGTCAAAACATGACTGTTTTCTAAATGACACTTATTTCTAGTCAACATGTTAATTATGAAATAGAGTTTTAGAAACAACCCATGGGGGCAAAAAAACGCATGAGTCCTTGGTTTCTAAACATCATCTTAGAGTCATTTAAACTCTTGTCAGTGAGCATGGCCTTTGTGTTGGGTTGGTTCCTGGGAGTTTCAGGTACCACAGATGGACCTGGTCTCACAATGAGACGTTTTATGAGATCATCAAAGCTGTTGAAAGACAATGCAGCTTCCTCTGTCTCCAAGAACAGAGCTTGACAGTAACATTTCGGAACAGATGTTTCCACAGCCTCCACATGTTTTTATTTGGTGGCACAAAGGCTGTGTTATTCATGAAATGGTCTGTTAGAGAATTAGTTCCCCTGTGTGGGGGTCGTGGGAATATGTGTTATATAAATTGGCTTTACTTCTGGCTCTTAACTCAGCCAGTCTGCTGGGTTGGGCTCCAACAAGTTCCAGGTTTGAGGCCACAGCGTCACAGAGGCTGCAGCAGTGACCTAGCCTAGCACCTTCCCCAGTGTGTATCAGGCCAGCTAGCCAGAAACCATCATCTCACTTACAAAAAAGCAGAAGCCGAGTAAGGACCGCAGAACTCAGGTCTCATGAAGCACAGGCAGAGAGTGGGGGCATTCCTGTGGCAGGTCACTGACATCATCACCCCCAGTACACGCCCACTTCTGCAGCTCAGGATGTTGATTTTAGATACCCGTTTAAAAGGAAAACTGCCGTGCTGGGATGCTGGCACATAGGACATGGTTTCAGGATCTCCCAAGAGACCTTGGTGTGACTGGCCAGTAATGATGAATAAGAGAGCTGGTCATTTTCACTTCCAATGTCTTATTTTTCAACTGTCCTGGTCTGTGCTCTCTACTACGCCCAGTAGGACAGACGTCAGCACACTGTGGCCCTGGGACCACCCACGTCTGACCTTCTGCCTGCTTTTGTAAATGTAGTCTAATGGGATCCCAGCTGCTCTCCTTCATGGTCCATTTTCTGTGGCTACTTTTGCACTTTGTCACCAGGGGCTACTTAGCTAGTGAAACCTAATGTATTTACCAAAAAGTGCGCCAACGCCTGCAATGGGAAGTCACATACATACTGTGACTCAGCCCATGAAGAAGACATTTGATCCTTACACTCGGGACACAGAGGCAAAAGGATCACTGGGCCAGACTAAGCTACACAGCAAGACTCTGTCTCAAAATAACACCAAATAAGAAAAAGGGGCACATGTAAGATTTTAGTAATTCAGATTTTGAAGTCATTTGGAGAATATAAGAGCTATAATTGATGTTAGCTATCCTATCACGGGAGGGCAGTTAAAATATACACAGACAAACATGAAAATCAAGATCTTAGAAAAAGAGCTGGGCGGTGGTGGTGCACGCCTTTAATCCCAGCGCTTGGGAGGCAGAAGCAGGCGGATCGCTGTGAGTTCGAGGCCAGCCTGGTCTACAAAGTGAGTCTAGGACAGCCAAGGCTACACAGAGAAACTCTGTCTCGAAAAACAAAAACAAAAACAAACAAAACAAAACAAAACAAAAGTGAAGACTAAAGTAAAAATATTTTTTTAAAAAAAATCTTAGAAAAAGACCCAAAAAGCATTCTAAAATGAAAACGATATTTTCTGACATATAGTATGTTCAGATGTTTAAAAGCTATGTGACGTTTGGCTGCTGCTGTCTTTGTTTCTCTCTCACATCTAAGTGTCGGGTCCCAGCACTCCACACATGTGCATTTCTGGCCGTCCTGAGCAATGAGGTGGCAAGCACAGGCTTTGCTGTGGTGCTTACACGCTAACTTATACTTGAGCAGATCGATCATACACAATCATACACAACCATAGAAGGGTGAGTCGCAGATGCCTGAGAACAAGAGCCGTGTTGGTAGAGAAGTAGACAGAGGAAGTTACACGAAGACACTGAGAGCTAGGTGTGTGTCTCATGCCTGGAGTGCAAAGGACCAGATAGCACTCCAGTGTAGAGCACCTGCCAATACAGGAGGCCCCAGGTTCAATCCCCAGAAACATGTACACACAGCCCTTAGAGAACACATAATATTAGGTACTGTGACAGGCTGGGGTGGAAGGAAGACACACACACACACATACAGCGAGAGAGAGACAGAGAGACAGAGAGAGAAAGAGAGAGAGAGAGAGACACAGAGAGAGAGAGAATGTTAACTGTAAACCTCTTTATTTCATGAGCCAAAATAGTCTACTTTGTCAATATATAAAAAATACATTGTTAGATTTGAGAGATTTAATGCAAGGGCTAGAGAGATGGCTCAGTTGGTGAAGCGCTTGGAGGCCCTAAATTCAGTCCCCAGAACCCACATAAAAGGGCTGAATAGAATGGCATGCGCTTGCAAGGGCTGGAAAGCAGAGACAGGGTCTTGCAGGCCAGGCAGGCCGACCTACTTGGTGAACCCCAGGTCACAGTGAGAGATCCTCTCTCAAACAATGTGGATGGTACCAGAACACACCCAAGATGTCTTCTGGACTCAGTGCAAGTATGGGCACAAGTGCATACACACACACACACACACACACACACACACACACACACACACACACGCATATATGTATGAAGAAAGCATGAAATAACTTTATGATGTTTTTATTCACTCTAGGTCTATTGACTTAAATGAAATCTACTGTTAAAATTGACTTCACCTTTTCCTTCTTATTAGCCTGGCTAGTAGAAAAGTATCCAAATCTATAATGTCTTATTCATGTGATACATTACAAACTAGAAGTCACCACCACAGGGGAGTGGGAATATTGGTAGATTTCCAAAGTCTCTGTCAGATGTGAGTTGTTGTCACAGTCAAGTGAGCATACATTTTAACTCCCATGAGCAATTGTTTTGGCCCCTCACTCGTTACACAGAGAGACTGTCTCAGCTTGAAAGATGTTTTCAAGTTATATCCCATCCATTCCTTGGCTGGGCAGGCTCCTGAAAAGTAATTTTGAGCTTATCTAGAGCATCTGAGTGATGCTT
Organism: Acomys minous; assembly: GCF_964271855.1. Lineage (NCBI taxonomy): Eukaryota > Metazoa > Chordata > Mammalia > Rodentia > Muridae > Acomys > Acomys minous. The sequence goes on from NC_140486.1 coordinate 63,273,342, forward strand.
TTTTGTTGTTTTTGTTTTTTAAGTAGGCTGCTCTTCTATGTGGCTTTTGACCTTATTCCCTCCAGAGTCAAACTCCGTCCCCATCAGAGCCATTGACCCCACTACACCTTCCCTGCCCTTCCCACCCAAGATTGTTGGTACCTTTCCTAACCGAAAGGTCCGTGAATGAGCCTGGACTTGCTCCCTGGCATGTCAGGGACTCCTGCCTCCTGCCTCCTGCCTCCTGCCTCCTGCCTCCTGCCTCCTGCCTCCTGCCTCCTGCTTCCTGCCTCGCTTCTCGATTCTCATACCCACTGGCAATCCCACCGCCGTGGCAGAATCTGAACCTAAACCTCTGCCCACTTTGTGCCAGCCCCTGTGTGCCTGACCTTGCCTGGAAGAAAACGAGGTTGTGCTCCCTGCCTTCAGTTTTAATTCTCAGCCAAGCACCTCAGTGGTGAGTTAATGTCTCTCAGAGTCACATTGCGTCATAGTTCCCAGTAGGCACTTAAGAACCTTCAGCTGCCCCAGCTGCAGATGTAGCTGGCTGCCCATGCCTTGTCTGGAGTGGCCAGTTCCTCTTTGTCATGTATGTCAGATGTCTCTGAGCCACACCCCAGCCCTAATTTTATTCTAGTTTAAGTACTAACATCAAAAAATTAGTTCTGCCATGGCACAGGGCTTTAGTTTTAGAAAATAATGGGTACGATTAAAAAAAAAAAAAGCAACTGTTTATAGCCGACTGTTTTTCCTTGGAGGTCTACTGACACACAGGCATCCGTTTGCTGTCATTTTAGAGCCCTGATAATAAACCCTGAATCTGAACAGGAAAAAGATAAAATGCAGTTTGTTTTTATTTTCATGTGATTTTTCAAAAGGTGTGAAGATCCTAGTTTAGCGAAACCTTCGGTGGGATCGCCCCTTTTTAACATGATAATGAATAGCAATCTACACAGAGAAGCAGAAAGGGAGAGGATGTTGTCGCCACGGTGACAGCTGTCCAGCATAAACAGTTCACATCTCTTCTGCTTATCGTGTGTTTTAGGACAATTCAAGCTGCTGGAACAAGACCGGGATATAAAGGAGCCGGTGCAGTATTTCAACAGCGTGGAGGAAGTGGCCAAAGCTTTTCCCGAACGTGTGTACGTCATGGAGGAAATCACATTCAACGTGAAGGTAGCTCTAGAACCAGATATTTACCCCTCATTGAGACACTGTAACGTTCAAATGTATAATATAACACACTAGGTGTGTGCCATGCCTCCTAGGAACATTCTATCTGTCCTCTCAGTGGGTGACTGTTAGCATCTGAAACACCATAGGTGGTACAGCCCACCTGACTCCTAGCAACACACTTTATCACCACAGTCTTTATTCTTGAACTTGAAACTGTTAATTTCAGAAGCGAGATCTCTATATTATTTGTTTTTCTCGAGGCCGAGACAAATGCCAAGGAGTCAAATGCCAAGAAAAAACTCTTTAAGAAAAGAGGGATTTGTTTTGGCTCACAGTTTAAGGGGACAGTCCCGTCAGAGTGGGGAAGTCACGGCGGCAGGAGCTCAAGGCAGCTGGCCTGATTACATCCCAGTCAGAAGGCAGAGAGCGTGATGACTCCAGCTGCTCAGCTCCCTTTCTTCCATCCATGGATTAGCTCCCGTTACTCCAACCTAGAAAGTTCCCCGCTGACAAGGCCAGAGTCTTGTCCCCTGGCCGATTCCTACCCTGTCGTGCTCACAGTCAAGATGAAGCACCACAACTCCTAAGCAAATAAAAGATAAATTTACCTTGTTCTTCATCCTCTGATCTGTAACAACTATGTCACCAGAGACTCTGATAAGCTGGGGTTTCCACTCTTAGAAGCAATAGGGCCTGTGATGTACCAAAAATTTAAACATTTCATTTTTTAAAAAAGAAGTCAATCAGGAAGGAGAGAGCTCGCAAGCCCTCTTCCAGTGCCTGCACAGAGACCAACACATATCCGTTCTCTGTGGACTTACTGGTTCAGTGCACAGAGATATTTGATGTTCAGAATCCTGCCCAGGCACAGCCCAGTGTTGGCCACACTTCCTTCATCTTGCGTTCTCAAAGGGACATTGTACATCCACATATGAGCACCTCCTCTGGCTCACTAGGAGACTCACTAGGAGACCCACATGTGGATCCAGTTGTACCATTCACACACCTGTTCCATTTTGTCATCAACACCCACAGTCACTCTCAAACACCTTATAAAGTGTCCACGTTGACAGGATTTCCTGTTTACCCTCTTTTAAACAGGAAGTCCAACTAAGTTAGATTCAATGAACAGGGCAAAAGTTAGGAATCAACATACTTGTTTCTTAGAAATGCGTTCTCTCTGCACAGCACACTGCATGAGGTGTCATCCTAGGACAGCATCGGTGTCTCTGCATCACGCAGGAAACATAGGATCAGGCAGCTCCCAAGCAAACAGGTGGTTCTGCCTCTGACGATGGCTAGGGCACACCGTTCGTCCCCCACTCTGAAGACAGCCACCGTGGTCTGCTTTCTGTAGTTTCACTAAAAGAAGTAGTGAGAGTCTGTGGTGTAAAATCTATGTTTTATTTATATATAAAAGTCTGGTTTTTTAATTCCTCCAGTATTCTAGTGTATAAGCCATCAAGATAGCAAACCTTCACTTCCATCTTGATGAGAGCATATTCTCTATTTTTAAACTTACTAAGATTAACTAATTCATAGAATATTAAATCTAGGGGTGATGGTGGTTGGGTGGTTAGTTTTGTTTTTGAAGTTTTGGGGAGTTAGGAATCAAACTGGGGCTCCAAGCACACCAGTTCAGTGCTGCCACTCAACTGCCCTAGGAAGGTGAACATGACTTCCTGTGTGTTTTAGTAAGTCTTAACTTTCCACTTAAAACTTCTGTTTACAATTAGCTAAATGAAAAACTGAGTCAAACTAACATTTTTAGATTCTTCTATAAAAGTATTTTATCTCCTAAGTGGTAACTTGTCAGGCATAAATTTTTTTTTAGGATTTTTAACATTAACATTCTAATTTTGGTCACATGTTGTTCATGTAAAATGTTTTGAGACAGGGTCTCACAGTGTTCCCCTACGTAACCTGGAATTTACTATGTAGTTCAGGCTGGCTTCATACTCACAGAGATACACCTGCCTGGCATTAACAGCATGTGCCACCATACCCCACCTGGTGTACAGTATTTTTAAAGATGCCTCTCTAGAAGCTTTTTAAAATTTTTGTGGTAAGCCATTAAATATGGGCTGGGGAGATGGCTAAGTCAGAAATGTACTTGCTATGAATACACAGGGACCCAAGTTCAATCCCCAGAACCTGTATAAAAGCTGCACAGTGCCCCTGCCTGGAATCCCAGAGCTGGAGAGGCAGACAGGAAGTCTCGGGGCTTACTGGCAGCCACCCCAGCCAATGGGTGACTTCCAGGTGAAAATAATAATAATAATAAGGTTGAGGGTATTAGAGCAAGATAGTCAGCATTGACCTCTTACACACACACACACAAAGCATGAACATGTATAAATATACACAACACCAAAAAGAATGTGTGTGATAGAGATGCTGCTTACACGTCTGAGGGCACAGACTAGCGTATGAAATGTGAGCTTAGAGCAGCCAGAGATGAGTGGATTTGGATTGAGTTTTGAGCAAGCGTCAGTATTTGATAACGTAGTTATTTAATCCTTACAGGGTTTTAGGAGACCTCGCATCCAGTTTGCATCACTCAATGAAATGTTCACTTCTATTCAAAGAACCATTGGTAGAGAAACCTTGGGAGATTTGTAAAATGAAGCACACAGAACTTTGTGCGCTTTGTGAATGCACACCCAAGTGAGTGAACTGAGGCCAGTTGGAGGAGTGTCGACTGGGTGCTACACAGACTGGAGTTCCATGCTGGGGATCATGGTCTTTAACTAAAAGTAGACATGATATTGGTGCTGTGTGCAGACCGAGGAGGTAAAGAAAGCCGTGTTTGCCTATTACATCCCCTGGGACAGCCCACCTGAGATTCCAGCCTTAGAAAGCAGAGACAGTTGATCCCCAGCAGCTGATGAGCAAGACTAGCCACATCAGTGAGCTCGGGGTTTGATGAGAGCTCCTGGCTCAGGGAACAGGTAGAGCGATGGTCATGGGTGATTCTTGACATCAAACTCAGGCCCCCACATGCACCTGTGCATGCTTGTATTTCTGCTTGGGCATACACACATGAAGATAGAAAAAGAAAAAGAATGCCATAAATTAGGCCAGTAGGATACACTATTGAGATTGTTGTGGTTATAAAGTCATGACGAATTGGCTTTGTAATTGTCAAAAGACATACATATTTACATGCATGCATAAGTATGCATGTTTATTGAGTCAAAACTGAAATGAATTGTAATAATTTGAAGTAATATCAAATACATTAACATAATAGCAATTCAGGGTTGGAAATAATGCTCAGTGGTAGAGGGGTTTTGTTTGTTTGTTTGTTTGTTTGATACAGGGTTCCTTGAACTGCCTTTGTAGACCAGGCTGCCTCAAGCTCAGGAATCCACCTGAGTTGTGATTAAAGGCATTCCCCACCACTGCCCAGCTAGTAGTAGAGTTCCTACTTTAGCATATTTAGGCTCTAAGTTCACTCCTCAACATTGCAAAAATAATGAATCATAGTAATAGCAACACTTGTTCTGCCTTTTATTGAAGACTACAGTACAAGTTTAATTAAGTGCAGTGGATAATGTCAAAGCTATCAACACTTACTTAAAAAAGGAAGTGTCTTTGTTTCATTTTAGACTTTCTGCAGGGACTTATGATACAGTTCAGGCTGGCCTTGAGCTCACAGCAATCCTCCTACCTCAGCTGCCTAGGTACAGGGCTATCAGTGTGCTAATGCACTCACCAAGCATTTCTGCTAGCCTAAAATTAATAAAGAAAACCTGTCTTTAAAAGATGCCTTGATACATTTAAGGTTATTAAGATTATTAACCTGATTGCCTCATCGCTGGTGATTTGCGAAAAGAAAAAGAAAAAAAAAGGATTTCTATGCAGTATTTAATGGGTTAACTAACAAATGTGTTTTCAACTCCTACTGTCTGTCCAGGACTGTCCTCAATGGGTGTGCAGGTGTCTGTCTTCATGGAGACAGCCTAGTAGGAGAGGAAAATAATAAGTAAACAAATGTGTATCCCAACTCCAAGTACAAGTGTGGTGTATGTAGCCGGCTTGGAGGAAGGTTGAACCTGGGGAATTCATGTCTGGCCCCTCACCTCTGGAGAGTATAGTTTGAAACCCTGGGTATAGTTGTATTAACCTGAAACAGCCATTCTCAGTGGTGGGTGATTTTGTTCCTGGGACACACTGGCAGTGTCGATGCATAATTTTGTTGTGATTATGGATGGAAGAGGTTCCTGGCACTCAGTGTGGAGAGGCTAGGATTGCTCATGAGGGTCCACAGTGCACAACAATGAAGAGTGTCCATTCTAAATAGCAGAAGCCATATAGCCTGGAGATCAGGGAGCACCACAGCGTTCAGAAATGAGCCCGCAACAAGGTGGTGTGTCTTGGGCTTCTCCCAGCGTCCCTGGGTCCCTACCTGCTGAAGGGCATGGCTGGCATACCCTGCCCTCTACCCTGAACTTTCCAGCCCAGGAGCAGGGTCTCCCCCCACACTGTGTACTCCGGACATTTTGGGGTCCTTTCTCTTTTATCTCCTCTCTCTCTCTTTCTGCGTCTCTCCTCTTCTTTTCCTCCTCTCTGTGTGTGTCTTTCTTTCCCTCCCTCTCTCTCTCTGTCCCTCCCTCTGCTGCTCCAAATACACTTGCATTTATATGCTGTAACTTGTCTTGCATTCGCTTACATCACCACAGCAATAAACTTACCAGTGTCCTCAGAGCCAGGCTGGCAGGACAGATGAGCACCTGTACCATCCAAAACCTAACATGGTCGTGCATCCCAGCACATGAGAGGTGGAGGCAGGAGAATCAGAAGTTCAAGATTCTCCTCAGTTACATAGTAAGTAGGTCCGCCTGTCCCCAAAACAAAAGGAATGGCACTCCCCCTCCTGCCCTCATCACAGTTTTCCCTTTATTCTTCAGTCTTTGTTTTCCGTAATGAAAAATTTTACTTTTATTTCTGTGTGCGTGTGTGTGCACGCACAGACACACAAACACACAGACTCACACACACCTAAAAATAAAAATAAATCTCTTTTTAAACAGCCAATGATAGGCACATTCCATAACCTCAGAGCGCCGTATCTGCACCTGCACAATGGTAGTGAGATTCCACCGTAGACAGATGCATTGTGAGAATTAAGGGAAGCCATGCGGTCCAGCCCTTTTTAAGTATTTGGTGTGGTAGTTAGTGACCCACAGACTGTGGACAGGCCATTAGCTTCCGTACTGCTGCGTGGAGCATGCCCTGTCTGTTCACATGTTGGCAGTGGCTTCCTTCTCCCCAGCAGCAGTGAGAAGCGACCTGTGCCTCCCACATCCCATAAGGAAAAACCTGCCAGTGCCTGGTGCAGAACATTCAATCATACTAAATTGTTTCTCGTTTTAAAAGAATTCCCCCCACACAGTCTTTCACTTCCACTTTATTTAATACTTCCTAACCATTGTCTTCATTAAGCACTCCATATAGAGAAGCTAGATTTTGTCACTGATTCAAAATTGCCCCTTTATTCCAATATCTTTAGGGGACATTACGCTAATAGCTCGTGAGTTATTTGAAATGTCTTCAGCCTTTCAAACGCAGCCCGGTGCTGATGAGAAATTTTCCCACACATGCATTCTTGCCATCAAAATAATGACTAACCAATTAGGTTCTAATTCACGTTCTGTCATTATTGTAGCAACTAGAGCGAGAGGGGTGGGGAGAAAGTCGGCTTTGGCTTGGCATTGGATCTCCGCGATCATCCTGTCTTCACTGCTGCCCCCAAAAGCTGTAAAGTTACTGCCATTGGGTATAAAGGGGGCACTACTGCTCTAGACCGGGTGCTGTCATGCTGCTCTCAGGCCCAGTCTGTGAGATCAGCTTTCAGCTGTCTCAACAGACAATTCCCCAGAGGCAAAACAACAAGTGTGCATTGTCTCAAGAGAGGAAACTCACTCAGACGTGTGAAGTGTTGGTCAGATGTGGACAGTCACCGCCTCTACTTGCCCAGACTTCATAGAAGGACCCTCTGATTATTATGTTTAGGACTTGCCACATCAAAGCTGTCTTAGTTAGGGTTTCTATTACTGTGACAAAACACCATGACCAGAAACAACTTGAGCTATGCCAGCTGCCAAGCAAAGAAGTAACCAATAGTCCTACAAGCTGCAAAGCCTGGGAACCATAAACAGCGACCAAAGGCAAGATAGTCACAGTGGTGTGATAAAGGCATGCATATCTTGGGGGATAACTAACAGTTGTCTAAATGAACTTAAGTCTCACTCAGTGGGATGGAGGGAATGTGTGCTTCATTCTTTAAACTTCGCTAAGTACCCATGGCTAGAAAGGTCATAGACCCTAAGGGAGAAACCTACACTACAGTACTCCAAATTCAGAATAGGTTTTTAACTGTATTCTTTAAATTTATATCAGTAGATAAATATAGCTCTCCTCCCTCATCAAAGAAACCTTTCTTTTTCTTTGAGCAGACAGAAGCTACTACAGAGATCCATAGAGGTCAAAAATCAGAGAATAAGTGAGCAAGGGATGTCCGGCACCAGTTGGTAAATCTACAACATGATCCCTACACCTAATGCTCAGGAACATCATGGAAGAAGGGGCAGAAAGGCTGTGAGAGATAGAAGACCAGGATGGCTGCTATGGGATAGATTAAAGAAAACGGGAGGGGAAGGAGAGTGTTTATTTCATCTTACAGCTTGTAGTCCAACATCCAGGGATTCAAGGCAGAAACCTAGAGGCAGGAGCCATGGAGGAGTGCTGCCTACTGGCTTACTCCACATGGCTTGCTCAGCCTGCTTTCTTATACCATCTAGGACCACCAGCCCAAGAGTGGTACTGCCTACAGTAAGGGAAGCTGGGCCCTCTCATATCAATCAGGAGTCAAAGAAAATGTACTACAGACTTGCCTACAGGCATATCTTGTGAAGACATTTTCTCAGTTGAGAGTCCCTCCATAACCTGTGTCGATGACAAACTAGCCAGGACAGGTGTTATTGCCAAGCAACAGAGTGTGAGGATAAGGACCTCGGGATTTCTATTTTTTGGAATGGTAACAATAATAGTTTTTTATAATGTACAAGTTGTGCTAGATGTGATTGTAAGAAGTGTGAAGTGATAGGCATATAATGATCAAACCAAGCCGCCTAGCATCCATCACCTCACATTTGTAGCCTTTCCTCATATCCAGCTTTGACCAATAGCTCAGCATCCTCCACCCTCACTAAAACTGACCCGTTCTGGGAAATCCCCATCCCCTCATTAAAAAAGAAAATGGATCAACTGCGCAGGCTATTGGAACAATGGGTAAATAGTTTTTGCTCATATTACAATGGGAATGACTCATTTTGTCCCCTGCTACTATTTGATTTTATTTCCCACATAAAAGTGGGAACATGCAATATTTATCTTTCTTTGTCTAGCTTATTTGGCTTAGCATAATGTCCAGACTTATCGATGCTGTCATGGATGGAGTTCTTTCCTTTTCTCTTAATTCTGAATGATAAATTGTCTAGGCGTAAGACTCATACGAATTAACATAATTTCTTAATACTGATAAATATGCTCAAAAATTTAATATTATAATGTTGTAAACAATCCAACAAGACGAGTTTGGGCCTTTGTAACCATTGATTTTAGATCCGGAGGGGCCTTTAGACATCACCTAGTCTTGTTTCCTTTAGAAAGAAAAACTAAGAAGCAGACACCTTAGCTGACCTCAGTGACTCACCCAGTAAAGTCTAGAATGGATTCCAGGTCTCCTAGCCCAGCGCAGCTGCCCTTAGGCTCTGCCATGTTCCCTGTGTGCTTGAGGTAGGATGCGCGATTGTAATCTCAGCATTCTTTCGCTGTCCCAATAACCTGTACAGTTGACCCATTTTCTTTTTTAAATGTAAATAGGCTACACATGCAGTACACACCTGCAATCCCAGCCAGTTTAGAGACAGCACGGATACCCAGGCCGAGGTCGGGTCATCCCTGCCTACCTAGAGAGTTTAAGGGATAGCCTGGTTGTCACTTTGTTTTGTCTGGGGAGTATAGTTTAGTGCTACCCACTGTTACTAGTTTAAAATGACACTCCAGGTTTCTGGCTTGATAATTCAGAGACGTGACCACCATGTGTTTTAAGCATCTAATAATGTCAATGTGAGGACTATTCCTGGGATTGTTCAAAATAGACTAGGGCCGATTTGCTCCGACATTTTGCTCCAGAATCTTAGAACCTGGGTAAACCGAGCCAACCAACATTCAGGGTAGCTGTGAACTGAGCAAAGTGCTTTCCAAAATGACTACATAGCCTTTTCTGCTATTTAAATAAAATGTTTGAGGAAAATTTAAACCTACCTTCATCTCCTGTTCTAAAACCTGTTGACACTCTGTTGAGATATAATTTTTGCCTTCAGGAGCCACTCTATCCTGATAACTCAGTATCTTATGGTCCTGTCTTCGTCACGCACACCCTTGTGTCTGTTAGAACAGCTGCCTTAGTTCTCCCTCCCCTGGGCTTTCTCGCCATGTCTGATCTGCTGGGCTGGAGTTGGGAACCATGTCAGATAGGGCTTTGACTAGCTCAGAAGACCACTGAGCCAACTTTTCTCCCAGACCTCACAGAGTGACACACCTGTCTGCTGGTCACTGAGAGACTCCCCGGCACACAGGCTTGTTCTTGGCCCCATGACACAAAGGTTAGAAAAGGCTAGTGGCTACGCATGCAGTGTAAGCTTTGTCAGGGAGAGAGGGGAAATCGTAAGGTAACGAATAAATCTGGTTTTTAAAAATCATATGGTTTTCTTAGAATGAGTCAGATGCCAAGGCCTGTGGAGGATGCTACACTGGCAACGATGTGGGCTTCGTGGTCGTAGTGTTTGAAGACCACTCAATGCTTTTTTGTTTGCTGAGGCTTTGTAAGCTCTGCTGAGAAACCAGCAGTTGGCAAGCTGTCTGCCATGCCATGCTATGCCACCACCACCAAGTCAGTGCCACTGTGCTTGCCATCCCTGCCTATTCCCTGTTTTAACACACACATACACACACATATACACACACATACACACACAGTCAACATTTATCTCAACTCTTAAAGCGCTAGTTTTTTCCATTTTCCCAGAAGTCAGTTATATTTGGGATATCAGTCATTGTGTATTTAATCGACATATATCTATGTTATTGAGAACTGGATATTTTTTACAGCAACAACTTTTACAACAACAACTTTATTAAAGTGAAGAAATAAAGTTAACTTCAAAGAACCCCATTTCCACTGTCACTATGAACTTAAATCTTCATTAAGAAACTGCAAGTTAAATTGACTTTCTTCTAGTGCTGTTGTCTTGGCATCTCTGTTGCACTGTTTGGTTATTAGAGACACATTGCTTACTGGGGCCAGAGAGAGGGAGAGGGAGGGAGAGAGAGGTGGGGAGGGAGGGAGGGAGAGGTGGGGAGGGAGAGAGGGAGGGAGAGAGGGACAGAGAGAGATGGAGGAGGGAGGGAGAGGGGGGAGGGAGGGAGAGAGAGAGAGAGAGAGAGAGAGAGAGAGAGAGAGAATATGAACACATATGTGCCTGGGTGCACACACATCCAAAGTTTTACATCAGTGGCTTAGAGCGTCTTGGGGGTATTAATTCTGAGTGGCATTATGAGCAGTAAAAGCCTGGTCGTTTCCTGGATTAGACCTATTAGAGTTGTTTAGATAACACACTTTGAATTACTTCCTCTCAGGAAACATTGAAGCTGGGAACGCTAACCAGGCTCACATACCGAAGCACTTAGACAGAACACGTTGTTTCTCTTGCAGTTAAGGAAAAAAAAATTGAAAGGAAAGAAATTAGGCAAATAAATCACATGCACGGAAACCTACAAGGACTGCTGGGCTCAGCAGCCAGGGGACGAGCATTTCTCTGTGAGATCCCACATCTGCCCTGACGGTGACCACAGAATTGGTCAGGCTGTTTGAATCATAACGTATGCAGGGCTGTTTGCCAGCATTAATGACGACATCAGGATTGGAGGCACAGCTCTGCAGCCTGTGCTCATGTACATTATGTGTTTTATATGTAGAAGAAGGGCTGATTTACTGAGCACACAGACACTGTGTAGGCAGAAATGTCGAGTGTGCCCAGATAGTGACATTTCCTGCGGAAAGTTTGCTGTGTTCAACCATGCACATCCTGTCTGCTCCATGTCTGGGAAGCTGGCTGACATCCTCTTTAGTGCAGTTCATGGATGGTATTTCACATGACCTATAATTTCTTCATTCTGGAAAGTGCATGTTTATACAGGTATGTTAGAGAAAAGTAGAAACAACAATTTAATTGCATAGGAAGAATCATATATATTTACAGGATTGGGCTTGGTTCCATAGCAGGGTACTTGCCTCGTGTGGGCAGAGTACTGGGTTCAGTCCTCAGCATTGCAGTGGGGGGGGAGACACTAGAGAGGAACAGTGGTTTGTTTTTTTTTCTTCATGTTTGAGGGGCACGACTGAGTCTCCTAATGCTAACTGAAGGTGTGTTGCACAAGTGGAAGAGAAACAGACGCAAAATCATGAGCGCCACGTCTTCAGAACCCCCGAGTTTCCAACAAGATTACACTCAGAAGGAAGTGTGGTGATTGAGCCGAGAGCCTCACAGACCGCTCTCCTCTAAATCAGGAAATTTTGACTCATTTCCTTTGGGCTACGTCTGTAATGATGCACCAGGTTCTATTGTGATACTAAGTTTTATTCCAAGTTAACGCATTCGATAAAAGCGAGCTGTCTTCAGTGTGTGGGGGGGGGGGGGAGGGGGAGGATAATGCTAAGATAGTGGCTCAGGCTTGGAAACAGTAGTGGGTGAAGCCGCCTGCCTTCCCAGTGTGAAAACACACGCAGGGATATAAATGCAAATGGGGTAGAGAATAAGTCAGGTGTTCTTGGAAGAGCGCTGCCTTTGCTTACTGAGTCCCTCCCCATGCCAAAACCTGTGGGCAGTCATCCATGTTTGTCCATTTATCCAGCAGAGTGAATACGGATGAAAGGGGGGTGCTAAAATGTTATACAGTTTGTCTACAGCCCCCTACTGTTTCAGGCAATGTTGAGACTCAGCATGTGGTTTCATGGCTATGTTAACTAATAGCATTGTACCAGTCGCATTCCAAAGGCCATGGTCCCTTCCATGACTGGCAGGATTTTTGTGGAAAAGCACATGGTACATATTGTAGAGTTGATGGGTCATATAGTTGCTTGCAAACACTCGATGCTGCCTTTGTCGAGAGAAAGCAGCCTGAACTAGACATGAATGGATGGGTGAGACAGTGTCCTCATAAAATCAGACGGTGGCCTGGAGTTCCACCATGAGCAGTAATTTGCTGACCTTTGATCTGCATACATGGTTATAAGCTTCACTAGGTGCGAGGTGAAGTTAAAAGCCACAGATACACCTTAAAGGCTCCAGCGAACAGTGGAGGATTCCTGAGACCAAGGTCAAGAAAATAAGATGACCAAAGCCCTGACGCTACCGATCCCGTAGAAAAAAAAGCTGGGGCTGGAGAGGTGGGTCAGCGAGTCACGTGCGTGCCATGCAAGCATGAGAAACTGAGCTCAGTGCCTAGCACTCAGGTCAGAAGCCGGGAGTGATGGCACATGCTCTACTCTAAACTCTGAGGAGACAGACCCACAGGGACACCTGGGCCTGGCTGGCCAGCCACCCTACAGTCTACTTGCTGAGCCTCAAGTACCAATAAGAGTTCCTGTCTACAGAAAGGGGTTGGGGAGGGTCTCCTAAGAAGCAACCCCTAAGGTTGACCTCTGGTCTCCACACATGCATGTGTACCCATGGGCGTCACAACATGAGCACAGGTGTGGCACAGTCAGAAATTATTTCAAACCAATGTTCCTACTCCATCACAGAAACTGAGAAGCCACTTAGAGCAGGTAAACACTGGCTGAAAGAAAACAGTGAGATACAAGTCTTTAAAACATTAACACACCAGCCTGGTCTACAAAGCAAGTCCAGGACAGTCAAGACTACACAGAGAAACCCTGTCTTGAAAAACCAAAAAGAAAAAGGAAAAAAAAATTAACACTATTTCTGTGAGTCACCCAAAATGGACCTTAAACCCCCGCACAAAGCACCATTAAGCTAAGATTGTGTTGGCATCAGGTGTTTACAATGACTCCTCTGGAAAAATCCGCTCTGCCATGGAAACACAAGAGTTGTTTGTTTTTTATGGCACTAATGCTGAACAACAAATTGCTTATTCCAGAGATTAATATTACATAGAGACGACTTGTAATGATAACAGGTTACTTACAGAGATGTCTCTGCCTAGTTTTTCTATATGCACACTGGCATTTGTTGGTCAGGAAGCAGTGTGAACCTCATCGATCACTTCAGGCAGACACTTTTTATTGCCAAGAAAAAGTTCAGTTGTGATAAACACTAAGCCTGATATTGAGAGCTGATAGAGACAGATTAATAAAACTTCAGGCCGTTCTTCCCTGTGACTGAGGTCTATAAACCATAAAGCAAATACTATTGAAGAAAATCACACAGTATCATAATAGGTGCACCATAAACATATATACATATATATATTATTCCAATCATGTGGTCATTTTAGAATTTAGAAATTTACTGCTGGAATCATAAAAGTGTATTGAAATAAAAATAAAATAAAATATAAATATAAAAACCCTGACCATTTTACTGGATACTGAAATAGCAATTGATTTAAAAATTAATTTCTTTGTAGAAATTTTTAGAAAACCAAAGTTGGAAAGTTAGTTACACATGTGGGTAAAGACTGCCTCAGGCCACTGTGTTTCTCCTAGTTTTATACTGAGGGCTGACAGGAGCCATGTAAAACCCCAGCAGTGTGAAAATACTCGCTCCTCCCACCATGCCATTAGAAAGAACAGGTGGAAATGGAAAAGTTGGAGATCCTTTTTTTCATCATTTGTCTAAGATAGAATCTCCTAACTCCTAGAGCATCCACTGGAGGGCGAACTCAAGGTAGGGGCTGGAGAGATGGCGCAACTGTGTGTGCCAGGATCCCAGCACATCAGGGACTGTAACTCCTCCATGTAACTCTTGCAACACCCTCTTCTGGCCTCTGCAGACACATCCATGCATGTGTGCACACATCTACATATAGACACACATGGATTTTTTAAAAATCGTTTTAAAAAAAATAACAATTCTGTAAGTTTCTACTTAGTAAGATGCAGAAAGTAGCAACAAAATGCATGCCTGCAGCATACGTTAAAAACTTTGTTGCCATTACTTTTTAATTTCTCTTTATTGTTCATTACAACAGTCCTTCCGGCTTCTTTGTTTTTCAGGTGAGTGACTGAGGCATAGATCAGTGGGAGAGCACCTGCCTGGTTTGGTACCCTGGCGTAGAGACAGTGGGGAGAGGAGGCAGACTAATTCTCGGTTTGGGTGTGTCGGATAGCTCATGACTAGAGTCCAGTGATAGCTCGGGATATTAAGCCAGAAGCATCTTGGAGTACAGAATTGGTGCTCATCTCTTGGGCGTTATTAAGTCTGATCATTCCATCAGCATTGCTCCAGCCTCTTCCGTGTATTATTCAGTTTGTCCTCCTAGCACTCACAGCCATCCTAGAGCAGTGGTTCTCAACCATCCTAATGCGGTGATGCTTTTCCTGTTTTTTGTGCTGACCCAACCATAGCATTATTTTTGTTGCTACTCCATAACTGTAATTTTGATACCATTATGAATCGTAATGTAAATATTTTTTTGGAGACAGAGGTTTGTCAAGCTGGTCACGACCCCACAGGTTGAGAACTACGGTTCTAGAGGAAACTCTTTAAGGCCATACAGATGACCTATTTTTTAGGTATTTTTATTTAGGTATTTTTCCCATATCCTGGTGCCTTTGTTCTCCTTCACCTCCTCCCACACCCTCTGCACCCCTTCAACCTCCTAACAGGTGTCCTCCTGTTTCCGTTTCTTGTAGTTTTGCTAAAGGCCCACTGCTCTTAATCACGGTTGCTTGCCTAAGCATGCATGAGGGGTTATTTCCTGGCTTCTGGGCAGCTCACCAGTAGCTACACCACTGGAGAAACCTGGCAGTAGCCCCTTCGATGACTTGCTCGTTATTTAAACTTCTCTGCGTTCAGCACCTGTAAATGACTGAGAGGTGGCAAGAGCAAAACAGGAGCTCTCCATTTCACCGTTCCTCCACATTTGTTGGCTTTTCACCATTCCTTTGTCTTCATTTCTTTGTGAATTTTGCTGTCAGTATGAATGTGGTCCTATTCTATTGAGTAGATTGTAATTTGTCATGTTATATTTATGTCCCAGATTTTGTCAGTGGGAACTAAGTTGGGCCATCTCCTGTGTCCTCCTGATCATCATCATACGAGCTGTCTGTTTTCTTGGCAAAACAATGTGCCATGCTCATGAAGGCTGTACCTCTCCTGCTCTGCCCTGGATGGGGTTATTTCTTCAGAGTGTCCTGGTTCCTCATGGACGCTGGCTTTGGAATATAAGAAGTGTGTGTGTATGTCCACACACATCCTAAAAAGTAACTCATTTTACTGTTTTTTCCCTTGTTTCTTCTTTTCTAAAAACAATAAGTAAATGAATAAGCAGAAGAGATAAACATATTTAAGCACAAAAGGTTCTATATAAGCCCTGGCTGAAATGCATCCTCTCAGCTATTTCACTTAACCTCAGTGGACTCGTCCTATCAATCAGCAGAGGGTTCTTCTGCTCTGTTTGGGTGGACATCACAAATAGGCAACCTGCGTCTCTCCTGGTGTAAGCCACTTTCGAGTTTTGAGCGGCAGCAGACCCGCACCCAGCAGCTAATGCTAGGAGCCCTGGCAGCCCCCACTCCTGCTACTCAACTTACAGCCACTAGCTAGAGCGTTTCCAGCTGCTGGGGCCAGTTGTTTTGTACAGTTCCTCTGCCTTTTTAGCGCTCGCCTTCCTTAGCTTCTTGCCGTCTTGGCCCTGTTCTCAGGTGATTGCAGTCTCTTCCTATCTGTTGTCTGGGACTACAGGCCCAAGAGTTTTCTGTTTATTCTATCAGAAACTTCGTCTTGTCCACCCACGATAAAGGACCACAGTAAGCAGTGAAACCTCCCAAAGCACTTGTTGAGATCTAGAGGGAAACACAAGGCCTGTGGGGGATGGGGAGGCAGTGTAGAAGAGAGGTCTCCTTAGCTGACCCCCGGAGACTGAGAGGAGGGCTGTTTATACATCCAGTCACACGTGTACACAGCCTCCTCTTCGCTAACCACAACATTTTTGCACGGTCACGCCAGTCTGCTTAGGCACCCTCTGCAGGCAGACGTGGGTGTGGGCATCTGGACCCGCTATCACAGTAGAAGTCATATCTTCTAGGATCACTGGTGTGTGGCGTGACAAGTGAAACAGCCGCCTGACTTGTCCCCTAGAAAAGCCACAGTGGCCTCTGCAGGCCAGAGCAGCTGGGGCGGGTTTACACTGGCTTCCAGTTGGCTAGAGTGAACTCCCTGAGTACTCATGGTCCATTTTCTTGTCGCACTAGTAATCTCACACACACACACACACACACACACACACACACACACACACATACATATATAATATACTTTGATGATATCTCCCCACTCTCCTTTCTTGTCTCCCTCCCCCTGTACTCTTCCTTTGTGACACGCCCCCATTCTACCTTGCTCGGCGTGGTCTACTTCATTTTAATGAGCACAGGTGATGTTATGTACTTGAGCAAAGGCGGCTCGCCACTGGCTTCACCACTGAGGCCTTTAACCCCCTGTCCCCCTGCAGCCTTCTCACTGCTTCTCAGAGGAGGATAAGGCCACCCTCATCCCTGATGGCAAGGCGATGGGCCCCGTGTTGAACAGGTCTCGTGCAGGTAGTCACTGTTACTGTTTGCTCATGGATATAAGAACCAGGTTACGGCCTCCCCACCCTCTGGTTCTTACAGTCTTTCCCCCTCATTCTTCTGCAGTGTTCTGGAGCATTGGATGAAGTGATGTAGATACCCCATTTAAGGCTGAGCACTTAACGGTAACTTGTTCTCAGAACAACCAGAAGCTTCCCTGGCCAAGGCTGACAGCAACACTGATCTATGGGTATAAACATAAACATTTAAAGGAAAGTTGCACGTGCTCACATGCACAAACACACACATGCACACACACACGCACACCACACCACACCACACCAGCACCATAACTACTGAAATAAGTACTACTCTCTTGATCTAGGAAAATGGGTTGGTTAATTGACAGCCTCAGTGGGGATTTTTAGTCAGAATAACATGAGATTTGTTATTAAATATAGTTGGTGATTAGAAAGATACAGAAAGTTAAACAGTATAACTATGATGGGACAGAGTACTATGATGTATGTCCTCAAAATAGAAATGTATACATAAACCTTTAATACATGTGAAAGATGGCACTTCAGACCAACTACAAATGGGGTAGTACTTAGGAAGTATACTAACCACTACATTGATTTTAAATGTAGAGGTAGATCTTTCTCTTACCTAAAGAGAACTCAGTTAAATACATGTAGTAGTAGGTAAAGCCACCCATGTGCTGGGCGGCCATGTTGGTCGTTACACCAGCAACTCCCAACTTGAGTGCAACTGAAATTTTGGACTGAATAGTCTCGTCTGGGGGCGGGACAACAGGCTGCCCTGTGCATTGTTCATTCTCAGCAGCAGCCTGGACTGTACCCAGAGATATAAAAAATAGATCTCCTCGTCATGGCAACCAAAATGTCTCCAGAAAGTGCCACATATCTCCTGGGAGGGTTGTAAAATCACCCTGGTTTAAAACCGTCAGTCTCCTGGTGGCACTCAAAGAAAGAATAGGCAGACTACCAAGATAAGACTTGTTAGCCTGCAACCGTAAAGTGGGGGAGGAGATCCCCCTGGGACATGGACCTAAGGGAGGGGAATAGGGTGGGGGTAGGAGGGTAGGAGGAATGGAAGGATACAAGGGATGGGAGAACAATTGAGTTGTAATCTGAATAAGTTAATAAAAAATAAATAAATAAAAACTTTTAAAAATAAAATAAAACCGTTGATCTCTGTCTTCTCAGCTAGGAGTATAGCAACCCAGAATAAATCACAAAAGATAATTCTGGAAATACTGTCTGTATTTTTACTTTTTAAAAAAGAAAGAAAGAATTTAGAGAAGCTACAAAATTACAATCAAGGAACAAGTCAAAAGCTATATAGCATAAAAGCCATTCATTTTATGTAAAAAGAGTAGCTTGGAGGAACCCAAAGAACTAAGTTAGTACCCCTGCATCTGCTCACTAATAGTCAGAGCTTTAACACAGGACAGGAACTCAGAAATTAAGGATGCAGCTTTGTCTTCGGGTTAGTGAGGGATGCGTACAGATGGATAAGAAGCAACAGTGGCGTCACAGGTGCACAGAGCTGTGTGCCCGCTGCTCTGCGTCTGCTGCTGCTTCGGTGGAAATCACTGGACTGTCAAAACTTTCATTGCAGCACTATTTATAATTGCTAAATGTTGGAAAAACTCGTTTTTCTTAACAAAAAGGAAGTGGTCAAAACAAAGTAAAGCCCATCTTTGTGTAATAGGTACACGAGAATAATATTATTGGGGAAGTTTATACAGGGGCAGGGGAGGGCTTACAGTTGAAAACTCCAGTGAGAGTGTGGATTTACATATCTGAAATAACTGACACAAGCCATTTTGGTTTTTTTTATTTATATAAGATTTTGACATGATATGCAGTAGGGAAGTAGGGAAGTAATATAGGTTCATGTTATTTTTATATTTTATATTTCCACCAGTGAACACGAATACTTTGCATAATCATTTTTAAATAGAGGAATAAAGCATTTTAGAGGCTTGATGTATAGTTCGGTGGTAGATGACTTGACTGGCTTCCTCAATGATCAGGTTCAATATGTAGCACCACACACATATTTTAAATCTTTTATTTCAGTTCCAATATTTAAAAATTTATTAATTAGGAATTTATTTAAAACGGCAAAACTTGAATAAAAATTTAAATAGCAAAAAGAAAAATTCTTCAGTGTTTATGAAAACATTATTTATAATGTCAAAAGGATAATCTTACTACTCTAAACTAATTATCCACCAAGTAGGTCTCTGTGTTTATAGGGTTAAACCTGTTTTAGTAATCCAGTGTAAAAGCCCACACCTAACCCTGGCACTTGGGAGACAGTAGCAGCTGGCGTCAGCTACCTGGTGAGTTTGAGGCCAGCCCCAATTATGTGAGGCTGTATCTCATAAAGATGAAAATTTAAAAAATAAATAAACTAAAAGTATAAATTAATATTGTCTTATATGAAAGGTTTTTTTTCCCTTTGGCTAAGGAGCTATCAATAGTCCATGGCTGCTAAGGGAGGGGTCTGGTGACCACTGGTAGGTAAGTCATCCATGACCCAGTAAATGACCCCACAACTCATTCACACGCAAGCAAGCCCAATTAACTCAGTATGTTATTCAAAAAATTAAAAAGATGAAAAAAGTAGAAGGGAGCATATTGGGAGAGAAGGGTTCTATAGAGAGTGAGGGGGACTGCGAGAGGAAAACGGAGGTGATTCTGATAAAAATACATTATAGACATGTGTGAAACTGTCAAAGAATAAACCATTATTTTAAAACGAGAAATCTTTCTGCACCGTTCACCAGCGCTCCTCTCCAAGGCAAAGTATATGTGACAAGTAGAGCTGGCTTTTGTTAGCCACATGAATAAAAGTGGATCCTTCACATTCAGAGTTAAAGGGAAGCCCAGCGCTCACGCACATGCGTGTGTTTGTCTTCACTAACGTGTGATTCGGTTTATCGTGTCATAGGTTGCGTCAGGTGACGGTAACGAAGACACAGAAGTGTACAACATCACCCTGTGCACTGGGGATGAACTCACCCTGATGGGCCAGGCGGAGATCCTTTATGCAAAGACCTTCAAGGAGAAGTCTCGGCTCAACACCATCTTCAAAAAGATTGGGAAACTCAATTCCATCAGCAAGCTCGGGAAAGGCAAAATGCCGTGCCTCATTTGCATGAACCACCGGACCAACGAGAGTATCAGCCTTCCATTCCAGTGCAAGGGCAGGTTTAGCACCCGAAGTCCCCTGGAGCTCCAGATGCAGGAAGGGGAACACACCATCCGAAACATCGTGGAGAAGACTAGGCTCCCCGTCAATGTGACCGTGCCCAGTCCGCCGCCCAGAAACCCCTATGACCTGCACTTCATCCGCGAGGGACACCGCTACAAGTTTGTGAACATCCAGACCAAGACCGTGGTGGTTTGCTGTGTGCTGCGCAACAACAAGATCCTCCCCATGCATTTCCCTTTGCACTTGACTGTCCCCAAGTTCAGCCTCCCGGAGCACCTGGTGAAGGGAGAGGCGTGGCCAGAAGCCCTGGTCCACCACTGGCTGGGCATCTGCCAAGAGCAGTTTGACATCGATGAGTATTCACGGGCTGTCCGCGATGTGAAAACGGACTGGAATGAAGACTGCAAGAGCCCCAAAAAGGGCCGTTGCTCCGGCCACAACCATTTACCCAATTCCCTCAGCTATGCCCGCGACGAGCTCACCCAGTCCTTCCACCGCCTCTCGGTCTGTGTCTATGGCAACAATCTCCATGGCAACAGCGAGGTGAACCTCCATGGCTGCAGGGACCTTGGGGGAGAGTGGGCCCCGTTTCCTCATGACATCCTTCCCTATCAAGAC
Organism: Acomys minous; assembly: GCF_964271855.1. Taxonomy (NCBI): domain Eukaryota; kingdom Metazoa; phylum Chordata; class Mammalia; order Rodentia; family Muridae; genus Acomys; species Acomys minous. The sequence goes on from NC_140486.1 coordinate 63,294,187, forward strand.
TCTGGTGACAGTGGGAGCGACTACCTTTTCCCGGAAGCTAATGATGAGTCGGCCGGCATCCCTGGGAAGTCAGAAGTTCCCTATGAAGAGCTGTGGTTGGAGGACGGCAAGGCGAGCCGCCAGCCTCTCACTCGGTCGCTCAGTGAGAAGAGCAGGTGTGACCCCTTGAGAGGCTCCACGCGATCCAAATGTACAACTTCTCTTCCTGCTCCTGCAACCCCGGGAACCACAATGAAGTCTTCAGAAATCACCCTACCTCCACCTCCAGTGCCTCCCAAATCTGAAGCTGTAAGTCACTCCTGTGTGCGAATGGTGTGCCAGTGTTTCTTGTCTCTGCCCAGTCAGAGACTCGTTTATTTTCTTAAAAAGCAAAAACACTTCCCAATTAAAGATTATCAGAATGAATAAGGGTGCGTAATCTGGAGTGAAGAGTGGATGCTAGCCCAGTTATTTCAGTTGGCAAGTGAGAGTTGTACTTCATTGCGTGAGAACCTGTGAGAGCTTCTAACGGGCAGTGATCTTTAAGCTTGATTTGCTATTGCCTAGAAAACAAATTACAGGGAAGAGGCGGGGGTCAGGAGGTGGCCAGGGAAGGAGCAGTCATGACAGAGGTCGAAATGACAGTGTCTAAGCTGCAGCAGTGATGGGGGGCCAAAAGGAATGAGCTTCAGAAAATGGTTTGTAGCTCAACCAGCAGTATTTACTGACAAAGTAGGGGTGGAGAGAGGAGAAGAGGAAGCAAGAGAAAGTGCACTGTTGGCCTGCAAAACAGGGCAGAGACCAGTGCTTTAGTGAAGGAACTGCGTCCTCTGTGCTTGAGTTAGGAAGCAGGGCCAGCGAGGCCTCAGCATCTCCAGTAACTCTCCTGCATCCCTCAAACTATACTGAGACCCGAGCATGGGGGTGGCCTCAGAACCAAGTGCCACGTAGTTATCTCTCTGCAGACCGTAACTCGGAGCTTGATGAGGTGTCTGTCAAGTTTTAGTGTAAACACATTGGTACAGGGACTGGGGTTGTAACTTTAGCCCCGGTGCCCATTCTTGGCATGCATGTGGCCCAGCATCCCCGCAAAAATAAAAAGTCCGCACAAACAGAAAGGACCTTTCTTCTCACTGCCATCTTTGGTGGAGAGGCATTCTGTACCTTCAGTGTTCACTCTGACTTTTGCGTCTATTTCTGTCTTGAGAGTCACAGAGGCACCAGTTACCATCTTTACACTGTTTGTTTGTTTGTTTGTTTGTTTCTATCTGTAGCAGAATTTATTTTTACAGGAGAGAAAGCTCAGAGATTAAAAATGTTTGGGCTCTTGCAGAGGACCCGAATTCAGTTCCCAGCACCAGTGTCAGGCAGCTCACAACTGTCTGTAACTCCAGCTCCAGGGAACCCAATACCCATTGGGCCTACATGGGCACAGACACACGATTGCACACATACACACACAATTGCTTTCACACAGAAAAATAAAAAATAGAATAATATTTTGTTAAATATTTTCAAAAACAAGAGAAATGCAATGAAGAGGCAGACTTTACTTGCACCCCTCCCACACCCATCCCCACTATCTGGACTTTTGGGCACCTCACTGAGACCCTAGAGCTGTAAAGAGTCTACTTTGAAACCTATGACATTATGGGACAGCCGCTAGAAGTCAGACATCAGGAAGACCAGGACTGTGGACCTGGGATCATTCAGTTCTGTGTAGAAGGTAACAAACGAAAAGAGATGCCCAGGCTAAGAGATGAGGAACAGTAGAAGAGACAGGCAGTATGTGTGGCAATTCAGAGAACAGAGAAACTCCTAGTGGAGGGTGACTGAGAGGAGCTTTAATGGAGATACTGGCATTTTAAATGAGGCCGGAGAATGTGCTTGAATTAAAAAGCAGAGAGAGATTGGGGGAGGGGCATCCCAAGAGTAAGGATGTGGCTCCTGGGATGGCCTAAGCACACTGTTCTGTGGAGTTGCCTGGAGAGGCTGCGTAGAATGCATAAAGGGCAGTCCAAAAGGCTGGAACCAAGATCTGGACAGCCCGAGTACTGGCAGTAGATCATTCCAGGCGTCTGATTGGCTATCACAAATGGAGGGATGGGGGCCCTTGCTACTACAAAGGTTTCCCAAGAGAGGACCCCACCCCTTTGGCTTCCCAGATCCTATAGAACTAGACTGTGCTTTGCTTCCTACAGAACCTTCCAGGGACCTTCAGGCACAGGTGCAGAGAAACAGCTGTACTCAATAAGAGATCCTAGACAGTTTGCAGAATTCTTGATGACTTGAGGTCCCTAGACCTTATTTATATTCATGTCCAAGGTTCCCTAAGGGTGTTCAAAAAGCAAATAAGTAACAAGTGCAGGGCACCCTTCCTGGCAAGCTCTAGGTACCCTTAGTGATGTCAGAACTCAGCAGTGTGTTTGATGTGACGTCATGCGCGACCTTGATCTTTCTCAGGGACACCCCCTGAGTCTTTCCTATTGAACTTTGACCCGCCTGGCTTTCAGTGGCTCTTGTGTTTGCTGATTGACTGGTGGAGATGATCATACCTAGGTTCACTTACGCAACCAGATCTAGGGGAGTGGAAACTTACCATCGCTTGGTTTTTATTGTTGTTGCTCTTTGGTGGCTGGTAAGAGATGAACGTGAATGTCAGTATTAGGACATCCCATCATGAGTATGACTGGGTCCTACTATAGAAGACTGAGAATCGGGTTTGTTTGTTTGTTTTTGCTTTTTGGAGGGAAGGAAATGTTACTATTGTTTTGTTTTGTTTTATGTTTCAGCGTATTTCCCCAAATATCATGTGTTTCTTGTGATCAACTTTGGTTATCTCAGGATTTCTTCATACCTGACCTACACATGCTTCTCACAAATATTCCTGGAGAGGAGCCTGAGATGCCATCTGTGAGGTTGAGTGGGTCTTTGCAAGATTGCATTGTGATATTAGTGGCTGCTGTGACTGACTTTTCTCAAAGTTCCTTGTAATGTGACTGATCTGAGGCCACTCAGAATTTGTAAACAGGGTAGCTAACAAGATATTTTTTGTTCATGCACACCATTTTTAAACTGCAGTTTTTGTTTCATCAATCTGTTAAGTCATTTGCATAATACTTAACAGCATATTTTAGGCAAAACATTTTAACTTAATGGTATTTACAATAATTTTAAAAAGAAAATGACTCTGCTGTCATCCCATCTTGACCTTGGTTCTAAAAGAAAAACATCAGACTTAAATTTGAAACTAAAAGCAAATGCCACAGAGAAAGACCTCGGCCTCAGTCTACGCAGTAGTTTCTCATGACATAAGAGACTCCTCTCAGCCTGCCCAGAGTTATAAGACACTATAAACACAAAGGACGTGCTATAAACACCTGAAAACCATTTACTCTCAAAGGAAGAGCTGGATATTTTAAATGAAGCCATTTTTTATTAGTTCTGTAACCATGAAATGAATTTTCCATTTTTAGTGTGTGGGGGGGGGACCAGAGAATGTCATGACGGTTAGATGTGGCTTCAGCTTATAATTTTCAAACAGGAGCTTTAATGGGATATAAATTCAAGTGTTCCCATAGAACTAAATCACAGTTCTGCCTTGGGTAGTTAGGAGTGTTGGAAGAGTGATGGCCTGTGCCTGGCATCCTTCCCACCCAATCACTGACATAGAGAAGCAGAGTGGCAGGAAGGGCCCACCTCCAATTGTCAACGTTTTCCAACTAAGCCCCGCCTCCTGAGGGTTCCATCACATCCCACAACAGCTCTGCCAGCTGGGAACCAAATGTGCAAACACATGTTCTGCAGGAGACACGTCTCATTCAAACCATAGCCAAAGCCAGTAGAACACTTATCTAGAAAGTTGACTGTCCCCACTGGGAACTGCTAGGATGACAGAATGGTCAAAAAAAGAGTGTGTGCCCCAGAAAGGAAGCAGGCATGGCTGCCTAGAATTATACCATAATCATATTGCCTCTGTAAAGATGGCTTCTCAGGGTTTTTTTCTTTGTTTACATACACATTTATATTATTACACATATGTACAATAAACTACCAACAGCAAGAAGAACCATGAAGCAATCAGGAATGATATAAATGTTACATTCATAGTGCTTTGGCTATTTGTATTTGGCAGCCTTGAAGAAAACATCTTTCCTATCTTAGTGCGTCTAAAGTTCTGAATATAAATTAATATCTCATCCCTATCAACCTAAAAACCTTTATCTAGACCTAAAAACATCTTAACCCCAAAACAACTAAGCTTAATTGTAAAACTAAACTATCTGGTCTTCAACCCCATCAGGGACTTGAGAAAGAGTAAAATTCATTACCCGAGTATACCAGGAGCGCAGGTTATCAGCTTCCCTTCCCAAATGAGAAGATGACATAGACAGTTTGCTGCCTGATCAGATCTGACAAGTTCTCAGGGTTTTTGTTTTTTTTTTTTAACATGTTGCAATTCACCTCAGTGGCATAAGAGAGCACTCCTGACAGAAGTGTCTCGGAGGGAAAGCAAAGTGGAGGTGTCTAGGGGAGAAGGGACTCTGCCACTTTTGTCCCTTATTGCAGCAGAGCCCAAGCTCACTAGCAAGCCCTTGTCACTTTCAAAGTTTTCAAGGAGAGCAGGCAAGAGGTGTTGCCACCAAGCTGGACAACTGAGCTCCAGAGCTGAGTCCCACATGGTAGGGCAGGATAACCAATACCTGTGAGTCATCTGACCCTCACACTCTCATCATGGCATGTGTGTTCTTACGTGTGTGCACACACATGTATTAAATAAATAAATGCAATTTTTTGTAAATTTTGCAAGAATTTCTGCACCATGGTAACCTGGCAGTTCCTGTTATGTAGATCCATATGTTTATAATGAACTCATTCTTCATTTCATAGCATTGTGGGCCTCTATTCTTTGTTTTTATTTCTGGCTACTGGCTAATTTTTTTAATAATTTATTTAATTTTATTTTTTGTACATTGCTGTTTTGACTTGATTCATTTCTGTGTGAGGATAGCAGATCACCTAGAACTGGAATTGCAGCCAGCTGTGAGCCGCCATGTGCTATCTTGGAATTGAACTTTGGTCCTCCGGAAGAGCAGCCAGTACTCTTAACCGCTGAGCCATGCTCCAATCCCCTAATATTTCTAAAACATTTACCCAGACACTTGACAAATGACAGTCTTCAAGAACTCCTCTGTCTCTGTCTGCCTGTGCCTTCCTTCCCCGGCCCCCTCCCACACCTAGTTTCTCTCACAAGCGCAGGGCCTGGTGTTTACCCGAAGGAGTCTGAGTCAATATATCACAGAGAGCCCTGTACATCAGTGTTTACCATAGCACTGTTGACAGAAGCCAGGTCACAGGAACAGCCCAGGTGTCCAACAGTGGAAGGGAAGAGAAGGAAAGTGTGCTGTCTGTATGCACTGGAAATCTGCACAGCTATGAAGAACAAAGATGTCATTTGCAGGAAAAATTGCTATAACTGGACATTATATTAAGGGAATTACCTGGTCTCATAAAAAACAGCATGTTTTCTGATATTTGAGGTTCCCAGGGTTTTTTTTTATAAATCATAAAAGTGTATGTGTGTGTGTGTGTGTGTGTGAGTGTGTGTGTGTGTGTGTGTGTGTGTGTGTAATGAAAGTATAAGTGGAACTATTTAAGGGGACCAAGAAGACTACCAAGAGTGGAAAAAAAAAAGAATGAGAGAGATAAAGAGTATATGCTCAGAATACAGTATGCACTTATATGAAAGTGACCTTATGTAGTGCTATTGCATGTGCTAGGCATGGTGAATACATAGCATAAAAATTTTTAGAAGAAGATAGCAAAATTTCAAGTGAAAAAAGTACCAGTGAAGCATAGGATAAGACTGGGGGTGTGACACTTGGAGGCAGAGAGCTTACCTAGCATGCACGAAGCCTCATTCAGTCCCTAGCGTGGAAGCAACCAGTGGCATCTCTGGATCTCACCCTTCTAAAGCCATTTGGGCGGCAGCATCCTGTCTTGGACCAGTATCTTCCATCTGTACAGTCACCCTTAGCTGGTTGCTGGCACTGCCCAATCTGTAACACTGGTGAAAGGAAAACTCAAAATGAGCTCTGGATTGAAGCCACTGATCTCACCCAGTTTTACTGCAGCATCTGTGAATCTGTCAGCCTTTCTGAGAGACAGGATGCTCTCGCAGCTGCTAAGAGACAAGGTGTGAGGACTGAGCTGTAGGATGAAGAGTGGGGTCTCTCATCATGAAGGTGGGCAGCCCATCACTGATAAGCCCACCACAACGATGATGGATTGAGAGCTGGCTTGACGGGGCCTCATTGCAGGAGGGACTTGACAAAGTCCTTTCCCCTCCAGGGGAACTCAGACTACCACTGATCTCCACACCATGAGATAGAAGTAGTCGTGCCTGAGAGCCCCACATGGACCAGCATCCTCTCACTTGGGGGAACTATCAAGCCTCCCTGAGTCCGTCCCCAGGGGAGTGATAAGTTCTTCACTGTGTTATTGTGTTATACAAAGAGCTTGGCACGGCTCCTGAGCACTTAGTAAACATCCAACGTAAAGAGTAGCGGTAATTGTACGTGGGATGGACTCCTGCTTGCAGCCAGATAGAAAGTGATGCTAACATCTCAGACGGGCTGGCGGCCCCCGCAGCTGCAGTTGGCAGCATATGAGGGCTGAGCTAAAGGATGAGAATGAAGTCACTCATCGTTAGAGGGCAGGACTAACAAAGCTCCTAAGGACTGCAGTGAGAGACTTAAAGCTGAGTTGAAAGCTGAGGTTCTATGCCCTGCCCCATCCTTCCTTGACCAATGGGCAGAAAGAGGAAGTAAAGCCCCTCTGAAGGGTCAGGAGGCCGGATGTGCACATGTGCACCTCCACAGCCAAATCCAGAAAGGCAGGTCAGCGTCCACAGGAGGTGCTCCCCCTCACGCAAGAACACATTAGATCTAAAAATAGAGCGGTATTTTAACCTGCCTATGAGAATGCCTACTTCCCAGGGTGTCTACCGTAATTACTCGGCAACAGAGTCATCATAAATTATGCGCTATCATAAACCAGATAGTAAGTTGCGCACTTTTGCTTGGTACTCTGAGGATCCCAGGAGCAAATGTCATTTCAAGGGGAAATTAAGGGGTATGAAGAGCTTGCAGGTGCTTGTAAGAAGTGTGCCTGTGAACAAGTTTCGAGGACTCATACTCCCAGCCCCACCTGCATAGCTGTCCCAAAGCTGAGGTGTAATCTCCTTTCCCTTGGTGCAACCTTATCACACGGGCCACCACCAACCTCCCCGCCTCCAACAGAATTAGGATGTACTCATAACTACCCAGGTTAAGAAAGCACTATAAACATGTTAGTTTGTAACCTAAAGTGATCATGAAAAATAATTCAACCTCAATTCTCTCATTTTATCTTTGTCTTCTTTCCCCTTTATGAGCTATAGGGGCCAGTGAGAGGACTGGCAGTGCTTCCCATGCAAGCCAGCAACCTGAGGTCAGTTCCCAGAGCTCATGGTAGGAAGAGAGAACCGACTCGCTCATAAGTGTCCCTGCGACTTCCTCATGCTCTCTGTGGTGGGTGTGCACCCACACTCACACACAAACAATACTACGTTTTTTAATTTTTAAAGTATGTTAATATTAGACAAGGCATTAAAAGGCAGATTTTCTTAAAGACACCAGATGTGTTGATGTCATTAAAACGTAATGGTGAGCTTGGTGATCTTACAGCTCAGTACTGAAATGCTTGCCTAGTGTACAGGAGGCCCTGGTTTTCAGTCTCCAGCCAGGAAAAAAACAATGCATGGAAGTAATAATTTGCATCACGCTAACTGTTCTACAATAGCCTCCATTCAAGATTCCACTAATTAATGAGGTCCCCTAGAACATTTGGCACTTAATTCATTTTAATTACAACTTTTGAGGACTACTTTGTAAGCAAGCCATACCTGGGCTTTCATTCATTAATTGAAATGACGACTAAATTAGTATGTTGTTTTGGTAATTCTAAAGCTAATTGCCTTCCATTTCAGGTAGGTTGTTTTTAAATGAAATTTTCTAAGCCAAGACACTTTTTTTCCTCCTATGTCCACTGCAACTGTCAGTGACTGCTAATAAAGATAATTATAATACTGTAGTGGGTAAGTCTTGTTTCAGACATGCATTCAAGTGCCACTGTGGAAAGTCACACTGACAAGAAGGTTGCGTGCAATGCAATGATATATGTCATATGTAAGACTCCTTTCTCAGGAAAGTCTTTATCCTAGACCCCAGTGGCACCCTAAATCCTAAACAAAGCTTCTTTTCAGAGCCATTTGCCCTTCTTACCTCCAGCTGAGCGACTGCAGCTCCCTCTTGCCTGGGGCTTGAATATTGCAGACCTTTTCCCAGTAGGTCTCCCAGTAGGTCTTAGGTCCTCATTATCAATATACAATGAGATGAAGGAAAATAATAAGGCACCCCATTGGGGTGTAGACTGTGAGCTGGCCTTCAGTAGTTATCCAGTGGAAATTCATTCATTGCACTTCGATATGATGAAAGTTGCACTTCTGTCTGTCTAAAATACCCACTTATGGCTACGTGACAGGGTTGTGAACTCTCTGTATAAAAGCCTCTTTATAAATAAGATGTCTTAAGGCCGTAATGATTTGGTTATCTGGTAGAGGGAGTGTGGGAAGAAATGTAAAATACAGGCCAGCGAGCACGCAGGGAAGGCAAGGTTGCAAAGTTCAAGGCAGCAGAGTTACAAAACTCCTTTCTTTGGATCGCCAGCATTGTGCTGAATTTGGCTCTTTTAGAGAAAGACACTTAGGATGAAGGTGAGTCCAATCCTAGATCACCCTCACTGCTAACATTTTTATTTTCTGAATTGTTGTCAGTATGGAAACAAAAGACACAGACCCAGGAGAGGAATCAAGAGTCTCCTTGGTGATCCTTCCCAGATCCAGGCAGGTTATCTTTGCAACAGATTGTGACCATCCTCCCCTCCCCCATCCCCACCCCCATCACCACCGCACCTGGGCACCTGCGTGTGGTAGATTTATAGCACCCTGTGACTTCCCCCTGGGAGTTGTGCACCAAGCTGGACAGGAGGGAGGGAAGCTTAACCCTGGTGCGGGTGAGTGCAGTGCAGGGTCTCAGTCGATGACTGTGCTGGCAATGAACACACCTGGGAACAGTTTCAGAGAACTGGTTCAGTTTATTGAGGGGGAAGGGCGTACTTATGCCCCTGGGGAGGCAGCCAGGGTCTCTAGGGCAAGGCTTGTGTGGCCCTGTACCATTGGCCAGGCCAGGGGTGTTGGAAGATACTTCATCAGCATACTCAGGGCCTATAGGGCAGGAGGGGACCTTAGAAGGTCAAACAAGGAGTAAAGCCCGTTCATTGTCAGAGTAGTAAGTTCTTACTAAGGTTGACGGTAGAGGAGCCATCTTTATGATGCCAGGTTGGGAAGGGGAGGAGCCAACTCCCATGAGGAGGAGCGACCATCAGCAGTTGTCTCAAGATCACTCTCTCCTCTTAAGGGCTGAGCAGCCACTGCTATGAAATTGAGTTTTTCCCCCCAAAGCATATGTAAAGGATGGTAGGCAAAGACTGCAACATGCTGACATGATTTGTTTTCTTAAGCTATCCCATTGGTCAGTTAGCAAAGGAGTATTATTTCTATCCCAGAATAAGAGCAGGGAGTTACAGAGTGTCAAAAAACAAAGGCTTCCTAAGAAATGTCATCCAACCAAAGTCTCACACATACGCACACCCATAGACAATCGGGGTGACTTTTTATCTTTGGGTTTTTTGTTTTGTTTTGTTGCTGTTGTGTTTGTTTTTTCGAGACAGGGTTTCTCTGTGTAGCTTTGGCTGTCCTGGAACTAATTCTGTAGACCAGGCTGGCCTAAAACTCACAGAGATCCTCTTGCCTCTGCCTCCCAGGTACTGGGATTAAAGACCTGCACTATCACCAGGTTGTTTCATAATCTTTTAATCCTAGAAATATGGAGTAGGAGAAAAAAAACTTTCATACCATGTATAAAATAACGCAATTATATGTAAGACTTCAGTTTTTGTTGCATAAACATCTATATTTTCCAACCATGCAGGAACCTACTTTGTTCAATTAAATTCTCACAAGTTATTTTTAACGTGAATATTTCAAGGAAAGAAAAATGTCCCCCATTTCCTCCCAAATGCTTGGTCCTTTCTCCTGTTCTTGGGTAGATATTCTCAGATAAACAGAGCTGCAGCAGCGGCAGTTTTGAAAGGCAGAGAGGACTAAACACCCATTCCTGAGAGGCAGGAGATCAAGCTTAACCTTCCAAGCCATCATGAGAAGTCAAGGAAATAGGCCCATCCCATAATGCACTTGATTTCAGCCCAGCGATTGAAGTAGTGTCTGACTTCCTTCCTCATGACTGCATTTACACAAAACTTGGAGCCCTCCACTCTGTAGGTGCCTTTTATCCGCACACTAGCTGATTGGGCGTAAGTTAGCATGCATTGTTTCTCTAGTGTGATGTGGCCACCGTGGCATGGCAGAGGCAGACAGCAGTGAGCATATGTGCTCATTCTCCCGTGCATCCTCTTAGGAAAAGTTCTACATTCCCACGGGTGCATGTGACATGCCCAGGCACATTTCTCAAGTTTCTTTCCATTCAAAAAGAAAAACTATCCTTCCTCCCATCCAGAGCCCCTTTCTAATAAGTGTCGCCCACATCTTCCTTTCTGTCCGTCACCAGAAGCAAGTGGTGTATTTCGTTGACTCCACTATGTCCTCTCCTTCTGGCTTCCACTCGTTGAAATCCACCTTGTGTGCGTTTCACAGCACTCAAGCCTCATTTGCTAAGCTGGCCAATGACCACTGACCGCCCATATGGTGGCCTTGCTTCCACATTCTCATGGCTTCCTGGTAGCCTTATCTTCTCACTGGGGTACTTCTACGTCTTCACACTGCATCCTCTATCTGCCGTCTTCCTCTCTTGGCTTTCCTCATTCCATCTTTCCATGATTCTTCTCTGTGGATGGTACAGTGCAGTCACTTGCTTCTCTCCTCTTCTGTCCTTCCCTTGAGGGCGGAGCCTTCTTCACTTCTCATGTGGTATCTCAGTGCCAGCAGAACTTGAGCATCCATCAGTGAGTACAGAGTCTAGCCCAAGCAGTATTTTCAGCCTTGAATGCCATGGTTTCTCCCAGCCCTCTGCTTCTGAGTTTCAGTCTCTAATTCATGGTATTTTTTTCCACTTTTTTTTCCTTTATTAATTTATTCTTGTTACATCTCAATGGTTATCCCATCCCTTGTATCCTCCCATTCTTCGCTCCCTCCTCTTTTCCCCTTATTCCCCTCCCCTATGACTGTTCCTGAGGGGGATTACCTCCCCCTGTATATGCTCATAGGGTATCAAGTCTCTTCTTGGTAACCTGCTGTCCTTCCTCTGAGTGCCACCAGGTCTCCCCCTCCAGGGGACATAGTCAAAGGTGAGGCACCAGAGTATGTGAGAAAGTCATATCCCACTCTCCACTCTACTGTGGAGAATGTTCTGTCCATTGGCTAGATCTCGGTAGGGGTTCAAAGTTTACCACCTGTATTGTCCTTGGCTGGTGCCTTAGTTTGAGCGGGACCCCTGGGCCCAAATCTGCCTATCATAATATTCTACTTGTAGGTTTCTAGGACCCTCTGGATCCTTCTACTTTGCCTTTCTCCCATGCTTCTCTCATCTAGAGTCCTAATAGGATGTCCTCCCCTCTGTCCCAGTTTCCTGGTAAGTGAAGGCTTTCGTGGGACATGCCCCTTGGGCTAATATGCAGATATAAGTGAGTATATACTATTTGAGTCTTTTTGCTTCTGGGTTAACTCACTCATGATCATTTCTAGCTCAATCCATTTATCCACAAATTTCACGAATTCCTTGTTTTTAATAGCTGAGTAATATTCATAGTGTATATGTACCACAGCTTCTTTATCCATTCTTCTATTGAGGGACACTTAGGCTGTTTCCATGATCTGGCTATTATGAATAAGGCTGCTATGAACATGGTTGAGCAAATTTTCTTGTTGTGTGCTGGAGCATCTTCTGGGTATATTCCAAGGAGTGGAATAGCTGGGTCTTGAGGAAGCCCTATTCCCATTTTTCTGAGATAGCACCAGATAGATTTCCAAAGTGGCTGTACTAGTTTGCATTCCCACCAGCAATGAAGGAGTGTTCCTCTCTCCCCACATCCTCGCCAGCATGTAGTGTCGCTTGAATTTTGATCTTAGCCATTCTGATGATGTCTGTCTCATCATCCACCCTCCTGGACCAGAGCATCACTGTGCTTGCCAGATGTTAGATGTGGATGTTACATGCACCAGGTACCTAGCATCATGCCTTCTAAGCCTTTATCACACTATTAATCCTGCCTCTCCAAGACTTCCTCACTAAAGCCTCCTATGAATGTATTCCCCTGCCATCTTGAATAAATTCATAGTGTTCCCACAAACCTCTGCACAAACTTCAGTTGATACACTTACCAATTTTTATCTTACTTGTATTTGTTTCCCTTCCTCACAACTAACTCTGGGAGTTACATATTTTTTTATACTCAACCCAACGGCAATGATAGATACTGTACATGTATTTGAACTTCTAAATAGAAAAATGAAGTTAGCAATATGTGGGGAAAGAGTCATTAGACTCAGAAACTGTGAGGATAGACGGCCCTGTGTCCTATCTGTTAACACCCAGGATAGGCACCTGTTACAATTTTCTTCGAATTCTCATGATTAGATGTTTTCCTTGGGTTGGATGGCAGGTAACTGAATATAGCTCCCAGTGACACATAGGCTCTGAAAGAACAGCTCACTATCTCCACCTTCCTCTAAATTAACTCTATATTTAGCCCTAGCCGTCATCTAGGTAAATATCAAGAACTAGTGACACAATACTATTCGTGACATATATTTGGTAAGATACTGAGATGTCAGAGGAGGAAAGACTGGAAATGAAGGTGGCAAGGCTCCGGGTGTAAACAGGAGCCAGCTCTCACACTGTCGCCTGGATCCATATTGTGTCCTCTGGCTTTTTCTTAAACAGTAGGAGGCTGGTGCTAGGAGCCTCTCTGAACATCCAGACATTGCCTACAGATGGGCAAAAGTCACCCACAACCTGATGGATGGCCACATTCACCTTAAAACAGAGTGTTGTCCCTCAGGTAGCCCAAGGGCAGTGTTTGTTCCCTGTTGCCAGTTGAAGTCCAGCTTCAAATACTGAAAATAAGCCAGGCCACCCTCTCCTACCCGGCACAGAATGGTGTATTACATGCTTACTTGGAAATAGGGATTGCTGGGAGGGCGAATGCTAACAATTCAAACTATGTGAGTAGAAGAATTTAGTCACTGCCTTTTCACCCCAATTCACTCTATATCAAGTATGGTGGTGAAGGTATGGTGCTCTACATGCCAGGCGCCACAGAAACTTATGCCCAGCCCACATGACTTAACGATACGAATTTCCACATTAGAATATAAAAGATATGCATGGTTTAAATTTTAAAGTAGTGCGTTTTTTGTTACGTATGTTTTTACTTTGAAAAAAAAAAAAACTAACCTGTTGATCAGTTAAGTCTCACCTGAAGTTCTGTGTGACATCTTCCTGACAGACGAGACAGATGCCAAAGCTCTGTATGCACTGGAGAGTACTGGCAGTGACATTGGTCCATTCCATTTCACTCTTGATCTGATTAACAATGCATGGATGGTAAATAGCTATAACAGAGTGCGTGGTAGGCTAGTTCAGAACCAGTGATCCATCCTGGTGCCTAGACAGGACATGTGGCCTTTAGGAGGACATGTGGCCTTTAGGACTAGGCAGTGGGAACAGTCAGGTAACAGATGAAGCCACAAGGAACTAAACCATAGGAGAGGTAGGAAAGCGCAGGAGCTTTGAGCTGCAGTGGATCTACCAATCAGACCCACTGTTGTGGAGGAGGAGGAACAGCAGGGTGGAGGGGACAGAAGGGAGATGATGGGTCAAAGCTAGTCTGCAAAGGCTGCAGTGGAAGTCCAGACAAGGCTGTCCTCCATCCACTGGGCAAGAACACAATGAAAGCCACATGCAGAGACTTCCAGAAGGAATGGGCTAGACATGGAGCACCTAAAACTGAAATTGAATGTGAGAGAAAGCAGGAAATAGGCTGCTTGACCCATCCTACCCCGTCAGTTGCCTTCTATCGTCAGATAAAATTCATTTTACAACACAAGTACCTTCTTCTCACATATAAATATCTTGGCTTGAATCAAATCAAGAAGCCGAGAAGAGTAGGATGACCACTGGCGTGAGAGACCGTACGAGGTGAGAAGAGAAATAAGAGGCACAACCAACCCTCACTATTTATAACTTCCAGGTGCCAGAATGTGCACATCCCACCAAAGCGTGTAATCCTTCCCATAATATGCCGTGAAATAAGACCATCAGAGAAGCCACAGCTGCAACCCAAATTGAAAGTGCCCAGCCACAGCGCTGTGGGGCTGCGGCTTACCAGCCACCAAGGACTGCCCTTCCCGCCCGCCTGCGACAACAAGACCCTCATGCTCTCCCTCTCTCTGCAGAAAGATGCTTGCAATCCCTGTGGAGGATGAGTTGTAGCTTTTAATACTACCATTTTTCCAAAGGACATTTTAAGGAAGCTTGTTCTTTTCATGTTAAACTGAATCAGACCCAGACTCCTTTCGGGAGCCCTGTGGAGGGCCCCACCGCCGCCTGTGTCTCACATTTCATTTTGAGGTTTAGCTGTAAATACTGTTAACTGCAGCGTCCCCCACACATACCAGGACCTGACATCCACAAATGCTTCTTTTCACTGGCCACCTCCACCCTATCTGTGAGAAGCCCTTCTGGACTCCTAGCTGTGAAGATGCTGTCCAGACAGCCCCAGGTGCCTTTGGCCATAAGAACAGGAAGAGGAGACACCCTCAGGTCACATTCAGCTGCATGTGGCTGCTCTTTTGAGTTCCAATATTAAGGGTTTTTTTTAGGTGAGATGCGCATTGTACTGGGCATCTCAGCACACTGCCATTGACGCATTCCTAATGAAGCATCATACCTAATGATTCTAAGATGTAGGATACTCTAAAGTGAATTCGTCACTGGTCTCTTTTTTCTTCACCTCCACTTAATTCTCATATTGAGAAAAAATAATTTATTTTAAAAATTAAAACGTTAACCACTCAACTCTTAAGAAAAGAAGGCTCCAACTGTTTATGGGTTGTCTTTCTGTAGTTACCCACCACTGCCTCCTGTTTTATAGGGGGAGTGTTGACACGTGGTCTCACTATGTGGCCCTAGCTAGCCTGGAAATCGCTGTGTAACCAAACTCACAGCAATCCACCTGCTTCTACCTTCAAATACTGGAATCGAAATGTATATCACCACACGTGGCCCACCTTTTAATTTTTACATTACATTTTTTATTAAAATATAAGTATGGGGCTGAAGAGAAAGATCAGAGGTTAAGAGCACTCACTGCTCTTGAAGAAGACCCAGGTTCGATTCCCAGTACCCACATAGTGGTTCAGAGCCATCCATAACTCGAGTTCCAGGGGATTCGATGCCCTCTTCCTACTTTTACAGGTACCAAGCATATACACGAAGGCAAAACACAAGTAAATAAAATAAATGTAATAAAAAGTAAAAGTGTAATTGTTTCTCTCTATTCCTTTTTCTTCTTCCAAACCTCCCATTCCCTCTCAAATTCATGGCCTCTTTGTCTATAGTTATTATTATCACAAATATATAAAGATGCATAAATATATAAATGCACCCTGCTGGTTACTTCTCATGTTGCTTGCGTGTGACCATGACCTCTGAGCTGACCCAATACCAGATAATCAATTAGGGGGCTTCTCCCCGGGGAAAGAATACTCCCACCCCCAGGTGCCTGGAGTCCTTTGTATAAAGGCAGGACCCCATAATATCCGCCCCCTCACTTTAGCCTGTCTGTTGCTGGTGTCCTTGCTCAGGTCTTCTATAGGCAGCCATATTGTTGTGGTATCATGGGGTAGCTTCCCTGCCATTTCTAGGAGAAAATCTCACAGCAGACTCTTCCCACTGCCTCTTCCCAACTATGTCGTGAGGCATGAGCCTTAGGTGCAGGAGTTGCGGTGTTGCTGTATCCCTTGCGATGCACCCCCTATGTGGTCGGTCGTTCTCTGCACTGTGACCAGCTGTGGTTTTCTGTAGCGCTCTGTATCTGATGCAAAGAGAGCCTCTCTGTTTCAAAGGCTCCAAAACGGAAAGCTCGCTCTAGCCGGTCAGGAGGGAGGCTCCTGCCCAAGTGTTTAGCTGTAACTCGCAGAGCTGCCTGAATGATGTGCCCTCTCCTTCCCAACTCGGTGCCAGGGCTGGAGATCCTTGGGCTCCTGCGAAATACAGGGAATGATGCTCTTTAAGTCACTCCCAATGGGTGTGGTAGGGCATACCTGTAATCCCAGCGTTTGGGAGGTGAAGGCAGACGGATTCAAGGTCACACACACACACACACACACACACACACACACACACACACACACACTGCATACCAAGTTCAAAGGCCAGCGTGGGCTACATAAAAGATTTTTTAAAAAATAAGATTACTTCCGTCTCACTTAGATCAAGGTCAAGGCACTGGTCATGAGCATATGGCTTCCTTTTCTGGCTGATTTTCTTTGGCAAGTGAATCAGGCCTGGGATTCCAGTTGGAGGCCCAATATGTAGTCAGTGAAGGAAGTCTGTGCATGTATCAAATATGCCTGTTCATTTCATCTTCAGCATCCTCATCACCAAAGCTGGTAGGCACTTGCTCCTCTGTTGTCTCTACAACAAGGTGTTGAGGAAAAGAGTGAGAGAAATGCAGGGAACACAGCCTGAAAATGGGTGGGGATAGCACAGAACTCAGCATTTTTTTTAAATTTTGTATGTTTTTATTATTATAATTTATTCACATTACATCCCCACTGTAATCCCCTCATTCTGATCTTCCCATTCCCACCCTCCCTCCCTTTTCCGCTCTGTTCCCCTCCCCTAGACCTCTGATGGGGGAAGGGAGTCCTCTCCCCCACCATCTGACCAAAGCCTATCAGGTCTCATCTTGGGTAGCCTGCGTTCCCTTCCACTGTGTTCCCACAAGGCCTCCCCACCAAGGGGCAGTGATCAAATCCCAGGTACCAGGCACCAGAGTTCATGTCACAGGCAGTACCCCCCCCCCCCCCCGCCCAGTCCCTTGTCCCTTCCTCATGTGACTAGATCTGAGCAGGGGGTCTAGGTCCTCTGCCTGCAATGAATGTCCTTAGTTGGTGCATCAGTTTGTGCAGGTCACCCTGGGTCTGGATCCGCCAGTCTTCATAGTCTCCTTGTGGAGCTCCTGACAACCTCCCCTTCCCCTGTCGTAACCCCCCCCCCATAGCCCCCAACTCTTCCATACAACTCGCAGCTTTTCGCCCTGAGTCCAGCTGAGGGACTCAACCCAGTAGGGAATTGGGACAGATACTAGAACTCAGCGTTTTTGTTGTTGTTGTTGTTTTTGAATATCTTTTATGCATATGTTGAGTTCTGTTTCATGCATTCATTAAACCTAGTTCTTCTTCAGGTTAGTTGTTGTCCATTAACAATCATTTTTGCAATTTTCTTTGAAAACAATCTTAAAATTGCTTGTATTTTTTTATTAATTTATTCTTGTTACATCTCAGTGGTTATCTCATCCCTTGTATCCTCCCATTCTTCCCTCCCTCCCACAAAAGCCTTCACTTACCAGGAAACTGGGACAGAGGGGAGGACATCCTATTGGGACTCTAGATGAGAGAAGCATTGGAGAATAGCAAAGTAGAAGGATACAGAGGGTCCTAGAAACCTACAAGTAGAACATTATGATAGGCAGATTTGGGCCAAGGGGTCCCGCTTAAACTAAGGCACCAGCCAAGGACAATACAGGCCGTAAACTTTAAACCCCTACCCAGATCTAGCCAATGATCAGGACACTCTCCACAGTAGAGTGGAGAGTGGGGTATGACTTTCACACGTATTCTAGTGCCTCATATTTGACCATGACCCCTGGAGGGGGAGACTTGGTGGCACTCAGAGGAAGGATAGCAGGCTACCAATAAGGGGAACTCAGCGTTTTTAATAGAGTCCCAAATAGGCCACCACAGCTGGGGTGGACTAGACAACCAGGCATCAAGTGCCCCCTGCTGCCTAACATGGAGAAGGGCAAGCCAAATTGTGACCTCAGGGAAAAGATGGTATGGGGGAAAGCTACTGGGGCTGGATAGCCAGCTTGGGTCAGGACAGTCACCTGCTGAAGCCCCGGGGCATCCTGGGTCACCCAGATCACCTCCAATGTGGAGATGAGTGGAGGTCATCTGACCAGGCTAGCTTTTTATCAGTAAAAGTTCTCCTTTGGAATCGGAGCGCTTCCTCTCCAACTGTGTGGTCCCTGGACCCATGGCATAACATTCACCTTGGAGCTTGTAAGAAACGCAGACTCAGCCATACATCGTAACTCCTGTCTGTGATCCCAGCTACCCAGAAAGAAAGAAAAGAAAAAGAAAAATTAGCAGGAAGCCTGCTTGACATAGGCCCTTACTATTTAGCCCAGGCTAGCCTGAGACTCATGACCTTCCTCCTGCTTTAGCCTTCTGCGTGCTGCTGTTACAGACACACACCACCTTGTCTGGCTTCAAAGAACAACTTCTGAAAGGGCTGGCCATCTACTCAGGAGCCAGAATATCTGCCCGGCTTATACAGCACCCTGCATTCAGCGTCATAATAAAGAGATAGGAAATGCCAACTCTCAGGCCCCAGCCCACATCTCCAAAGTTCAAATATGTATCTGAACAAGGTCGCTGTTAATCCACACACACTGGCTTTGAGGGACACCAGACAAGTGCCAGCAGAGCTCTCACCCTGCAGAAGGCCCTCTCTTAACCTCCAGGACCACGTGGCCAAAGCAGAAAAGTGACTCCCATAACTGCCCTCTGACCTCCGAACAGGCGCCGTGGAACAGCTCACAGGAGCCCATGCACATCCGAGCATGTGCGTGCACACACAAAATCAGCTAAAGACCACGTTTCCAAAAGTTTGGGCCAAATTGGATTGCATTCAGGAAATGGGACAGGCGGAGCCTGTCATAGCTGACACCCTCACTGCCCCCCCCACCCCACGTCTGCTCCATGCGTCCTTGCATCTCTGAAGCTTGTTGTATTCCCATGCCTTGCTATGGCTCCACAGAAGCTGACCTTTACCACACAGCTTCCTTCCAGATCAATCTGTTCCCAGCAGCAGTTTGTGGTAGGTGTGTGTGTGTGTGTGTGTGTGTGTGTGTGTGTGTGTGTGTCTTGCTCACACACTATTTTTACTGTTCAGTACTTTATTTAATACTACAAATACCAACCTGCAAGCTGGAGCTGTGTTCTCCAATCTCAGCCTCACCTCCCCACCCCCATCCCCCAGTCGTGGGGGTACGTGGGGGTACCCCCTGCCTTAGTCGTGTCAGTACGTTACTAACCTGGAGTGTTCTTTTTCCGCACCAGGTCAGGGAAGAATGCCGACTCCTGAACGCCCCACCTGTTCCACCCCGGAGCGCAAAGCCTCTGTCCACAAGTCCGTCCGTCCCTCCTCGCACAGTCAAACCTGTCCGGCCGCAGACTCGCTCCCCCAGCCCCACCCTGTCCTACTATTCCTCAGGGCTGCATAACATGTAAGTTCCTCCCATCGGAACCCAGGGCACCCAGCCTCTTCAACGCCCAGCAGCAGGGCCTTTTTACACATAATTGTATAGGAAGATCATCACTGGGCCCGTGCTCATTTTGACCTTGCATAGAAGAGCTAGAAAAATGCCTCAAGGAGCCAAGAAAGGCTCCTCCTCTTAGAAGCAGTGGTGTGGGCTGCAATTGCTTCTCAAAAGCCAGCTCCGGCTCTTTTCGCCTCTGACACAAGCATGTTCTACCAAAGACCTCAAACTCAGAGGCTTCTCCCCAGCCCCCCTGCTCGGAACTTGAACCCCACAGGGATCCCTTCTTGGCTGTGGCTACAAAGACCCTCCTGCCTGGGTCTCTGCACAACGCTGAGCTCTTCTGAGACACAGCCTGCTTCACTGTTGACAAAAGTGAATCATTTTAAGGAACTCTGTCTCCAGGTAACCTAACTGTCCTTTGCCTAAAGAAGCAGAACAGCCCCATGTCTCTCAGAAAACACTTAAGTTCTGCAAAATGAAGGGCCCATTTCTTCTGCCATTTCCTGAGATGACGGCCTGCCTGTGCCCTATCACCCTGTCCTCCCACCTTTCGGCATAGTCTGGTTCCACTGTCAGTCTTGTGATGTGAAAATACGGCAGCCCCAGGATGAAAGCACCCTAGCCTGTGCCCTTGAAGTGTGAAGTCTTTGCAGGCATTTTGTTTTGTTTTGTTTTGTTTTGTTTTGTTTTTGTCCTCTGGACATTAAAGTTCTTATGCTAGGTATATAACTCTACTGTTGACAAACCGAGGCCAAGGTTTCATTGGAAGCATTTCTTCCTGACAGACACTGAGGACGACTCAGAGTTATAGACAGTGTTGAAGGCTACATCATTGTTTCTTCATGCACATATGAGCTGCCTGTCACCACTCTGTCTCTGACCCTTGTCCACTGCAGACGTTATTTTTCAGTGTAAGCCCAAAGCATGGTTTCTTACTAGCTCAAATATACATATATACATATTTATGTATGTACATATATTACTTTTATCTATATATATTTCTCCTTAGAAATAATATGAATTTAAGATACATATATGTATGTATATATGTATGTATGTATGTATGTATGTGTGTGTGTGTGTGTGTGTGTATGTGTGTGTGTATATATATATATATTTCCCCTTAGAAATTATCTCTGCGGGGCTGGAAAGATGGCTCAGCAGTTAAGAGCACTGTCTGCTCTTCCAAAGGTCCTGAGTTCAATTCCTAACAACCACTTTGGTAGCTCACAACCATCTGTAATAGGATCTGATGCCCTCTACTGGTGTGCATGAAGACAGTATACTCATATACATAAATAAATCTTTTTAAAAAAAAAGAAAGAAAGAAAGAAAATAAAAGAATCTGGATAATAATAAGGAAAGGCTTGGGGTTTGACTTTGTAGACAGGGTCTCACTATGTCGACCAGGCTGGCCTGAAACTCACAGAAGTCTACCTCCCAAGGGCTAGGGTTATATTATTTTTGACTAATGGCCTTTTCTGTGTTTGTTTGCTTTTTAAGCAGCATCCCTCAAAGTGACACAAGTCCTCCTGACAGCGCCCCTGTTTCCTGCTACCCATGCAACCGAGTGAACAGTGACTCTGCCGACCCCACATCCCCGTTTGGAAGTCCTTCTGCCGAAGCTCTGGCCTCGCGCCTCTCGTGGCCCAACCATTACTCGGGAGCAGCGGAGAAGCAGACAAGGAGTGACTTTCTACTCGATCCAAGCAGGAGCTACAGCTACCCCAGACAGAAGACACCTGGCACACCAAAGAGAAACTGCCCAGACCCTTTTGATGCCGATGGCTGCTTCGAGCTCCCGAGCAGCCCGCCCAGCACGGCCTCTGCCGAGTTCAGCAGCAGCGCTATCTCCAGTTGCCCCAAGTCCGCCAGCTACTCCCTGGAGAACTCCAAGGACAACTCCCTTGCAGCAGGCGTGACCAAGCAGAGCGTCTCCTGCCCTGCCTTACCCCCAAGGGCCCCAAAGCCAGCAGAGCAGAAAGCCACCCCTGAAGCATCTCCCTTGCCTCTGAAAATTGACGGTGCTGAGGAGGACCCCACGGCAGGGTCGTTGGACCTCTCCGAGGACCAGTATTTTGTCAAAAAGGGCATGCAGGACATCTTCTCCGTCTCTTACCCTTTCTCATCTCCGCTCCACCTCCAGTTGGCCCCCAGGTCCTGTGGGGACGGTTCCCCGTGGCAGCCTCCCGCCGACCTATCAGGACTCTCCATAGAGGAAGTGTCCAAGTCCTTACGGTTCATTGGTTTGTCTGAAGACGTCATAGCCTTCTTTGTCACTGAAAAGATCGATGGGAATTTGCTTGTTCAGTTAACAGAAGAAATCCTCTCAGAGGATTTTAAACTAAGCAAACTGCAGGTGAAGAAAATAATGCAGTTTATTAATGGCTGGAGGCCCAAGATATAGGCAAAAAGGCCCCAGCGGGCAGGACACAGAGCGGCAAGACGTGTGCTAGAAAGGGTGGGCTAGGACACAGATTTTTTTTTGCACTAAAAAAAAAAAAAAGACAAAAAAAGAAACCTTCTCTGTAAATAGAGATAAGAGAAAGTCTTACTATGCAGATTCCGTTTCTGAATGGTGAACAGGCTATTTTGTACATCAATAAAGATGCTATACAGAACACTTAGAGGTGTGCCTTGTACGTCACTCAACGTTCAACAGCTGCTAAAAAGAACTAAAGTCATATCCAGAGAACTCGCTCTTACCCGAGTAGGTCTTCTCAAAGGCATGGTATTTATTACAAAAGAGCCAAAGCCGAAGGACGCTAACACTTGTGAGCAGTTTGCTTCCTCGGGGAGTCGGCGGTGGCCAGCTGATTGTAGCCTGCAGCTCCCTTCGCTTCATGACGGTTGTTTTGCTCTTATGCCTGACTGTGTTGGTGGTGTGAAATGACACCTTACCGTTCTATGCTTGGTGGAGTTTTTTTTTTTTTTAATCAAAAGGCATTTTTCCAAAAATCATTTTGGATGGATCAAAATCATGTTTCAATGGAGGATATCTGATGACGTAAATCATGACCAATCCATTTGATCTGTAACTGCTGCTAGTTGTATTGGGCAGAGGGGTGGGGGGATGAAAAGAAGAAGAGCGTGTGTGTGCATGTGTGTATGCAGTACACGCAGATATGTTTTAATGTAATTCTTAATCTGGTATTTTAGATCCCATCTTTCCACTTGTTAATATTCACTGAGGTTTCCAGGCCTTTAGCTGAGTGGATTCTCTCATGAACAGTCGGCGGAATGTTTCCAAGGAGTCTTGGAAGCTGAACTTTGACGCTCGGCCTCCTAGGCTCCATCCCTGACAACTCAGAAGCAATCAGGAAAAAGTCTGTTGATGAGTTTAATGTGGTTTTTAAGCCTGTGGGAGGGCTGGTTCTTGCATATCCGAGCTGGCATTTGGGGAAATGGCAGCTGCTTAGGAACCACACCCTTTCCTCCCATGTGCCCCAAAGAGAGATCTGAAAGGCATTTTCCCTCACAGGTGAGGTCTTGTCAGCATGCCGCGTGTGTTAGGAACCCTCATGGCTCAGGCAGACCACCTCTCTAGTGTGTATACCATATCTCTACACCGATTCCTAAAATACCATGAGGAGCACTTGCTAATTCCATAGACCTCTTCTTTCTACTCTTAAAGAAAAAAATAATAATAATAATAATAGTAACTATTATTGTAATCATCATACTGTTATTCTTAGAATTCCAGGACATGTCCAGAATTTTGCTAAATGCGAATAAATACCCCCAGGCTATCCCATCACTCCCTTGCTCCTGACTGTTTGAAGGCATATAGCCTTAAAGAGTTCCAATCTTTTCTGAGCAATGTACCCTCCAAACAGTCGCCGAGTCTCTCCCCAGACGCTAAGTTGGCAGACATCCTGTTAGCAAGATGCACATACCCAGGCTCCTCGGGTGAGATTGTTTGGCCACCAGGACTCAGTATATCCTGAAGGCATGACCATATTTTATCATGTCTTCCTGTCCACCAAAAAAAAAAATGAGAAATAACTGTTAAAGGCAAGACCCCCACAGTTCAGGGTTTGCAGCCACATGAAGCGTGTCATTATTTTGGAGAGCTAGTTAATTCCATCTTGTGATCTAGAGTTACGGTGAACTGATACCCAGTCTCATCTCTCATCTCTGGTCTCACTAATAGGACGGAACAGCTTTTATCCCTCCCTAATATGCATCCCAAATGTAAATACTACACTGCAAGCAAAAGGAATCCTCCACAGAATGGGCAAACTGGAGTGCGTCAGGAGTCGCTGATGAGGCTGCCGCTTCCGCCCTACCCTCTCGCACCCAAGACTCACGAGAAGTCTGCTTCAGAAAGAGGCCCTCCGTGAGGGGAACTAACTCCTTAAAAGCCTAACCTGTCCTAAGAAAAATTCCCTTCCCTTGAGAATAAAGATAGCTTGCCATGGCAAGTACGTATTTTGATTGGAGTCCTAGAGCCTCCCTTAGAGCAAGGATTGGCCTTGGGAGCACCTGCTGTATGTCAGACCCAAGGCTGAGAAAAGACCTAACCCTGCCCTCCCGGAGCATGGAGAGTGACATGCGTCCCATCTGTAGGAGCCCACAGATGGAAGCAAGGACAGGTCCTCTAAGACATACCAAGAAGCACCGCAAGATACTAACACTTGGAATACATCACAAGGGGAAAAATGCATCTGTCGGTCACCGCCTCCTATTTTCTTTTACCCACTTGGAATTTTTTTTTTTTTAACGATAATCACTACTGGCATTTCTAAAAGCCACAGATAAGTATAGTTGCCACTTCTGAGCTGACTGTGTATGGAAGATCCTGACTAGACTCGGGATTCATAAGCCAGAGAGAAGTGAGACAGGGTACGAAGAGCAGAAAGTAGAAACCGCCCTTGCCTTCTGCTTCCCACAGCAGAACTGCTTCCAACCAGTCACCTCAAGCCCATCGCTCCTGTTGTGGCAGATCCCCTCCAGCGGGCTGAGTGAGCGTGTCCCTGTGGAGAAGTGCTCTCCGAACAGGAGCTTTGGGAGGAACCCCCAACTCCTGGCCAAAATCATCTTCCTGCCCCCTCTCCTAGCAGAACAGAACGCGCCAGCAGTAAGCCTAGCTGAACAGCTAAAATGTAAAACCCGAAGTCAATTCAGAGAGAAAAACGCAAACATTCACCCGCCAGGCCCTTCACAGGATCTTCCGAACGCCTGCAAGTTCTGTCTTTAAGTTGAACTGCGCACGTTTTTTATGAACTGTGAAATGTCCGCAAATACCCTCTCTCTCAGCCCACACTCGCCGCTCAGATGTATGAAGTTGTGTCAAGCTGCCCGTTCAGCTAAATTGCAGTGTTTATTCTTGTCCTGCAGAAAGGCCACAGCCTTATGGGAACTGTGACTGTCCATTCCAGCAGATCGGACACACACACACAAACAACCTCCGCTCGCGTTGCGAAGCCACCCGCGCATCGTCCGTATGCTTCCTTGGGGAGCTCAAGGGGTGGGGGTGGATAGATGGAGAACCCTTCATTTTCCTAGTGCTTTGTGTAATAAATCACTAAGCCTCGTGCCTAACCTCTGTAAGTACATACCCCCAAATAACAAGCTGGGAAACAAATAGTTCTCCAAAGAACTCAGTAAACTTGAGTTGCAGTCTACCAAAAAAAAAAAAATAGGTGTATCTGTTGGTGGACACACGAGGTTTTGAGAAACTTGTCTACCATATAAACTTCCGTCTTTGCTAGAAATCTGAAAGCTGCTAAGGCAAGAAGAATCCACGGCCCAGGTAGCATGCGGTGGAAATGGGACCTTCATTATCCTGTGGGTTGGTGATGCCAAGTTCTTGTGGCCGTATCATGTCAAGTCACATTTCTGAGTTTTCAAGAAGTCTTGTTTTTACACTCTTGCCTCATTTTAATAGCCAGAAACAAGTAAACGTGACTGTGTTTCAAGCTAGGTGCAAGCGTCGTCTGTAGTCATGCACCTCTGTCCACCTCCAACGCCAGGCGTTTTGTACCAGAGCTTAGCAGATGATGGTGAGCCCCCCTCGGTTTACAGTCTCCTGTAAGTTAGGGCGTGGACAGTTCCCTAGCTAGAGCCCGTCCTCCTGTTTTCTTACTATATTCCATTTGGAATATTCTTTAAGCTTAGACTAAAAATAAAAAATAAAATGAAACTCAAGAACTTGGGGAGTTTTGCTTCACTTAAATGGAATTTGTATTTTCTAAGAATTTGGAAGTCTTCTTAGAGTAAGCTGGAAGTACAGCTTCTTGGCTGGGAAGAGCAGCAGGTTGCTAGCCTCACATCAGCAGTTAGTTGTGTTGCTTCCCAGAGCATTATTTAATGGGCCCAATGTGTACCTCAAGATAAATGCAGTATATTATGTCTAAAAGAAAAAAAAATCCATTGTCTGTTGATTTAAATGGTTCTGAGATGTCTATAAATAAAAAAGTGTTCAAGGTTGTTCCTGCAGTTTTTCCTGAATGAGTCAGACCTAGTACCGACCTTTGAAAGGCCTCATCCTCCAGCCCCTCAGGCTTGGGGAACTAGAAAGGGATTCCTGTTGTTGCAAACCCCATTCTGAATTAAGAGGTACAAGACAAAAGCTGTGGTTCATGGAAGCCGGTAGCCAGGCAACCCCATGACATTCAAAGAGGACCCAGTGCCTGTGTGGCCTAAAGGTAAAGAAGGCAAATGCACAGTTGTTCTTGTTCTCCACGTCCCAATGAAATCACTTCCCAGCGTCTTATCTCTCTCTCTCAGAAGCAAGCCTGGGTCACCCATCCCACCATCTCAGAAGCCCTCAGTCCCACTCCCCTGTTACACAGAGGTGACTGTCTGCGCCCCTGGATTGCAGAGCCAGGCGCTAGAAGAACCATATGCCTGACTGAAATGTCCAGAGCTTATGCCCGGGGTCCTAAGAATGCCTACCATAGGCATCCTGGGACACTTCTCAAACTGGGTGTCGCTAAGAAATTTAAAACTAAGTTATTAGAATCACACATCCTTTGACTCCAATGTAGCTGGGGTTAGAAAACATATTATCTGCTGAAAACATTAAGTACGGGATCCATTCTAACTTTGCTCCGTATGACACCTGCTCACCTCAGCCCCTTCTTGGCTTGGATAACTTGTCCCTGTGCTGTGGAGATGATGACGCATCCCCAGCTGCGTTGGTTATGCTCCTCTGTGGTGAGCGAGCAGCCTGTGTGCATCCACCCCTTGTGAGCTGCCTGTTCCTTAGCTGCCCGAGTCTTCAAAGTCAGAGAATTCTTGAGCAAACATGCCATTGCATTCCCGGTGGTGGCCGGTCACCGCGACCTGAAAACTGAGACATCAGTCACAGGCTAACAGGATGATGAGGTCAGATGAGGTCCGGGGGATAAAGCTCAGTGGGAGAGTGTGGGTTGAGCATGCTTGAGGCCCTTGGCTCAGTCTTAGGGAACCAAACTCAAGGTCAAATGAATGACATCAGTGATACTCCCACTGCAAGATACAGAGCAGACTGTACGAGAGAGACACAACTTTGTTGGTGATGCCAGGATGAGTTTCTACCGCAACTGCTGATAAATGCAATGAGAATTTTCTTAGTGCATTTTCCCTACAATTTATGCCAGTGACTTTGCCTTAGTGGTGGATGTAAAAATGAAGCAGGAGCGATGTGTTCCACAGGTGGCCACAAATACGAGCTTCAAAAGATGGCAGGCAATTGAAAGACAGTCAATATGGTAGGATGTTTAAGCTATGAGTGTTCGCAGGCCAGAGGCAGTGGGGATCTATAACACAGGTCTGTGTCCTGCAAATGGCAGTGGTTTGGGAGACATGGCACCATTGGGCTTTTAAAGGGGACTTTGGAGATGCACTCTCTTAAGTTCATAGAAATAAGGCTCACACTGTGTCAGTCCCTCCAGAGAACACGGGAGGGGGTGAGGGGGCCATAATAAAATGAAAGATGTAATTAAAACTTGTAGTCCCAACGGTCTCCTAGTTTCCCCAACTGCTAACTTCCATACGTGAGTGAATGGCTTTGCGATGTATGTGTACAACACCCTCACTGATCTCCCCAGTTGATTGATGCCTCCTGCTAGAAGCACAGGAACTAGCTGAGCTTGGTGGTACACACCTGTGGTCGCAGCACTTGAGAAGCTGAGGCAGGAGGATTTTTGTGGTTTCAACACCAGCCTGTAATGTACACCAAAACCATGTGTCCAAAGAAAGGAAGGAGGAAGAGAAAGAGAGAGAGAAAGGAGGGAGGGAGAGAGGAAAGAAGGAAGGGCAGACAGGAGGGGAGAGAGAGAGAGAGAGAGAGAGAGAGAGAGAGAGAGAGAGAACAGAAACTGCTGAGGTGGCTGGGTGAATAAAAGTGCTTGCTACTGTTCCAGACAACCTGAGTTGAGTGCCTAGTGCCCACGTCACAAACTCACTCCACATGCAACACTAGCTAGCTCCAGGGTACTCGCCGCCCTCTACTGGCTTCCACAGGCACACACAACGTGTCAAACAATACATGTTAAGTCAAAAATCGTTCTCTTTAAAGAGGCTCTGAGCACGTCTGCTCCTTCGTCCAACACGATGGCTCAGTAAAGATACTAAATAAGACAGGTGTCCCATAAAAATGTAAAGCCTTTTCAGATAACCTGTACATACACTGCGTTCGGCTGAATCCGAGCTATCTGCTAGAAACAGCTTATGAAGGGAACGGTCAGAGAGAAACTGTAATACCAAATATTGCCACTAGATGGCAGGCTCTTCCGTCCATGACTGCCCCAGGATGGCACCTGCCAGTTCCTGATAGATTTTAATGACAAACCAAGGACAGTTTTCAGGCCTCCTCCATCGATCACCTTTTTACATTCTCCCACTAACAGCACCGGGGTCCTGAAGTTATGGAAGTGAAAACAAGGAATTAGGAAGCAGGGCACTGTGTAGTGTTTCAAGTCACGCATCCACTTGAAGGGGCATGGGGGTCGTCTCAAAGCACAAAGCTGATTTGTCGTAGGGCCTGCTACTTCTTACCCCGGGGATCTAACGCCCTCTTTTGGCCTCTACTAGCTACACTCACATGTGTATGCCCACACAATGGGGACAACTATAAATAAAGAAAGCTCTTCTTGATTTAAAAAAAAAAAAAAAAACTAAAGCAGCTCTTATGGAGGGACGGAGGTGATTTCTTGTAAATCTGGTAGGCTACCAGCCGTTTGGTTTTCCGTAGTTTAGATTGCTATCTTTATTTCTCTCTTCAGATGGCATAACAAGTGAATCTTCCCACAGTCCTGCTCACCCAGTTGTTTCGAACTTTGACAGCCCGGGAACGGAGATCGTGGAAGGATCCCAACTGCTCTGAGAAAACTGCGGCTCACCCTGTGGGCCGCCGAGTTTCTCTTTCACGTCACCTCTGCTGCCCTAGTTAGAATTCTGCCGCTGGGATAAACGCTGACCAAGACCAACTCCAGGAGAAAAGCAGTTATTTGGCTTACAGGTGACAAGTCCATCATCCATGCAAGCCAAGGCCGGGTCCTGGAGCAGGAACTGAGGCAGAGATAGGGAGGAACACTGCTTGCTGCCTTGCTCAGTTGCCCACAGTCAGTGGGCTGGGCCTGCCTTCATCAATTAACGATTAAAAGGCACTTCCACAAGCAAGTTTGGGGGCACGTCAGCAGTTCCTCAGCTGCGTCTTCCTCGGGTGTGTCAGGGTGACAAAAGCTAACTCTGTCACAGACTCTGAACACTAAGATCCTTTCCACTCTGGGTCCGTGGGACTACAGGACTGCACCAGGCCTGGAGAAGTACCCTGTTTTCCTTTGGAATTTGTAGATATTCAGCCATGTAGGTGAATTTACATAGGAAGCAATTGCATTCTTTTTATTTATCGTTTATTATTATTGCATATGGTATATAGTATGTGTGTGCGCACACATTCCTCCTGAGTGGTGACACTGATCAACTGGAGGAAGGAACCATTTGGGAACCCCTTATCTGAAATCTGAACCCCAGAAGGACTTTTCACCTCACACCTTGGGCTCTCTTACTGCAGCTGGCTCCAGAGCAGCAGGTCCCATCCCCGCAGTAGACGGCCCTCGGCCTTGCCTCCTGCTTCTAGCTGTTCACACAGCTTTATAGTATGTGAGTTGTCAGCCCAGTGTCGCACGTGTTCATCTGGCCCCGCATGGAGATAAACTATGACGCAGGTCGTTTCATACCACACTCCTCCTCAGCTCAGCGGCTTCATTTTTTATTCCTCCTGTTCCTTAGGTGAGAACAGCACTTCAGTTCTTGTCCCCACCATCCGGTCTGGAAACACCAGCTCCCTGGAGCATGTTGTTCAGAAGTAAGATTCCCTTGTATTCACATCCCGGGTGATGGGAAAATGTAGGTGTTATCTGTTCTACATGGAGAAAGGCAGTCTTCCGCATCATACCACTGCCAGGGCCACACGGGAAGAACCATGATCCACCTGCAGCTCAGTTAGTCATGATAACCCATCGTTTGGAAGACAGGCACAGCGAGTTGCCTTTTTGCTAATGAAATAAGGGGGAGGAAAATGAATGGCTTGTTATTGAGTGAGCTCTCAGGAATATTGCCAGAGCAAAAGCTTGAGGGAAAGACATTACTATGAGCAACCCTGGCAGCTTCTTTGACAGGTGTGTGCTCTATCTACCTACCTACCTATCTACCTGTCTGTCTGTCTGTCTATCCACCTACCCATAATCTATCTACTGTTTAAGCTGTTGCCAATACCCAGCACATCTAGAGATCCCATCTTCCACCCACCAACATCACCCCTCCTGATGGTAACTTGCTGTTAGGAATCGAATTGATCCAGGGTTTGTTGTTGTTGATGTTGGTTGTTTGTTTTTGTTTGTTTGTTTGTTTTGGGGACAAATGCCTGAGAGAAAAACATTTAAAAGGAAAAAGAAGAACTGGATTGATTCCATTTCTGAGTTTTGGTCCATGCTTGGCTGACTGCACTGCTTTCTGCCCTATTGCAGTGGAAGGCTGTATGAGCACAGCTGCTCACCTCAGGACAGCCAGGAAGCAGAGATGGGAAGGGCCAGGCGCAAGATGTTTGCCTCTGAGTCACATGCCCAGTGACTGTCCACCACCCAAAAATCCTGTCTGTGCCTTCGGGATCCAACCACTTCCAGCAAAGGCATGACTCTTGAGAGGGTTGGGGGGGTGACACTTAAAGACTGTAGAGGGCATGATTTAATGTTTGGAGGATGGTGAGGGAGAAGTGAACAGTTGTTGCTAGAGACTCAGTCTAGTAGGCTGTGGACCATCCTTATTGCCCAAACTAGCTCAGTTGCTCTGCCCACTCACTGGTCACTAAAACAGATCTTAGGCAGCCTGCCTTCTCCTAGAGATGGAGGCGGGGACTGCTGCCTTGTGTATGCTAGCTGATCACCCTGCCACTCGTGAGCGTCTCCCGTCTCTGGCTCTTCTTTCTTTGGGATGTCTTACATCTTTTACTCCCACTTCCTCCAAATTTCTCCTTTCCTTGAGTTCCTTTTTTGCTCTCCTTGTACCTCCAGCTTTCTAGTTATGATACTTTAAAACATCCTCCACCCCCATTTTTAGCAACTCGTGTGCATTATGAGACTAACAGCACTGGAGAAACGTGGTGCTCGGAGGCAGATAGAAAGAGTCCTGCCAGCTGGTAGGCAATTGTGTGAGTTCATTCACAGATAAATTTGGGCTCTTCCTTATGGGTGCCTCCTAGTCAGTCAAGTCATGTTGAGATGAAGCTAAATACCTCTCTCCCAGCTACCGGCTGTCAGCAACACATTGAAGTGGATGGTGAATGTAAACCCATACTTTCTGTGAGAAGTGCACAGCCACAGAAGTAGTTGCCAATGCCCTAGGTGAAGAGTGGAAGGGTTGTGTGGTCTGAAACAGTGCTGGGAACAACAGACAAGGTTTTCCCATGAAGTCAGGTGTCTTTTTTTTTTTTTTATTAATTTATTCTTGTTACATCTCAGTGGATATCCCATCCCTTGCATCCTCCCATTCTTCCCTCCCTCCCATTTTCCCCCTATTCCCCTCCCCTATGACTGTTCCTGAGGGGGATTACCTCCCCCTGTATATGCTCATAGGGTATCAAGTCTCTTCTTGGTAACCTGCTGTCCTTCTCTGATCTCCCCCTCCAGGGGACATGGTCAAATATGAGGCACTAGAATACGTGTGAAAGTCATACCACACTCTCCACTCTACTGTGGAGAATGTCCTGACCATTGGCTAGATCTGGGTAGGGGTTTAAAGTTTACCGCCTGTATTGTCCTTGGCTGGTGCCTTAGTTTGAGCAGGACCCCTTGGCCCAAATCTGCCTATCATAATGTTCTACCTGTAGGTTTCTAGGACCCTCTGGATCCTTCTACTTTGCTATTCTCCCATGCTTCTCTCATCTAGAGTCCCAATAGGATGTCCTCCCCTCTGTCCCAGTTTCCTGGTAAGTGAAGACTTTCATGGGACGTGCCCCTTGGGCTAGTATGCAGATATAAGTGAGTATATACCCTTTGAGTCTTTCAAAGTCAGGTGTCTTGACCCATGGCAGAGTACACCTGCTGTTGAGTAAGGCATCTGTGTTATAGACCAAGGCAAACTGGGGAGAGGAAGCAGATGTCTGTTGGTGGATGCACTGTGGATGCTGGTGTTAGCGGTTCTCGACGTGGTTATTGCTCTGAAGAAAGAAGCCACAAAGAGAAACAAGGAGGCAGCTGAAGAATGTGCTAAACTTTTGGCTGAGAGAATGAAGTAAGCTAAAGAAAGAAACGCCAAGGAACGGATCGCCATGACACGTTGGTTGGCCTTGGTGAGAGCTTTTACTTCTAGGTCTGAGTCTGGGCAAAAATAAGTCTTTAAGAGGAACAAATAACTGAGCAGACCTTGTGGGAGGGGGGCAGTTTGGGGAAAGTGTCTAGCATTGTTCCTACATACACTCACATGATATGCAGCAGTCCTTTGGTCAATGAAGGAGTGCATATAAAGTTGGTCTCACAGCATTATCATGGAACCCAAAAGTTCCTTTGGCCAAGTGATGTCAGAGTTGTTGTAACTCAAACATGACTCCTGTGTTCATGATGACACTGCTATACACAGGTCCTGCTGCATGCCAGTCACATAAAAATATCACACATACAATTACATGGACTACATAAGACTTGATCAAAAGCCTGTTGTTTGCTTTGGTATGTACTACAGTTTAATTATTACTTTAAAACACACGTTTTACTGGCTGAAAACATAGATCAATGGTACAGTGTGCTTAGCATGCCTAGAGCTCTAAGTTCAGTCCATAATCATAAATAAGTAAATAGGTGAAATTTTAAGGTGTTTATCATAGGGCCAGCAAGATGGCTCAGTGAGTAAAGCCATTTGTCACGCAAGCCTGAAAAACTGACTTAGTCCCTAGAACCCAAGTAAAAGTGGAAGGACAGAGCCAATTCCACAAAGCCATCCTGCACTACAGGAGGATTTACTTCTTGGGGACAATAATTTAATCCTGAGTCTTTAACTTGGACCAGGAGTTTACACCTTATAATGTGTGTAGGTTTGGTGCTACATTTGTGGCCCTAAAATGGGGGTGACAACAACTATTTCTAACAGCTGCAATAGCTACTTTTCTTCCTGCTGTGACCAAACACCTGACAAGAAGCAGCTTAAAGGGGGGTTACATTTGAGGGGTGCAGTTGGCCATGGACGGGAGGTGAGGCCACAGGCAGCTTCATGGTAGAAGGACTGTACTGGTGGTGTGACTCCATCTTGCCAGAACAGGAAACAAACAACAGAACAACAGGAAGTGGAGAAAAACCAGAAAGCCTCAACACTCAGCCCTCAGTGACCCACTTCCTCCAGGAGCCCCCACTTTCTAACGATTCCACAACCTTCCAAAACAGAGCCCCCCAGCTAGGCCCCAGTTCACCTAAATGGGCCGACACTGGGGACACTCCTAACATGCCACTTAGTTCAAAAATAAGACCTTACTCTGTTTTGAAATAGAATTAAACCAACTTAGAAATGGGGGAGATGGTGGCCAGAGGACTAACTTAAATATTCCTTCTATCTATCCTTCAGTAAATACTGAGAATGTATCAAGTTTCCAGCCCAGAGACAGATGCCAAAGCATGCAGGCAGACATGGTAGTGGAGAGGCAGCTTAGAGTTCTACATTTCTATCAGCAAGCAGCAGGAAGAGACGTGACACTGGGCCTGGCTTGAGCATCTAAAAGGACAAAGCCCACCCCCCAATGACACACTTCCTCCAAGAAGGCCACACCTACCCCAAGGCCATGCTTCCCAATAGTGCCAGTCCCTATGAGCCTGGGAGGCCATTTCATTCAAACCACCATACCTGGATCTAAATCCAAGTCTCTGTGACCCCCAAATCCCATGTCTATGCTTCCATGAGTGGGTATGTGCAAGGCCGTCAGAGAACCCCGAGATAGAAAGCTTCACTGTGTCTTGAAGTAGCTTGTATCTTGAAGAACGCTTCACTGTGTCTTGAAAGAAGCAGCTTCTAAACCTCTGTGGTAAGTAGGAATTAGGAAGATGCAGGGAAGGAGGAGAAGGTTCAGGAAATGGCACAGGATTCCCAAAGTCCTGGAGATGGAAGAGAGCAGAGCGTAGCTTCCTAGCCCATCCAGCAGTAGAGTGTAGTGACAAAGAACACTGAAAAAAATGGTCCATTCAGTGGAGCTCTTCCATGGTCATGCCTAGCTCACATGAGCGTGGAGGATCACCACGAATGGAGAGTGGAAAAACGAACAGAAAGCAGGCTACATGTGGATGCTGCAGGCTAAGAGTAATTCACGCAGAGATGTGACAGACACTGGATGAAGTGCTCCTGGGGGATGCAGAGGAATGGACCAACTCCAGCACTGTTGGGGAAGCCATGCTTGGATGGCGCTGGCCCTCTGTGGCAGCTGATGTGTGAAAGCATGTGTCGGATCCTCCCCTGGCCTCACATGCCTGTGAGTCTCACAAGCTTTCCCTCCCTTTTTCTGATTCAACATGAGAGAAGTAAAATTTCAGCTTTATGGCAACATTCCCGTGGTTCCTGGGCATTAGAGGGGGAAAGAATATGAGTTGTGTGGCAAATGACAGTGCGTACTTATGTTGGTCCCTCCTGCCATCACCACTACCCCAGCTCAGGTGTCCAAACTGAACCTCCAATGTCACAGTATTAGCAGATCGGCTTTGGGGAAGTGTTTAGGATGGAACCCCTATAAACAGGATTAAAGCATTTATAGAAAGACATCCTGGGGCTGAAGAGATGGCGCATCCGTTAAGAGATCACACCGCTCTTCCAGAGGACCAAAGTTCAGTTCCTAGAACCCACATCAGGCTGTTTACAACTTCATGTGGCTCCAACTCCAGAAGGTGCAACGCCCTCTTCTGGCCTCCACTAGCACCTGCACTCACATGCATAACTCCTCTCACCTCCACACTGCCACACACACGATTGCAAAAAATAAAAAATAAAATAAAATTCTTTAAAAGAAAAAGGATACCTCAGAGAGCTACCTAGCCTCTTTCTCCATGTGAAGGAATGATAAGAAAGCAGCATCTCTGAGAACACTGGCCTTCACCAGCCTTCAGGAAACAAAAAGCAAGATTTCATGTCCTTGAAAGGGGGGATGGAAAAACAAAGGTGAGGAAAGGGACACTGTTACTGTCATTGCCAGAAAGTTAATGTGACATCAGCACTGATCTTTCCCCTGGGAAGATTGAGCTGGCCTTTAGATTCTGAGGCCAAAGATCGATCTAACTGGTCTTTGTGCCTCCTCCACAACTAACGCCTCACTCTGCCCTTGGTGACAATTCAACAGCCTCTGGTTGCTTGGTGGGTGAGTGGCTAAGTGGGTAAATGATTGCCTTGGTGGAGCTTTAAAATATATTCATTTTTTACTTTTACTTGTGTGCATGAGGGTGGCATGTACAAGTGAGGACTTACAGAGGCACTGGACCTGGGACTGGACTCTGGGGACCAAACCCAGGTCCTCTGGAAGAGCAGCAGGCGCCCTTAACTGTTGAGCCAGCTCTCCAGCCCTGCTGGATCTTAATGTAGCAAGTTCCTCCTTTTTTTCTTCCACCCTTACAACAGCCTCTTCCTCCTGGCCCCCATCACAGAATGCCTTATGAGGCTGTCATCAGTGTCACCCTCCCATCAGCACCACAGGACCATCCCTTCCACAAACAGCAGGGCTAAGCATTCCATCTTCTCACAGATGGCAAGTCATGTTGCCATCATCCCTGGAGCCCCAAGACTGGCCCAGCCTGTCCGTCCCCCCCCCCCACCCCCCCAGGCAATAGTCAGCAAATATCTTTGTCTTAAGTTGGTGGATTTAAGTGTATTTTAAATTCTGCTTTTGAAAATGGGAGGGAGGGAGGAATGGTAGGACACAAGGGATGGGATAACCATTGAGATGTAATATGAATAAATTAATAAAATAAAAAATTTTTTTAAATCTGCTTTTGAAATTTAATCCTTCTCTCAGTGTTTTTTGTTGTTTTTGTTTGTTTGTTTGTTTGTTCTTTGGTAAGGAAAATTAATGTTTATGAAATACTAAATCTGTTGAAATACCTGTACTTACTTACTTACTTTAAAATTTTATTTTGTACCCCAAACTGAAGCTTAAAATTAGTTTTCAATTCAATGGAATGATGTCAGCTTTCAAAAAGACACAAGATAGCCGCCCAAGTCTGGCTTTTTTTTTTTTTTTTTTTTTTTTTTTTGGTCTTTATTTGTCTTTTCTCATTCAAAACATACCAAAAAAGTTTCAACTTAATATATAATTCTCTCTAAATTATAATGTGATTTACTTTTTATGGCTTGAAAGGTTCCCCCTATCAGGCTTTCTTCTCTGTCTATGTGAACAAGAAGTTGCATTCTCCTAGTCTACCTCAAAATAGAAAGAACGCCATAGTTGCTTGCCACATCTCTAATCCCCAAAGGCCATTTCAGAGACTTCCTCTTTCTAGTTTTTTTCTTTGAAAACTTTTAAGAGAACTCAAGTCTAAAAGCAACATATCGTAGAGTGTTCTGCCTAAGACTGAAGGGAGACTGGCAAAGGTTAACAAAGACAAAAAGAAAAAATTTAACTCATTCCGTTTTATGCAAGACAATTTCCAAGTAGCTTCCTGGTTATGAAGATAACGTCGCCCACGCGTTTATTTAACAGTTAATTAGAAGCATCTCTTAAAGACTTCCCCCACTATAATCCTGGCTAGTAATATCAAGCTGATGAGCAAAGACATCACACCTACGTGTTCAGCTGATGATGTGGCAAAGATCATGAGAGTCTGCAAAACTCAATCTAAAGCAAGTTGTAAATCGCACAAATACCAGCTAATGGATAATGAGATTCTATCCTAATGTTGATAATGTGCAATGTAAGTGTTTCCTGTTTCTTAAATAGGATATCTTTGACCATTTAAGCAAGTCTTTAGCACCAAGCATCCACAGACATGAGTATATTAAAAAAGCCATTTTGTGTATGCCGCTCAGAGGTAATGAGAAAGTGCTTCTCAATGGGACACGCTTAAGAGGAAACATCAATGTCTTATTAATAGGTAAGAGCACGCTGAGTTAATAGTGCATTGATAACTTATTTTTATTGTCCCATCCTCATCACGCTTGTGTGGTCCCATGATGTAATATTAGCAGGAAAACAAAAGGCCAAACGAGCACAATTACTGTGTCATCATTTTCTGGTATATAGACAGGCTTGCTTTTTATTGGAGATGTCTTTTATCTGTAAGGACATCACTTGACCTTTTGCACAAATATATTATGTCCAGTACATCAACCAGGTACCCCAACTTCCTACAGTTGGTTCTTTGCTCCCACCATTATCTCACACCAAATCCAACTATTGATCTACTGAAAATTCCAACAGCCTGAATTATGGTCAGAATCTTTTTCTAACTGGGGTTATGTCCAGTCTTTATACTTGCCCTCCAGCATAGGTTCCTTCAGCGAAGACTTGGGCACTTTCATCCAAGAACTTGTAACTGTTGAATCTCTACCTACCATTAACTTAGCCCTCGACGGTGGGTGCTCTGGTGGGTTGGGGGAAGGATTAAAAAAAAAAAACCAAACACACACGTGATTAATTCTACTTAATTGTGGAAACAAATCAAATGCAGTCGCCAAACACTCAGGAAGGAAATACTTACTGCACGCCAGTACCACCCATCACCAACAGAACAGGAAGTGAGAAGCGCTGTGGACTGACCTTCCCTGGGTCAAAGAGGCACGTCTGCACTGAGCCTTCTACAAGCTGATTGACAGATTAAAACCTGTGACTGTAAACAACTGGATTGTTACAGGTTGGGAACCAATATTTTTCTAGCCTTCTGCTGCCTCCTAAACAGCCATTCATTCCCCCCTCTGTGTGACCTAACATCCTTGTGACTGTTAGGTGAATCCTCTTGGACTATACAAAGATGCCTAGCTTTCACCAACCCAAGGCTAAGAATGTCTCCTGATGGCATCCGAGACCCAGGGCAGAGCCTGCCCAGCGTTGCTGGGACCCACTCAGTGCCTGATGTTTCTGCCAGCATCCTTGAAAGGTGTCCCTATCTATGGCTCCCTGGGCTCTTGTTACTATAAACACATCATGGATCTGTTACCTGGTTGGAGGGTGGAATTTGGGTCCTGAATTTGTGTTCAAGGCCAAGGGACACAATGAACTGTATCTTCTTCTCTTTGGGGGGTGGTTTTTGGTATCAGCTTGTCCTCAAGGGGCTCACAGGAGGCAAAGTGGGGATTGACAGGTACAGGATTCAACACACCAGAATGGCTCACGGGTCAAGACGGAAGCAAAAGCAGAATGCTAACGAAAGGCAGGAACGGAAAGTACTGGAAAGGAGGCCGTGCTTTTTTTTTTTTTTAAGTTTTTCTTACATTAAAAAATTATAACAGCTGAGTGTAGTAGTGCATGCCTTTCATCCCAGTACTCAGGAGGCAGAGGCAGGCAGATCGCTGTGAGTTCAAGGCCAGCCTGGTGTACAAAGTGAGTCCAGGACAGCTAAGGCTACGTAAAGAAACCCTGTCTCGGAAAAAAAAATAGTGTGTATGGAGTTATGGGGTGGGTATGGATCTGGATGGAGTGCTAGCTTCCACAGCACACACAGATAGGACAGCCTGTGGGAGTTAGCTCACTCACTCCATTGCGTGGGTCCCAAGTACTGAACTCAGGTCACCACGTTTGGGCTCAGACGTTCTCTGTCCACAAAGCCATATTCCCTGAGTATCATTTAGGTCAACAACCTGATAATCATAATTAAGAATTCAAATGAGATGCTGTCTCTTTCTTCTTTCTTTAAGTCTTCTTTCTAAAAAGTCATTCTTTGTAACATGTTTTGTTTTATTTTTGTTTTGTTGTTTTGTTTACCACACCTTCTGTTGGATATCAGTTCAGTTCTGTAAACGCAAACCAACCCTGGAGAGCCTGGTAGTGGTGGGGAGAGGGGTGAAGAGGTCGTGGGCATCACAAATTCAAACATGAATTTAAAAAAAAAAGAAAGAAAGAAAGAAAGAAAGAAAACTAAAACCTCACATCTCTCCGTGTGTTCTTGAATGGTTTTCTACAAATAACTTCATTTTTTTGCTTATTTTTGGCTTCATGCCTTTGTGAGTCAGGGGCCTGCAGTGTATCCCTGACTGGGTACTCTTGTGGTGACCAGAGCCTCATAGATTTGGATGCTGGGTCACCAGGAAGTGGCACTATTTGAAAGGAGTAGGAAGTGTGCCCTTGTTGGCGGAAGTGTGTCACTAGGTGTCCCCAGGTCCAGTGTCCGTCTCTCTTCCTGCTGCCTGCAGATCTGGATGTAGAACTCTCAGCTCCTGCAGAAACATGTCTACCTGCGCACTGCCATGTTCCAGGCATGGTGATAATGGACTGCACCTCTGAACCTCTAAGCCAGCCCATTAAATGCTTTATTTCGTTTCTTGTTTGTTTGTTTGTTTGTTTGAGGTTTATTTGTTTGTTTGGTTGGTTGGTTGGTTTTTGAGACAGGGTTTCTCTGTGTAGCTCTGATTGCTCTGTAGACCAGGCTGGCCTTGAACTCAGAAGTTGGCCTGCCTCTGCCTCCTAAGTGCTAGGAGTAAAGGCGTGTGCCACCACCGTCCAGCTAAATGCTTTTTTATATATATAATAGTTGTGGGGGGGGGGGGCTGGAGAGATGGCTCAGAGGCTAAGAGCACTGACTGCTCTTCCAGAGGTCCTGAGTTCAATTCCCAGCAACCACATGGTGGCTCACAACCATCCACAATGAGATCTGGTGCCCTCTTCTGTGCAGATGAACATGCAAGCAGAGTACCATATACCTAATAAATAAATTTTTTTTAAAAAGTTGCTGGGGTCATAGTGTCTCTTCACAGCCATGGAACACTGACCAACAGACTTTTTAGTGCCCAGTCAGGCCTCAAACTCGCAGCAACCCTCCTGCCTCATCTTTCTCAAGTGCTGGTATTACAGACATGCACCATCATGCTGGGATTCCTACTTTCTCATTGAGATGCTGGGGATGGGAGCCAGGGCCTTGTACGTGCTGGGCAAGTCCTCTGCCACTGAGCCACATCCATCCTCTGCCACTGAGCCACATCCATCCTCTGCCACTGAGCCACATCCATCCTCTGCCACTGAGCCACATCCTCTGCCACTGAGCCACACCCTCTGCCTTAGGATACGAAAAGGCAGATGTCCCCCTTCACCTTGTTTTCCTTCAGTCGACGTGGAACTGAGGTCAGAAAAATGGCATTTGGGTTCAAGAAGAGCACTGGCCACTGTTGCTGCCCAAGGTACCTTAGGGAACCCCCAAGGCTGCTCCATCTGTGCTGATCCCTGTTTACCTGTTGCCCTGAGCCCTCAAACAGGAGCACCCACTGCTAGTGCTGGAGAGAAATCCCAGCTGGAATTCAAATAACTAGCCAGAGGGCTGCAGGCTGCTCACGTTGGGCCGCATGGGAACCAGAGGAATGGCCAGCCATTTCACAACTAAGCCAGACTTCCATGCAGCTGAACGGAAAGGATGGATGAATAAGCGACAAGGACTAATAAGCTGAGAAGGGAGTAAGGTGAGCCATGGGAATCCAGGAAGGCCAAGCAGACTGACACGTGGGTTGGGACAAAAGGAAGAAATGTAAGTTTTAGGTAAAGGTTTATTTCTAAGGACACTAGAAGCTTGTATTTTTACAGGCTCTTTCTAAAGACTATCAAAGGCCTTCTTTCTGTTGTTTCTTTTTTACATTTATTCTCGTGTGTGTGTGTGTGTGTGTGTGTGTGTGTGTGTGTGTGTGTGTGTGTATGTGTCGGAGCACCGATTTAGAGGTCAGAGGACAACTTGCATGAGTCAGTTCTCTCCTCACAGAGTCTTGGGTAAGTCTTG
Source organism: Acomys minous (assembly GCF_964271855.1). Classification (NCBI taxonomy): domain Eukaryota; kingdom Metazoa; phylum Chordata; class Mammalia; order Rodentia; family Muridae; genus Acomys; species Acomys minous. The sequence goes on from NC_140486.1 coordinate 63,335,253, forward strand.
GTGGCAAGAGCTTTTACCCACTGAGCCATGTCACTGGCCTTGAGTTTACTGCCCTGAAAAGAGAGATTAGGCTTCTGGCAAAAAACGATAAAGATAAGAAATGGCTAAGGAAAGGTTGGGGAGATTACCCAGTTGGCAAAGTGCTTGCCGTGCAAGCATAGAAGCCATAAAGCATAAAGTTCAGTCCACCTCACCAACACTGAAAATAAACAAAACCAGGCATGAGAGCCTGTATTCCTAATCCCAGAGCTGGGGAGGCAGAGACAGGATTCCTGGGATCTGCAGCCTCGCCTAATCTGGGTGAGCCCCAGATCCCAGTAAGAAACTTCCCCAACCACCAAGGTGACCTGCGCAAGATACCCTCTCAACCATCCATCATGGGTGAGGGACAGACAGTTCATGGGGTCCCAGCATTCCTAAGAGGCTCTCAGAAGCTATAGCTGCTGGTGGGATGGGCTCGCTTTCTCCAGTGGCGTAACCACCTGTAAGTTGCCCACAGGTCAGTAAATAGCCTCGCACCCACACTCACACAGGCAACCCTAATTAAACCAGCTAAACACACAAAAAAGACATGGAAGTAGCAGGAAGACTGGTGGAGAAGAGGATCAGGAAAAGCAAGGGCAAGAAGAGAGGATAATGCAGAGTGAATTATACATATATGAAAATGTCAGATACTGCACACACACACACACACACACACACACACACACACACACACACACACACAAAACCTTGACAGCTCCCTTGGCCACATTCCATTCCATCTGCCTTAGACTCACAGGGAATTAAAAACAAACACAAGATAAGAAAGCACCGCTTTGAGGGGAAAGGATGTGTCTCACTTGGTAACACACTTGTGGCCCAGCACACATAGATGGGGCACGATGGGCACACCTGCAATCTCAGCATTTGGCGGGTAGGGGCAGAGGGTCAAGAGTTCAAGGTCATTGGGCTGGAGCATATAACTTGAGCCTAACCCTTGGGCTGGGGAGGTGGCTCGGTAGGTAAAGGACTTGCCATCCGAGCATGAGCTTGGGTCCCCAGAACCCATGTAAAACATCAGTGTGCTCCTGTGATCACAGAGCTCCTAGAGTGGCATGGGAAGCAGAGACAGTGGGGCCCAGGAGCTGGGGTGGGGAGGGTGGAGAGGCACACAGCTACCCTGGTGTATACAGCTGAAAGCAAAAGATCCTGTCTCAACCAAGGTGAAAGGCAAGAACCAAAACTTGAGGATACCCTCTCATCTCTCCACACACTCTGTGGCACATGCACACACAGTCCCTTCAGCCCCTATGTGACCAAAGCCTACAGTCCAACGCTGAGCTAATGCCAGCTTTTAGCTCAATGTATTAGGAAACAATGTTCTGCACCTTAGACGTATGTACCGAGAGAAAGAGACACCTGCGAGCCTAGACAGGTGTACTGAGAGAAAGCGACACCTGCGAGCCTAGACAGGTGTACCGAGAGAAAGAGACACCTGCGAGCCTAGACAGGTGTACTGAGAGAAAGAGACACCTGCGAGCCTAGACAGGTGTACCGAGAGAAAGAGACACCTGCGAGCCTAACAAGTGTACCGAGAGAAACAGACACCTGCGAGCCTAGACAGGTGTACTGAGAGAAAGAGACACCTGCGAGCCTAGACAGGTGTACGGAGAGAAAAAGACTCCTGCGAGGCTGAGAACACAGCCCCCAAGCATGTGGAGTTCAGACCCAGGGGCAGACACTGCCAGAGCAGGGTCGCCAGCACCCACTGCCTCCCTCCTCAGGTGGCAGCACACTTCTCTTTTGTCTCTTACTCACCCATAACTTGTGAACAAGGAGCACACACCTCAGCCAATCCACCCTCTTTTAACTCGGCGTAGTAATGTTTTGGTTTCATTACTCTCTAAAATAGTTCAGACACAACAGAGAGAAATTTAATGTAAGCATGTGCGCACTTATGATTTCGTAGCTGATGCTTGAGTCCTCTGGGTGACTGTCAACTTGCCAGCTTCTACTTTGTGTTATCACTGTGGGAATCTGTGTCAGGTGCAGGCCCACTGGAGTTACAGGCAATTGTAAGTGGCTGGACTCGGGTGTTGGGAACCGAACTCCGGTCCTATGGAAGAGCAGCAAGAGTTCTTAACCACTGAGCCATCCAAACCTCCTGTTGCTTTTTACTGTATGCACTGTATGTGGAGTCCTTGCACATGCCTATAAACGTACCTTTTATTCTCCTGGCTCAACTGCCGTCTGGGAGGCTCACTGCCTCCTTCTGCTAACCTAGGCCTAGTCCTGGAAGCTTCTAGCCTCCGTACAGTCTAACCTAGACTTAGAATGTTTTCAAGCTCTGAGGCTTAGTGCTTAATGAGCTTGCCCTTCCTTGTTCTTTCTGAGCTCTGGGCTGACTGGTTCAACTCAGCTGTTCTGGTTTAAACTCTTCTCCCATCTGCCTTATTTAATCTGGCTTCTCTCCAGGGCCAGAATTGCTCCACTTGTTCTCAGACTGACTCAGCAATCTGTTCTAATCTGGCTGCTTCTCATTTTCTGGCTTGTTCCATCTTTACCTGCGTTCTCTCTCTGCAACCCATCTCTCTATTACTGTCCTGGAAAAACTGCTTCCTCTCTCTGTAAAACTGCCTCTTAAGTAGCTTCCTTTTCCTCTTTCATTTTGTGAGAGTTAGGCATCTCCTATTCTGTCAGATCTCCTCAGATTCGTCACCTTTTCTGCCACTCAATTAGACATCACTTTCAAACATGGACATTTCTTTCTACAAACTAACGTTACCTTCATTCGGGATTAAAGGCATATACCACCACGCCTGAATCTAACCTTTTCTTTACCTGATACCTGCTCTATACCAGGCTGGCCTCGAACTCAGATCTGTTTGCCTCTGTCTCCTGGATTAAAGGCATGTTTGCATTCCAGCTGGATCACACAGACCTAGAAGGTCTTTGGATGTAGTCTCTTGCCAGAACAGCCACGTTCTGGATTAACGTTCCTCTACACATGTCCAGCAAGTATTTTATTGACTGAGCTAGCTCCTAAAATATCATTTAAAAAAGCATCTCAAGAACACACAGAACAGTACGTACGTCCATAGTGATTTTTCCAAAGGCATCGTGATCATCCCCCTTCTTGATGGCTAGGGTTTGTATGTGAGCCAAGCTGTACCAATCACAGCAGGATACTCCTTTTCACACGTGCACATAACCAAAGCCAGGACAAGCAAATCTTTCCCTACACCGTGTCAAACAGGAAAAAGAACCAGATCCTGTTTGTGGCAGAGCTGTTAGGACTTTGGTCCAGTCCCACCAACAGCCACAGCCCTGCCTCAGAGATGGAGTCAGTTTGACAGGGAGGGGCAAGAAGAGAGAGAGCAGAGGACAGGACCCCATGGCACGGCTATTTCTGCTTCCTTAATCACCTGTGGCTCCAGCCTTCCCAGAGTTCAGATCTGCAGTCCATAAAGTGACATCTACTTATGCAAACTTGTAAATTCTTCATCTATGGTCCAAAGGCTTCTAAATTTTACAATCCAGAGTTCACTTTAATTGCACTGTTCCGCATTCCCTTCTCGCCTCTCTGGGTCTCATCAGAATGGCTGTGACTAACCAGCTGCAATGGCACGTTCCGTAAAGTCAGCTACAATTTCCCCCTCATTTCTCATGGCTCTGCCAGGTAGCAGTGGCTAAAGGAACAGACTGATTCTAAAAGCCCCTGTCAAATCCCAGGGCCGGTTGTCACTAGCTGGGAGATAAAAGCCTCCTATAACACCTGGGGGAGTGGCCTTCACAGAAGAATCCTGGAGAGCCATGTTCCTTTCTCTTGTGGGCTGCATGCTGTGGGTTGACATATCATAGTTTATAAATGTCTCCAGTCACGGGATTTGGAAGGAATTAGTTCATTCAAGCATTCCTGCTGTCAGGGCCTTCAGTCTTCAGTATGCCCTGGCTTCCTCAAACCTGCCTATGCCATTACCACAAAATGACCAAAGAAGTCGCAACCCAAGAAGAGAATTATGCAGAGGCAGCTTTGACCTAAAGAAGCCATTCAGAGGGAGATAAAGAAGAGAAAACAGCCAGTGTAAGTCAGTGTAAGAGTACTTGCCCAGAAAGCTTCTTAAAGTTCTAGTTAATCCCCCCAAGAAAGTGTGGGGCCCCCATGGGGAGAAAGCGAGCCTGGAAGGTTGCCATGTTGACACAAGTGCATAAACCCAGCATTCAGGAAGTTTAGCTGGGAGAAATTCCACGTGCAAAGTTTGCATAGGACATAGCAAGACCTTGTTTAGGAAGAGAGGAGAGGAGGGAGTTGGAAGATGAACCAGGGGCACACTCCTGTAACCCAAGCAGCTGAGGCAGCAGGATTGCCCTTAGTTAGAGGCCAGCCTGGGTAAGTCTCCAAACAGCACCAATTAGAAAATAGTTGATCTAGGAGACTGGGGTGACGGCTCCATCGTTTAAGGCATCGACTTCTTCTTCAGAGGACCTAGGTTGTACTCCCAGCACCCACACAGAGGCTTGTAACCATCCCTAGCTCTGCTTCTAGGGACTCCAACACCCTCTTCTGACCTCCATGAACTCATACGCATAGAAAGTGGCTGATCGCCTTGGACTGGTGGAGTGTCTGAGCAGAGGTGGTTCTTCTTTGCTGGTGTTAAGTATCTGTTTCCTGCTTGCTGCAATACTGTCCCGGGAGCTTTCAGAGGTGATAACCAGTTACGATATTCTGGTGAGCTGCAGAGACAACCTTCTCATGCATGGTCTACGGGGTCCCTGGTAATGACCCTGTCCGTTGCCCTTGAGTTTTCTAAGACTATGTAAAATTAAAAGCTTCCGGAGCAGCATGAAGTTATTATTTTAAGGTTCTGGTGATCGGTGGTCTGAACTAGATCTTGTGGGGGATAAAATTGAAGTATCTACAGGGATGGATCCCTTCCGGTTCATGGAACAGTTCACAGTGGTCTATACAAGTTCTCCTCCAAATTCTAGCTAGTGTTCCTGCTTCTTGCCCCATCCTGGCTTCTTCGGTGTTTACCAAGACTCTGTCATTCAGGCGAAGGCCCCCTAAGTTACTTTTGGGGAGGGGCCACCAGGGACCTAAGGAGAAGGTCCCTCCTGGAGGGACACCCAAAATGAGTGCTATCTGTTTGATCTACAACCATCAGAAAATGGTCAGATGTTAAATACTTTTGCATAATCAATAGACTAAACTCCAAAAGAACACGCCATACTTGAAATACCAGAAAAAAGGAAGCACTTGTTTTCAGACAGCAGGCAGCCGCAGTGGAGGAACTTGGGAGTCAGAGACAGCAAGATGGGGAGTTTGAGGCCAACCTGGGTTGTAGCAAGACTTTGTTGTTTTGTTTTTTTTTTTTAACAAACTGGTAGCTAGCCAGCTAGCTCAGTACATTACCTAATCTGTACACACTTGAATATAGATTTGGTAAAGGATGAAAAAAAAAAAGATTTCTCTACAATAACTCATCTTTGCAGATTAGATGCCCAAAGCGTAGCTATTGGAAATGTGTAACAAATTTAGTCACATAAAACATCTAAAAGAGCCAGGCATGGTGCCACATGCCAGCATTCGGGAGGCAGAGGCAGGCAGATCTCTGCGAGTTCCAGGCCAGCCTGGTCTGCAAAGTTCAGGACAGCCAAGGCCACAGAGGGGAACCCTGTCTTGAAAACCAACGAAATCTAAAAAGAGAAAAATTAATAAGTGAAATGTTGCCCCCTTCTCACTCTTTCTCTTCTACCCATGTAAGACTCTGGAGTTCCTGAGCCCTCAGAGTGCTGTGTGAGTGGGAAGGTAGCACACAAGATGTCCTGTGGGAATTGTCATCAGAATGGGGCAGGGGTGTAGTGCGAATTTTGGTTTCTTTAAAAACACAGAAATAGGAGCTGGAGAGATGGCTCAGAGGTTAAGAGCACTGACTGCTCCTCCAGAGGGCCTGAGTTCAATTCTTAGCAACCACATGGTGGCTCACAACCATCTATAATGTGATCTGATGTTGTCTTCTGGCCTGCAGGCGTGCACGCAGGCAGGGAAACATATACATAATAAATAAATTAATCTTTTTTAAAAACCACAGAAAGTATGGGGCCCCCATGGGGAGAAAGCGAGCCTGGAAGGTTGCCATGTTGACACAAGTGCATAAACCCAGCATTCAGGAAGTTTAGCTGGGAGAAATTTAGTTATGAGAATATGTTTTTGTTTTAATCCCAGGTGTGGAATATGGGGCTGCTTTAGATCGTCCACAGTAGCTGACTGTGATTAGTCTCATGCTTTAGCAGGGACATGGCTTTGCCAGCTGCAGGTAGTTTCTGAGAGCATGTGATGGTTGGAATTCTGGGGACTTTTCAGAACATATACATGCTAGATCCCTGATTGGGGGGCTGGTTGGCCGTTTGGATGTTGCTGGTTACTGTCGGTTGTGATTAGTCAAGCAGTTGTATGCAAAGAAACAACAAGAAGAAATTAGATAGCCTGATGGCAAAGATCAAACTTGCCCCAAGGAACTCAGCAGGAAGTAGTCTAACAATGTCGCCACCGCCTCTCCCTCCCCATCAGTTTTTCTCTTCTCCCTAGTGTTAGGGGGTTGAAAGGGTTGAAGAAGAGGAGTGAAGAAGGATGGAAGAAAAAAAAAAGAATCCACAAAGTAGCCAGACGCCAGCTAAGAGAGCCTTGCTGATTTTATAGCATTAATGTTCAACTTAGGTTTTAAGGAAGTCAAAGATTGCTATGAGGACTCTCTCTGGGGAGACAAAAGCAAACGTCTACCACTTCTTTATAGGGAACCAACGACAAACCAAAGTCCAGGTCTACCACAGCCCTGCCTGGGAAGCCAATAAGTGTTTTCTTACATTCATGGAAAGGCTTACTTACAGAGCATGAAGCGGGGTATCTATAAGCCTTTGGGGGTACCCTGTACTGTCCACACCACTGGTAAGTCTGATCTTAGCACTCATGACAATTTCCCCATAGCTGGAGCCCCTACTTCAGCTAATCTTCCGTAGTTGCTGTTCTTTATCGCCTCCAGAAGCCTCAAGGCCGAATGGAAACAGGACGAGATTATATGCAAACAGTGGGCAGGTGCAGGAGGGAGCCTGTGAGTCACAAGTACAGGCCCATTGACCCTCTCCACCCACTTCTTCTTTGAGGGACCGCCTACAGCCAAGAAGGCCAGCCTTGGAGGTCTCTGCAGGTAGGAGCTCCTATTAAAATGAAGATGACAGCTACTGTGCTCACATGATGACATTCTACAAACAGTAGTTAGAAGCAGAAACAAAGAAAGCCCTAGGTCCAAGGCCTAGTCCTCCAATCAGCAGTTCACATAAGCCCATTATCAAAGCAAATGCCCCATCGGAGGTCGCCTCTGCAGTCTCCACCAGATGGCCAGGCAGGTGCATCACTTCTCTTCCTAGGTGCCAGATCATGGCATTGCTTCCCATTTTCCTGGTTTGGCTCCACTTCACAACTGACCATCACGAAGATCTTTATGTAAGTCATACTTATGTAAGTTATACTGAAAGGACAGGTAAAAAGGGCCCACCCCTAAGACAAGGCTGACTGTCAGTGGGGTGGTCTACCCTGCCTGGGACACTATACACACATGACGCTACAACCTACAACAAAAAAAGATCAAAGATTAGATGGTAGGATTCCTCAAATAGCCTAAGCAGGCACAGTGCCGCCACCCCCACCACCTCCCACCCCAACAGAACCATTAGCTCCCTAGAAATGCTCTGCTAGATCCCCACAAATAATGCACTATCCGCCTCCCAAGATGCTGTGGAGTAAGCTCATGGCTGTTTAAGTGGCCAGTGGTTAGTTAGCTCTTTCTAAGACAGGTTTTGCCCATCAGCTAAAAGTTCTAAGGACAACCTCCTGCAATCCAAAGCTCTCCTGCTAGCAAGTCCCGCCTGTTCCCTGTGTGATACGTCTCCTCAAGAGTTCATGGTGTGTGTGTGTGTGTGTGTGTGTGTGTGTGTGTGTGTGTGTGTGTGCTTAACCTAATGGCATGCCAGTCTGGCTAGACTTAGATGATAAAATTTAATTTTATGTTAAAATTCAAGATATCAATGTCTGTCTGTCCTCCGTCCACATTCCACAGTCTTATTTAAGCCTGGCTTGGGAAACAGGTCATCTGAATGGACCCCGTTTTTTACAGGACCCATGGGGCGGTGTTATTATTAGAACAGATACAAGAACTTTAGGCTCACCTCAAGCCTGGGTTAAACAGTACTCTGTCTCTTGCTAGTACTTACAAAAACAGGTTGGCTTGGTTTGTGCAGGTGAGAGGCGACAGCAGAGGGAGTGGCAGTGTGTGTGATCCCCACGGAACATCTTACCGCCACAGAATGAGTTGGCCTGGGAAACGTGGTGTGGTTTGAAATAGCGTACTATAGAACGTATTCATGAAGTATCTAATTTTAAATAATGTGGGATCTTATCATCTTAAAGCTAACTGAAAACTCCTAATTGAAAACTGAGATTATGCCATACCCACAGGGCAGTGTCACTTTACCTGGAATATTAGCTACTGTTGTTGTTGTTGTTGCTGCTGCTGCTGCTATGATCAAATATCTGGTGAGAAGCAACATAAGGGAAAAAGGATTTATTTTTCCAGTGTGAACTTTGAAGAGATGGCGTTCACTGTGGCAGAAGAAGCATGGCAAGGTAAGCATGAGGTGTCAGGCCACATGCATCTGCAGTCAGGAACGCAAAGGACACAGGAAGTAGACCAAGGCTGTAGAACCACAGCCCAACCCCCACCAGCAGTGAGGCATCTCCTAAAGCTCCCATGCCTTCCAAAACACTGTCACCAGCTGGGGAACCAAGTGTTTAAATACATGAGCCTATGGGAGGATGTGCTGGCTACTTTTATGTCAACTTAACACCAACAGAATCATCGGAGAGGAAGGAGCCTCAATTGAGAAACTGTCTCCATAAGATCAGGCTGTAGGCAAGGCTGGAGGGCATTTTCTTGATTAGTGATTGATGTTGGAGGGTCCAGGCCACCGTGCGAGGGACCACTCTAGGCTAGTGGTCCAGAGTTTTGTAAGAAAGCAGGCTAAGCAAGCCATGAGGAGCAAGCTAGTAAGCAGCACCCCTCCATGGCCTCTGTGTCAGCTCCTGCCTCCAGGTTCCTGCCCTGCTTGAGTTCCTGTCCTGACTTCTTCAATGATGAATGTGGAAGCAGAAGCCAAGTAACCCCTTTCCTCCCAACTTGTTTCTGGCCATGGTGTTTTGTCGCAGCCATAGTCACAGTAACTAAGACAGAAGACGTTTCATATTCAAACAGAAACACTCTCTGCCTCATATCAGTCAAAACCAATAGAAATGAATGGTACCACAAAAAGCATAGGCATATATCTCAGTCAGAGTTTGCCAGAATCCTGTTGTATTAAGATATTTGAACAACACACACTTCCATTCCCTCTTCTGAGTTGCCTGGTGCTTGCAGAGATTATGATAATCTGCTTTCTTAGATTGCCAAGGCCACTGCCGTTGAAAGGACCTGGCCTCTGTTCTGAAAAAAAAAATTTTTTTTTGAGGGAGAATTCTTTATTGCGTGAGGCACATTGGAGGGCAGCCCAGCGGGGCACGACCTCAGCCAGCTGGCGGTCAGGGCTGGTCTGGAAGCCATGGGCCTCTTTTCCCATCTTCCTCTGGTCCCTGGGGAGCCGCCCTCACTCGGCAGATACGGCATCAAACCTGAGTTCCTGCAGAACCTCGCTGATGGCTCCCATGGTTTTAACTACCTTCATTTTCAGCTGGCGCAACTTGTCAGGGTCCTCCTGTTCAGACGCCTGTTCCTGGCGTCCTCATCACCTGCAGCAGCGCCACAGTGGCCAAGCACGTCTGAAACAGCTCCTGCAGGCTGCGGACATGGCTGGTGAGCACCGGCTGCTCGCGAGGCCCCACCAGTTCCTCTTCCACCGCCAGTACCTCCCTCGAGGCAGCGGCGAAGGCCTGGGTTACCTCGTGCACCACACTCCGGTAACGGGGGAAGTCATCACTGAGCAGGGTAGTGGCGGTGAGCTTGGTCCAGGCAGCAGAAGGCCTGCGCGCATTCATTCTGCAGCTGCTGGATCCGGCTGGATCCGGCCGGCTCCGCAGTGCAGCAGCCGGCACCTCCACCACTGTGGTGAGCATGAGCTCTGAAATTCTTAAATTCTACCTACTAGGGAGGCAGTGAGTCAGTCAACCATCACCTAGGGCTGTGCTGTGAATAGTCACATGTGGGAAGAGTCAAATGAAAGTCTCCTGCTGTGGCAAGCAATACTGGGTCACAACAAGCTGAGATGGCTCCACTTGCCCCTCGTTTTAATGAAAACCATGTGAGACTGGTGGTCTCATATGTTAGAACTGTTTCCCAATGATCATGCAGTGCGGCTGCGCAAACCATTGGAAACCACTACAAAACCAAATCCAAGACTGCTAAGATTCTCACCGTCCAACGGATAATGAAACCATGGACCCCATGTAGCTGTAAGGTATGCATGAATGCCATCTTCTGAATGTGTGTACTCACTCCTTTGTCCTGGGTGCGGCACTCGCACGCACGCGCGCACACACACACACACACACACACACACACACACACACACAGGGTGGGGAGGGAGAGGGAGAGAGGTGGGCACAGTGCACATTAGTAACTCAGGACTTAAAGAAGTGTGGCAGAGAACAGATACTACACTTGATCTTAGCCAAAAGGCCGGGAAACCTACAAGAAGAACTTTATGACAGGCGGATCTGGGTCCTGGGGTCCTCCTCAAACTAAGGCACCAGCCAAGGAGAATATAGGCAGTAAACTTCGAACCCCTACCAAGACCTAGTCGACGCACATGATATTCTCCACCGGTGAGTGGAGAGTGAGATCTGACTCTCACATGAACTCTGGTGCCCCTTTTCTGACCACATCCCCCGGATGGGGAGGCCTGGCTGCACTCAGAGAAAGGATAGCAAGTTACCAAGAAGAGACTCGATATTCTTAGAGCATATATAGGGAAACAGGGGAAGGGCTAACAATCAAGATGTAATATGAACAAATTAATTTTAAAAAATTTAATGCCCCATTGGAAAAAAAAAAAAAGAAGTGTGGCAGGAGGAACGGGAGCTCCAGGCCATCCTCAGCTACAGAGCAATTTCAAGACCTGTGTGTGTGTGTGTGTGTGTGTGTGTGTGTGTGTGTACCAAAGGCAAACAGACAAAAGAAAACCATATAAAACTGATAACTTAAGAGAAATTCACCAATTCTTTGAAAAACTTGTGAAACAGATCATCTGACTCTCTAACTTGTGAAAATTAAGCCTACAAGATTAAAGCTTGCCAAAAAAAGAAAGACTGGGCCCATGTGCTCATCCTGCCATTTTAAAACTACGAGAGAGAAGGGAGGGCATATGGGCCCTGGGACTGGAGAAGTGGGGTGTGCTCAACATACAATCTGCACCTACACAAATTACGTTTTAAATTAAAATGTGAAAGCAATTCTATGTAGAACTATATAACTCTGTATTCTATATAATCTCATCAAGAGGAGGGAGCACATCCCTGGATGTCACAGCTAAATACAGATGGCCCAAAAACATAGACAAAGAAAACTATAGTCTAATATCACTGGTGAATATGGGTGCAAAAGTCTATAACAAAACAAAAGCAAATAGAATTCGGCAATATGTAAAAAGAATCATAAGCCATAACTAAATGCAGTTCCCCCCCCCCCAGGGATACAAAGGTGATTGACATTCATAATCCATCAACTTAGTCCAAAGTATTGGCAAACTGAAGACAAAAGTCTTCGGATCATACAGACAGATGCAATAACAGAAATCAACAAGACTCCATATCCATTTGTGATTTTTAAAAAAACTACTCAGGGGCTCGAGAGATGGAATTGCTCTCCCAGAGGACCACTGTTTAATTCCTAGCACCCACATCAGGTGCTCACGGCCACCTGTAACTCAGGTTCCAGAGAGTTCTATGCTCTCCTCTGGCCTCTGCAGCCACCTGCACGCGCACACACACACACACACACACACACACACACACACTGCACATAAACTCACACAGGCACATACACCTGCACAGAAATCTTAAAAAAAGAAAATAAAAAATGTGGAGGGGACCATCCTCAGCTTGTTGAAGAGAACTTCAGAAATAGATGGCATCAGGGCAAATGGTGGAAGACGAGAGCTTCTCCTAAGACTGGAGCAAGGCGGCAGTGTCCACTTCTGCTGCTATATTCAAAGCATCAGAGGGGATTTCAGTCATGCAGTGCCCTCATTGCAGATGGCATGATTGTATAGCAAGGTCACTGCACACAAGATCAACATACAAAAGTCAGTGCTCTCTGTACACACCAGTAATGACCACATAAAAAGGTAAAATCTCACATAATTTATTATTGCCCCAACTAAAAGAGGCACAGAGGTGTAGATATAATAAAACATGTTCAGAACCTCTATGCCAGGACATAGTAAGCATGAAAAAGGGATTAAAAAATATTCTCAGGATAGAGAGATACACTGTGACCATAGATTAAAAGACAAAAAAAGAAGAAAAGCCAGTTTTCCCAACATTTATAATAAGATTTCACACAATTATTGTCAAAATCCCAGGAAGATTTTTTTTCAGTTACAGACTACATTACCTAAAATATATCTAGAAGAAAATGAATGAATGTAATCAAAACCACTTTAAAAAATAAAAGTGAGGCTGGGCGTGGTGGTGCATGCCTTTAATCCCAGCACTCGGGAAGCAGAGGCAGACGGATCTCTGTGAGTTCAAGGCCAGCCTGGTCTACAGAGTGAGTCCAGGACAGCCAAGGCTACACAGAGAAACCCTGTCTTGAAAAACCAAAAAAATAAAAATAAATAAATAAATAAAAGTGAGAAAAATTCATCTACTCTGTTTTAAAGCCCACTGTATAGCCACCATACAAATACTGTATCCAAGACTATATGATATTGACAGGGCATATAGCAATCACTATTATGCAATAATCAAGACTTGGAATCTTGTATTGCAGAGGACCAGGCAACACATATACCCACAAAACAGAACAGACAACTTGAATGCAGAGGAATACACTCAAGTGTGTGCAAGTGAGGCTGGGACAAAGAACTTAGACACAACCTGGACCTCATCTGCATCCTGTGAGAAAGCTACCTAAACCTGACTCCTTAAAATGAATAATAGTCACTGCTCACACACAACATTAAAACTATGTGCAGCTTAGGCCCAGGCAGAGGTCTTACAACTTCCAGCCCGAAGCATGACCTATTTAATGGGGGAGAGGTAGGAATAGGACTTTATCTAAAGGTTTTGAAAACCCTGGTGGTGATAATGGTGGTGGTGGTGGTGATGGTGATGACGGTGGTGATGGTGGTTGGTTGGTTGGTCGTTGAAACAAGGTCTCACTATGTAGCCCCATGTGCCCTAGCTAGACCTCTCTACTAAACCAGATCATCATGCCTTTGCCTCCAAAGTGCTGGGATCTTAGCCATGCCCCACACACTCAGCACAAATATACAAATCAAATGGAATGAAGGGCTGGAGAGGCAGTCCAGCAGAGAACTGGCCTGCCCTGTGTGAGGTCTTAGATCTGATCCCATGCCTAGCTGGAGGGAAATGCCTTTCTAAAGCAATATGCAACAAAACTCACAGTGATCTGCCTGCCTTTGCCTCCTAAGTGCTGGTATTAAAGCTGTGTGCCACCACACCCAGGCCTAGAACTTACTCTTCTTTTTTTTTTAATTCTTGTGTGTGTGTGTGTGTGTGTGTGTGTGTGTGTGTGTTGTCATCTGCGTGTTTGTTCCATATGCACGTAGGTACCCATGAAGGCCTGAAGAGGGTGTCAGATCTCCTAGAGTTGTATGCCTCCCAATGGGGTACTGAAAACCCAACCCAAGTCTTCAGGCAGAACAGCAACCAACCAACCAACCACTGAGCCATCCCTCCATCCTCTGTCCTTCTTAATAAGTAACAAAAACAGTTTAAAATGCTCTCACTGTGAGTTCTTCTAACTGCCAATGTTTATCAGTGGAACACTTACAAACAAAAATTTTTGGGGGGTCCTTGGTAATGTTTAAAATGCCAAAGCTCCTAAGGTTCCTCTGCCCCCAAATTTGGGGTTAAAAGTTTTCCCAAGGAATGCAGGTTCAAGTACCCCAGAGACCACTGGAGAAAATAAGAAAGGAGCCAGTTTGGAAGACCATACGTGGGAAGCCCCCAAAGCATCCCACCGTCACTCCCTACCTTGGGACGGGACAATACTGCAGCAGCGGAGACTCTGCCCCTCCCACAGTATATTTTCTGTGGCAATTCTGGGTAATGGCTCTGCGATCTAACAGTGTCCCTGAAGGGAAGGAGCAATAACCTGAAAAGCTCCCTTTTACTGAAAGTATTAGACATAGAAAGTATTGGATATAAAATAGAAGAGCCTGAACTGCTGAGAGAAGCAGAGGAGAGAGAGAGAGAGAGAGAGAGAGAGAGAGAGAGAGAGAGAGAGAGAGAGAGAGAGAGAGCACCATTTTGACTTTTACCAAAATAATGATTTATTATACATTCAGTTATTTACAGCGATGATCTGGCTTGGAATGTTGTGGATGTTATGCAGCTTGGGGGAAATATTCTTCCATGCTGAAGAGCCTTTCCACTTCACTGGCTGGCTGGCTGGCTGGAGTTAATATTCAAAAAGCATGTTGCTGAAAGGAGAAAGGACAAGGGATGACATAATTCCTAAATGTAAAGGCTGCCACTTCAATAGGTCACAAGGCAACAGTCTGGTTTTCGAACGAAGTCCCCATCGCTGTGCGTGACACCCTTCCCAGCTGGCATGCAGCGCCTGCTCTGTCCTCAGGGAGATGTTCCAGCCTTTGTGACTTGAGCTTCTCAGATGCAAAGCAACATGAGGGCTCAGAGGGTGAGCACTACAGTTTCAGATCTGCACTGGATCCGCAAGATTTGTTATCTCTGAACGTGCTGAAGAAATGCAAAGATGAAGGAAAATGTGGTGGGCTCCTCACACCTGACAATGTACTTAATGACTCCGAGCTGCGCCGTGACATCACGGCGGTGACATCATGGCGGTGTGTGTCCCTGGTATGCTGGTTAGCGTTCCCCCAATATTGACTTAGCCTTACCTCTTTGTATCATGTTTCTTTCATTACTTCTGATATGTACTGACTCATTTAAAGCCCTTACAATCTCTTACTCGGTCCAGTATCCAGGGAAGGGCTCCTCACAGTCACATGCACCTATATTGCTGGTTCTCCCACCTCACCACGCTCTGCCCTCCCTGAACTCATGTCTGTGCATCCTTCCTGATTGTGGGGACCAGGCCCACGGGCACAGCATTGAACAAGTAGTGCATCAGGGTGCACATCAGCTGCTCTATCACTGTTATTTGACTCAAAAAATAAACTGTTAAAAAAAAAAAAAAGCAACTTCTATACATTTCATTCACTTGCCTTTTTTTTTTTTTTTACATTTTGAGACAGGATCTCTAAAAAGTCCTGGCACCGCCATGTAAATCATGTCCTCCTGCCTCTGCCTTCCAAGTGCTGGGATTAAAAGTATGGGGTACCACGCCCAGTTTATGTACTTTTTAAATATGTGATGGAATCTGATGCTGGATGATGGCATTACAAATCTTCCTGAAGTTGAAGAAATGGAATAGTATATGGGGCGTGTGACCTGTGCAACCATGGGAACCAGCCTAAAGCAACGGTGAGGTTGAGATGTGTCCAAACCCCAAAAATCTCATCTTGAGACCAGCAGGAGGAAGGACTGCTCCCTCCATGTTCTAGGCCTGTATGTTCTGGTGCACACAGCCCTGCAGCTCCCACTTCTGCCACCCTTGAGGTAGTCATGGTGGCCAGGTTTCAGGTTTAAACTTCCTATTTCCTTATAAAGACATGTCCAGCTGGCACCCGAAATTCCTCTCCATGCCCATGAAGCATTCCCAGCACCTCAGCCAATAATGAACATTCACCCAGAAAACCCCGATCCCCTGTCCAAGGCTTATGTAGCCCTTATTCCCCCTAAGAAAAGAGAGCTAGTTCACTGAACACCTTCTTGGAGAAGGCTGTCTCTCCAGCACACACCACCAACCAAGGTCCTGCATAACCCACCCGCCTGGCAAAGCTTCCTTCCTTCCAGTCCAGCCTGGTGAGCAACAGTGCCTGGACACCCCAAGGGCAGACACAGACCCTGGCCAGCAATAATACTAAATAAGAATAGAACCCTTTGCGTCAGCATCACTGTCTATCTTCCAACTCATCTTACAAACAGAAGTCTTAAATAAGAGGCGGAATCGTTGTTACAGTGATGCAAGTTGAGAGTTGTATACATAGTGTCTTGACAGCAGGGGTCCACAGAGCCTTAAAAGCACAGTAACAGCTCTTCTTAAGAAAATACACTCCTGTTTTAGCTCGTTGAAATGTTTTTTGGGTTTTTTGTTTGTTTGTTTGTTTGTTTTTGGTTTTTGGTTTTATTTTGTTTTGTTTTCGAGACAGTGTTTCTCTATGTTATCTTGGCTGTCCTGGACTCGCTTTGTAGACCAGGCTGATCTCGAACTCTCGGCAACTGATCCACCTGCCTCTGCCTCCCGACTGCTGGGATTAAAGGCGTGCGCCTCCACTGAGCTCTTTCCCCATTCATCTCACTAGCCAGATCCAGATACTCTGGTCTGAATGAAGCAGAGCTGGATGGCTCAGGTTCTCGCTTCAGTGTTTCCCTGTGACACCTTTGCTCTGAGCTCTTTTGTAAGACTGGCCTGTGCCGCTCTGCACTCTCACTCTGGCGTCTCTAATGAGTCTGGGGTGCCTGCTCAACCCTACTATTCAACATAGAAGCTTGAGAAGCATCCTCCCTCAAAAGCTGCTGCCTAGGCAGTTTTATGCCACTCCCTGGGCCCTGTCCTCATGCAGTGGCCATTCGTGTGGGGAGTATACACAGTGGCCCTTCCCTCCCTCATGCTTCTTGGAGGACAGCCGGAGCCCAGCTGCACCTGCACCGAAGCCCAGACTTATTGTTTCCAGCTGGACTGGAAACTCACTTTATCACAGGTGCTCCCCCAAAGCACTCCCCAAGAAACTTCCTGCACTCAGTAGACCAGGCTGGCCTCGAACTCACAGCGATCCACCTGCCTCTGCCTCCCAAGTGCTGGGATTAAAGGTGTGCACCATCGCACCCAGCCCACTGGAACCTTTTTTAAGGGAGACACTTTCCCAAACGTACTTCTACCCAGTTCCTGAGCCCTGACACCCCAGAACCCTCAGAACAAAGACATTTATAGGCCCTTCCCCCTTTGCTAAGAAGGCGTGGTTCAGCCGTGAGGTTCATCCCAGAAAAGCATGAACAACCGGATACGGCTCCCAAGAAACGCCCCTCTAAGAAGCCTCTCCAGACGACAAGTTCAGATAACGGTGGTGATAACACGAGTACAAATAGTATCAAATCAGTTAACAAAAAAAAAAGTGAAAACTGAAGCTGTGTGTAAAAATAGCCCAGCTCTCTTTAATGGGGCTCCATAATAAGGCTTGAATAACCAAACTGTACACTTGACTTACATTTTCTAGACTCATGGCTGCCGTATTTGAACCAGCCTTCTTCCGGTATTTCCTCCGGGTGCAGTAGACACTGACGAGCGTGATGATTAACATCACGGCAAACACCGTGACAGTGGAAGAAACAGCGATGACAATGGTGTCTCGGGTGGACCCTCTCTCCTCACACCTTGTGCCCACGTACCACCAGTCTTCTCCTGCAGGACACCTACATGAAGAGATACGGTGCCATTTATGGGTGACTGTGAGCCTTGTCATTAGAGGGCTCGGTCACATCTAGTATATTTGAACACTGGCAGTCACTGACATACATAACTATTTGACCCTAGACTTCCTGAGCATCTGAAACTAGCATCAGGTGAGGCAGGGAAGTTGGAAGGGGGTGGGAGATATTACAATTAATCTGATACTGAAACAACAGCTGGGGGAGCCATAAGAAAAGCAACTGAGGGTGTCAGGTTCACGACGGTGAGCTCCGCCCCTTTACCTAAGGAGTCAGCATTTCAGCATATTCATCTAGAAAATGAGGAACGGCAGAGTCAAGGGACAAGATGGCCCTGAGGTTCAAAAAGATACATAATGTAATAAGATATGTAATTCAGGCAATTAGACTGTACTGCACTGTTTCTTCACAAAGGGTGGCTAGCCCAAGTCCCAGGTGAAGTTCAAAAGAATAACTGCCTGATAGTTTTATGTCAGTGTGACACAAGCTGCAGCCAATAGAGAGGAAGAAACTTCCATTAAGAAAAAGCCTCCTTAAGATTGAGCCATAGGCCAAGTCTGTAGGGCATTTTCCTAATTAGTTACTAATGTGGGAGGGCCCAGTCCATTGTGAGCGGTGCCATCCTTGGGTTGGAGGTCCTGAGTTCTATAAGAAATCAGGCAGAGCAAGCAAGCCATGGGGAGCAAGTAAGCAGCACCCCTCCGTGGCCTCTGCATCAGCTCCTGCCTCCAAGTTCCTGCCCTGTTTGATTCCTGTCCTGACTTCCTTTCATTGATGGGCTATGGGGTGAAATGTAAGTCACATAAACCCTTTGCTCCCCAACTTGCTTTTGGTCACGGTATTTCATTGCAGCACTAGAAACCCTAATTAGGACACGGATCAATGTCATCCATGTAAATTATCAGCATCTAACTTCCAAAAGGACAAAAACAAATCTAACGGGAGAGTGAGACAGTGGAACCTGCCACGTGAACCCTCACCTGCACTCAGCTCTGTCTTCATGGACAATGCAGATACCGCCGTTCTGACATTCAACCTCTGAGCAGGCATTATGGACAGAGGTGGGGATGGCGTCCGGGACAGGTGACGTAGAATTGAGGTGAGATATGTCTGCAGAGGGAAGGGGAACGCATGGTGGAAATCAGCTATAGCATTAATTGTCGTTGGACACAGATAACATCGGAGCTCAGCCCTGTGAGAAAGGTATGGAGTCTTGATGCATGGCCCTGCAGCACTTGTGGGCAATCAAATAAGTCTCAGGCAAAGGTGGAGAGATGGCTGTTGGCGAGGACTTGGCTTCTCTCTCCAGAACCCACGCGTTTGTGTTTGGTTGGTTGTTGTTGTTGTTGTTGTTGTTGTTGTTGTTGTTGTTGTTGTTGTTTTTAAAGCCATATGAGGTGGTTCATGCTTATAGTCTCCGCACTGAAGTGGTAATAATGGCGGATAACGGGCTCAGAGGTCAGCCAGCCTAGCCTACCAGGTAAAAGTCAGAGATGGAGTCTCAAAGGGGGCTGGAGAGATGGCTCAATGTTTAAGAGCCCTGGCTATTCTTCCAGAGAACCCGGGTTCAATTCCCAGCACCCACATGGCAGCTCGCACCTGTCTATAACCCTAGTTCCAGGGGATTCAACACCCTCACACAGACAGACATGCAGTGAAAACATCAATGTACATTTTAAAAAGTAAAAATAAATAAATTACTAAAAAAACAAAACAATGGTGCCTAAGGCAGAGTTGTCCACTGGTTTGCTCGTGCACACACACACACACACACACACACACACACACCCCACAGAGAGGGAGCTAGGGTGACAGCCACTATGCTTGTCTGGCAGTTGAAGCTCGGGGGACCTACCCACTGAGCTCCTGCCCAGGGCCCTGTGTTTCCTGTGTGAGGAAGTAAGATGCAAAGATTTCCAGCCCAAAGATTTTCACTGTTATTCCATAATGTGGTAAATAAATGCTTAATACTGGAACTTCTTATGTTTCTAATTAAATTAGTTTCACATTTCTAATCAGTCATATATTTTTTTTTAATCCCATTCTTGCCCATCTGCTCCCACATCCTATAACATCTCTAAAAACCAAAGGCAGAAGAACACAGCAAACAACCATGGCCGGCACAAGGAGCATGCTCATATAAAATGATTGTGTGGGTACCTTCGACTGTCAGTAGGATGTAGACATCATCTCCTCTTATGAACTCTCTGCTCTTCATCCTCTTGTGGGTTATGAAGACACTGGTTCCATAACCTCTGGTTCTGTTAAACTGAGTTCCATTAGGGAAAACAGCCACCTCTCCCACAATGGAAGGCCTGTCCCAAAAATAGTTTCCATTATCTGAAAAAAGCAATTTACATTAATGTACTGCTGGGTTTAGCATCATAGTAGCTTTCAGTGGCCGGGATGAACAGTGTCTGTGAGGCACAACCAGGATAAAGCTGAAGAGAGTTAGTTGGTGCTGTTGAGCTATGATGTACTCCCAGGCAAGTCGCTGGAGCTTGCTCCCTCACACTGCCCCACAGGAAATGAGCTCGCTCGCCAGTGAGGCCCAAGCCCTGACAATAAGTGGAGAGCACAGCTGTGCACACCCTCGTAGAATGGTGCCTCCAGGGCCTTCTAAACTTGCAGTCGGGCCTTCAAACTGAGTCAAAGCAGTGGGCTGCTGAGAGATTTTACTATTAGCAAAGAGCAATTTATCTCATGAACTGAACTAAGCGGCATCTCAATGCCATCCAGAGGAACGTGTTGGAAAAGAATGAAAAATTCTAAAAGCTTAAACCCTTCAGTTTCTGACCCTTCGCTATCAGACTCAGTTGATATTTTTCCCCCTATGTCACTTTGATTCGTCCTTGTCATTTATAAAATTCATTTGGTGACATTCAACCTCCCATCACTCTATTTTTCCATCTATTCCCTTCCCAAGGACAAAAGATTGTTGTAATTCCAAGCGTAATTGTGACGATTCTTTTTGAGACTTGGAATGCTGTCTCTCTGTCAGTAACCGCCCCCCCCCCCAAGAAGCATTGGCGCGATGTCACTGTGCACACCATGCTGTTGCCACCAAGGCCCCAGCATCTCCATTCTGACTGAAGGTTCTCATCTTAAGAGCTGAATTGTTCTCCAGTGCACCAACAGTGTGACCAAGTCAGCACGGGTGAAAGAAACTCAGCATCAGAGGGACTCTTCCTCCCCACAGCCTTCTATATCGACATCGCCTCATTCTCTAATAAATCTGTGGGACTGTTGTCCCTCCTGTGGTGTAACATGCAAGGACAGTGGGGCTTCAAGAATGTTTTGTTTTTTGTTTTTGTTTTTTTATCAAGATCACAGAGCTGAGAGAAGCAAATCTTGGGGCTTTGTACAGAAGCACGCCAGCCTCTACACCCAAAACTCCTTAAGCAATACTCAGAATCAGGGACGGTTTGTCCCCAGAGTCCCAGTCCTTGCTGACATTTCTAACAGTCTTCACGTGGGGACTGTGTCTTCCACAACTGAATCCTTTCCCTGAAGCTGAAAATCTCCACGTTGAGGTTGAATATTCCCTAAGTAACCAACTGCGCAATCTCTCACCCCAAACCAACCATCCCTCCTTCAACAACGATCATGTCCCTTCGCCTTAAAGAAAAGAAGCCACAAACCATCTCTCATTGTTGGGTCTGTGGTTATGCTCCTCTGGTTGGACATACGCTGTCGGATGTCGGGATTTTGATCCAAGAGTGTAATTGTGACTTGCTGCCAAGGACACGGCCACTGTAACTGATCGTCATTGGCGCCAGAGATCAGGTGGAAATAAATTCCTACATTCGTCGAGGAATTTAGATTCAGGTAAATCTGATAAGCGTAACCTTTAGGAGAATAAAATGGAGGACTGTGTGCGTCTGGATTCTGGCTGCCAAGGAGCTGTGTGAAATTCTGTATGTGCCAGATATGGTGAGGACACCTTGTTTCTGAGAGGTTGATGTCATCGAGAGACAGGCCACCCGACGATGCACCAGGGCCTCTGAGTCCTTCAAATACCAGTCGAAATTTCTTAGTCACTTGCAGCGTTACGTAGTACAGTTGCCAGCTCCCAGTGGGTATTTCTGCAGAAAGAGTCATTGTTTCAAAGGAGAGGAAGGACTGTGACTCCTGTGGTGACTTGGTCACTGTTAGAGTTCTAACCTTCAAGGCTGCTGATTCCTAGAGATGGGGAGGGTGGTTTTTTCACTTCCTTATCCCAAGATCGTTGACTTAAGGATGTGGATGAGGTTAGACCGTTCCCTGGGATATTTAATGTTTACACACCAGCTTCCCGGGTGGCTCACTCTTTCCTCTTAGATGGAAAAGGACCCAATTCCTGAGTGCTACATGTCTGCCTACGAGTTACCTGGCACCCCGTGTCGGTTAACCGTTGAGCTCAGTAGTAACACCTGTGAGTTGCTGATACTCAGACAAAGGCTTCTTTACTGTACTTTTAACTTAGCTGAAATACCTAAATTTCAGCCGAATTTCAGCAGTATTAAACAGGAATCTAGAATCCAGGGACACCACATCCTGCTCACATCTAGTGACTTGGGGTGAAAAGCACTGACTTGGTGATGGTGACCCCTCTTTCCTACCGTCCATTTCTTTCCTGTCCTGCATATCTAGATCATTGTATATGAGAGACTTTTTCCGATCGTTTAAGCAAGAAATTAGAGGATGAATCTCCTTTTCAGTCATATAGTGCCTTTGGTGAGAGGAAAGCTGAGAAGTGAAACCGTCAAACTGCCAGATACCCCTACTCCAGTAAGAAACAGTATGTGAAAAATCTTCAAGAGCCCCCATGACAACAGGGGGGAAATCAGGTCAAACTATCAGTTAACACACACCAGCTGGACACTTAACTATATCAACATTTAGTGAGAATTAAAATTGCCTGGAAATAAGTCACAGATGTTCAGATTACAGAAAACGCTGCTGTCCGTGGATAGATTACGGACTGAACAGAAACCTTCCGTCTACATTTGAAAGCTTGACTTCATTGTTGTCGTTCCTACCCATGAAAGTCCAGAAGCGCTGATAAGCAGGTTCCTAAGAGTCTTATGTTACTAACTTTCAGTGATAGACCCACAGGCTGCTAATGGGACAGATCTCCATTCCAAACCCAGACAATGACATGTACATACCTTAATATCTGCATATATATATATATATATATATATATATATATGTATACTAACAAAAGTAAGATAAATAAAGCTGAGCTCTATG
This sequence comes from Acomys minous, assembly GCF_964271855.1. Classification (NCBI taxonomy): domain Eukaryota; kingdom Metazoa; phylum Chordata; class Mammalia; order Rodentia; family Muridae; genus Acomys; species Acomys minous. The sequence goes on from NC_140486.1 coordinate 63,358,270, forward strand.
GCACACACCTGTAATCCCAGAACTCTGGGAGGCAGAGACAAGTGGATCTCTGTGAGTTCAAGGCCAGCATGATCTACAGAGTAGTTCCAGGACAGCTAAGGCTACACAGAGAAACTCTGTCTCAAAAAAAGTAAGATATATAGTTTTAATATCTATCTTATATAATTTCATAGAGAATATATATGCACAATTCATGCATATTCTTTGTGATATTAAAAACCTCATAGATGTTCACAAACACAAGCAGCATCTATATCCCAGATGCTTTCCTGACTGAGAGGTGCCTTGACATATAAGGTAGTGTGAATTCACAATGTAGTATTTGTTTTTGTCATTAAACTAAGGGGTCAATGTAAACAACAGAAAATGTAGTCTGTTTGCTCTGATTGTGGTTAATAATTAGTGCCAACTCGATTTAGAGTCACCATGGTGACCAGCTCCTGTGCACGTCTGTGAGAGACTTTCTACATTAGGTCAACTGAAATGGAATGACCTGCCCTACATGTGGGCAGCGTCATTACACAGGCCCGGCTCTCAGACTTTGGTAAAAGGAGAAAACGATGGCCACCAGTGCTGGTCTCACTGCTTCCTGGCCAGAGATGCAGTGAGCAGCTGCCTCACACTCTTGCAGTCATGCCTTCCCTGCCATGTTGGATTGTGCACTCACACGGTGGTCCACAATAAAGCCTGCCTTCCTTAGCTGCCTTTGTCAGATGTTTTGTCATAATAATGAGGAAAGTAACTAAAATCCCACGTCCCTTCCGCTTTAACATGTGATCAGCTGACCCATCTCTCCAACACGTGGTTGATGTGAAATGTGGACACCCCCTTCCCATCAAAATAGCTCCCACAGTGACATGTACTACATAGCACAGCAGAGGCCTTCACAGGGATTTATATTTTTAAGCTGGAAGTTAAGTAGAGTTCTTTTTTTCTATTTTTGAATGGCACTTTGGTAAGGCTGGGTCATGGTGAGATAAAATGAGAGGTCCCCAACAGTATTTCTTCAGGGACAGGCCAGGTCCTCCCTGAAGCCAGTCCTTTCTTCAGCCATCCCATAGTTCAGTTTCTTTTAGCCATCAACCCTCCCCATGTTGCCCGTAATTCACAGTATATTCTTATTACATGTGAAGAACCGAAGGCCACAGTTCCAGGAACTGGATGTGTTTTCTAAGTATCACATAAAGAACCCTCATTTTAACTTCCTTGTCAAGCAAGACAGATCAAGTTCTACTTGGAAGTCACGTGTCATCGGCCCCTGCTCAAATGCCTCGCCCTGAGTCCAAACTATAAGAAATGTGGACACTGTACCTTTAATCTCTCTCTGAAGGGTTAAAACACCATCCGGGTTGCCCGCATCGTACTCCCGGGTGTAGACTTTCAGCAGGTCATTTGCACTTCCGCTGTTGTACAGATAAAACTCCAGGCACTGAAAGCCTCTCTTGGGGTACAGAGTCCTACTCTCCAGCACCGCCGTGTCGCCCTCATTCCTAGCACTTGTGTTGAAATGCATGAAGAAGCCTGAGTCTGTTCAGAGAACAGAAAGTAAGAATTTTAGGATTTCTAACCCTGAGCATATGCCTATTTCCTGTAGTATTTGCTTACGTCCCACCATATGCAGATGTTATCATCTGGCTATGGCCCCACAAGGTTCATGCAATTGAGACAACTTTCAACTATTTATGTTGGTAGCATTTGGAAGTATGACCTTTGGAGGTGACTAGGGTAACATGAAGTCACCTAAGTGTTTATGGCTTCCTGAGTAGAAGAGACTTGCGCCAGCAGAATGCTCTGTGTGACCAGGTGATGACCTTTGCCCTATGATAGAGCAGAATGTTCCTCACCAGATGGCAAGCAGACACCGGGCACCATGCTCTTAAACTTCCAAGTGGCAGTGGTCAGAACCATAGAAAGCGGTATTTTTAAAAAATTAAGTATCCAGTTGAGCATGGTGGCACACGCCTTTAATCCCAGAGGCAGGCAGATAGCTGTGAGTTCAAGGCCAGCCTGGTCTACAAAGTGAGTCTAGGACAGCCAAGGCTGCACAGAGAGACCCTGTCTCAAAAAAAATTAAGTATCCAGACTCAGGTAATCAGATATAGCCACAGAAAACAAACCAAGCATGACATTATACTGAGCATTAAAATACAGTTCTACAAGCAAGGTGCAGTGGTACACCCCTGCAACCCAGCACTCAGGAAGCAGAGACAGGCAGATCTCTGTGAGTCTGAGGCCAACCTGGTCTACAAAGAGAGTCCAGGACTCACCTGTCTGAAAAAATCAATGATGATGATGATGATGATGATGATGATGATGATGATGATGATGGGCATCATCATCATCACCATCCCATTCTACAGCCAGGTAGTTCAGGAATGAAACATAGGTAGGCATCCTTTCTCTTATATTATCTTCCAAAATCAGAAAGTGCCACAGACCATCTCCGTCGGGTATAGGTTCTTGGGAATGGGAGTTCTCGAAGTGTCGCTGGACGAATATAGGCAAGTGACAAACAGAGACAAACCCAGAGGTAGTGTTTGAATCTGAGTGTCACTTGCCTATCTTTGCCCACTGACACTTCAAGAACTCCTAAGGACCTATTCCTGACTGAGGTGGTCCATGGCAAGAAAGAAAAGGAAAACCCCTAGGGCAGAGCTTCCTGTCTCCACTGTAGGTGTTTTGGTACCTAGAACATAGAATCACATACAGCTATGATTCCAGAGCTGAGTGACTGAGCCCCAGCCATGCTTACGAGAGTCTCCTACAGTCTGTGAAGTGCTAGAAAAGAATTGTTGTTCTCCTACCCTCAAAGAAGACTCCTTCCAGAAGGTTCCTGCTCCACTCTGTGCACACACAGATGGAGTCCTCTCAGAACCCAGCTACAATTTGTAGAAAGAAAAGCATTCTGGGTGAACAAAAGCAGAGGCTTGGCACCCCTTTACCGTGCGTAAGGCTCATTCCTTTGGAAAAACTGAATGAATTATCACTAATAGTCCTGATAGAGGGGACGGAGAGACGGCTCAGGGGTTAAGAGCACCTCATGCTTACACTTAAAACAAAGCCTGTTACCTCTGCACTGGCCCATATTGGAGTGATCGTTGTCAGGACCCTCGAGAACCCGGGAAACCCGCTCCCAGTCAGCACTGTCGCCTGCTCTTTGGATCATGCCACAAATATTTTCCAGCTCAAAATCACAGGAGTCCATAAAACTCAAGGAAGAAGCTACAAAACCAAAGAAGGGAAAAGGTGTGAATACTCCCACCACACAGTGACCTGACTGATGAAAGTGATCGCAGAACCATGAGGAACATTACTCCGGAGGGAACTGGCTGTGCGACCTGTCAACTGGAAGACACTTTGTGTGTCTGCAGAGCCCAATAGTCTCGTGCATATGAATGTAAAGTCCGCATCACCCCCACCCTTTTTTTTCATCTATTTGTAGAGACCTGAGTCAATAGTTCTCCTGCTAGTCAAACCTCTGTGCCACAGCAAAGGTTATCTTGTCCCATTTACAGTACATCTACACATTTCATTCTAGCTTAAAAGAGATGTGAAGACACTGAATCTCAAAAATCTACATATGAGTTAAAACCTCAAAAATGTACATGGGGTGCATGCTTGCAAGGATTCAGACTGTTATACTAAATCTCAAGGACAAACTTTTTACGAAGAAAGATGCTGAAAGTGGTTCGTAGATTGGGACCTGAATGCTATTCTGCCTTTTTTTTTTTTTAAATCTAACTTTTGTAATCTCAGAAAACCCAAAAGTATGTAGAGCATCCTTTTTCCAGCAAAGCAGAGGGAAATAAGGTTATTTCAAGGGTCGTCACATACAGCAGTTGTACAGCTGGTTCAGCTTTGACAGGTCATAGTCACTGAAGTCCATCCGTTGGCCAATCACATCCTCAAAGTCTGAAATTCTCGTGACGATGGTAGGCTCTGTTCCATTCTGAAAAGCAGTTTTACTGTAGTGCATTACGGATGTGTAGTCATAGGGGACATTCAGGGAATCAGACACACTGTCATTGTAGATGTTGAAATTGTGTTCTCTTCCTGAACATATTTTTTTATAAAACAAACAAACAAACAAACTTTGATTAGTTTATGCTCATAAAACTAAGCTGAGCTTGTTAAACACTGTTAACATAGAAATACAAAATGTAATAGAGCAGACTTTGTACATGTTATCTACTGTCTTTGAACCTGACATCATGCACAACTATGATAGCAACAGTCAAACTAACACATCTGCACTTCCCGTACAGCCAAACGTCTACGGTTCTACCAAGTGCTAATGGGGAGGGGTGTGGGAGTAATGCGAAGCCGTGTGGAAGCACTCAGTCACCACCCAGCAACGATGAAGGCGGCAAGTGCTCCGGCAGATCAGGTGAGAAGCACAACTTTGGGGAGTGTGCTAAGATGGGACCCTACACTGATAACAAGGACAAGAGTCATTAGAAAAGATGGACATAGGCAGAACGTGGTGCCGCACACCTTTAATCCCAGCACTCAGGAGGCAGAGGCAGACAGATCTCTGTGAGTTCAAGGCCAGTCTGGTCTACCAAGGAGTTCCAGGGCACCAAAGCTAAACAGAAGAACCTGTCTTGAAAACCCGAAAAAGAAAAAAGGAAACACAGAGAGAGAGAGAGAGAGAGAGAGAGAGAGAGAGAGAGAAGAGAAGAGAAGAAAAGAAAAAAGAAAGGAAGAAAAGACAAACATAGCTGAGGACTCCAAGGTTACTGTAATATTTGCAGATGCATTTAAATCACAATAACTATAGTTCTCAATGTGCCTTATATTTAAAAATTGTAAATAAGTTAGTGTCTTATTAACAAAGTATCTTCTCATAAAATATGCTGAGTGGGGTGACAGGCATGCTAATTGGATTTATTTTAAATGAAGTGATCGATGTGCATATAGCAAATATAAACATATTTAAAATGATATGTTTGAGTCACAATAAGCTCCAAAGATCATCATCTTAAAACATTAAATTGAGTGTACGTAGAGAAGATGCCAGGCCGCTCAGCTTCCTGTTCTTGGACAACTGGTTACAACTTGATATGAGATGAATTTGTAAATACGATGAAGTGTATCCACTCTCCACAGTACCGACACCCATTGCCAGGCTGGTATTGGTATTTTCCTGCTTAGAAATTTGACCTGTAACTAAGGAAGGAAGAGAAACATACCTGACTGAATTCTATTCCAAACTATAGTGACATAATCATCCCGGTCAGCACGTGACTGCTCATGCCAGAATCCCAGGGCATGGAGGAACTCGTGTTGAACCGTCGCAATTCTGTCACAGTTTTCCCCGATGGACAACTCTTGCTTCCCAGCGCGCATGTTTCCCACTGAGGACCAGCACCTGATGCAGACCAGGGACAAGGATGTTTGCATGAGAAATGCAGAGGTCACAGGACAGAGGCCTGCTTGTTTACCTGCATATGGCCTCCCTTGCTGTTTGGGAGGACAAGAAGACCTCACAGAGTGCAGACTGTTTTAGAGTTTACCTCAGCACCGTGCACTGCATAGGGACAAGCCATCTATGCTCATCCCCAGGAATGCAACCTTCTTTAGATGGTTGTTCTGTCCTGTTTATCTCTGTGTATGTGTGTCTGGATATGAGTGTGTGTCAGTCTGGATACCCTCGGGGATCAGGAGGGAGTGGAAGCCCTTGGAATTGGAACCGTGGGTAGTTGTGAGCCACCCACTGTGGATGCTGGGAACAGAGCGTGGTTCCTCTGTGAGAGCTCAATTATAAAACAAGGTTCCACAGGACCAGTAATCACTCAGGGTCACTGTGTTCGTGTCAAGGACACTGCTACCTCTCAAGTAAAAAGACTCTGTCAGAGTGAATTCACACACAACTTACAGTACATTTTACCTGAAGAGAGAATAAAGAGTGTTTATTTGTAAATGAGATGAAACTTATAAGGTTGCTTACAATATGTTGACACTGGTAGTCTGGTTGTGTGTATGGAAACATTTTCTATTCACTTATTTATTTTAGCATATGTGTATCTGGGTATACATGCTCATGTAGGTGTGCATACCTGTGGAGGCCAAACAGAGTGTCTTCCTCAGTTGCCCTCCACCTTACCTTTTGAGAAAGGGTCTTCACAGCCTGAAGCTCAGCAATTAGGCTGGCTGGCCAGTGAAGTCCAAGAATTTGTCTCTATCTCCCCAGAATGGAATGGTGTCTCACACGTTTTTTTTTTCCACATGGTGCTGGGGATGTGAACTCAGGTGGTCTTCATGTTTATGCAGCAAGGATTTGGGCAACTGAGCCATCTCCTTAACACCAGGTTGGCTGGCTCTTCCTTCCTTCCTTCCCTCCTCCCTCTCTCCTTCCTTCCTTCCCTCCCTCCCTCCTTCCTTCGTTCCTTCCTTCACTCCTTCCCCCTCTCTCCCTCCCTCTTTCCTTCCCTCCTCTCTCCCTCTCTCCTTCTTTCCTTCCTTCCTTCCTTCCTTTGTTTCTTTCTCCCCCTTCCTCTTCCCGCTTCTCCTCCTTGGTCCTCACACTCTTTCCTTTTTATAGTACTGGGGACCTAACCCAGGGGCTTAAATATACTAGGCAGGCCCTCTAGTATCATGAAAACATCATTTTATGGGCCAGAGAACCCAGGTCTAAAGGTCATTCTCTGCACAAATAACAAAGAAAGCTGTGGCCCCACCCACAGGTCAAGCAAGACCTTGGACGATTGCTGTGATGTAACGCTCTGGGGAACAATAGTCTCCTCAGTGCCTTAGCAGAACAACCCTTGAACTTACCCGCTGCCCTTGAACACTGATATATAGTTGGCTTCTCCAGACCAAGGTTTGAAGTCAATGCACGTTTTAAGGCGATAGCGCTCAAATGCATTGAGGATAACTCCTTTAGCATTCAGGTCTGACAGAAGACAAAAGTGTACATTTAGATCTCTGCTTCTTTTCTTTTCTAATTTATGTAGAGTTTTCTCGAGACAGCCTAATATGTCCTTAAAATAAGACAGGATGCCAAGACCATCACATGACTGTCTTAGAGCAGGCTATAAATAGGGCCTCTTAGTAAAGCTTTGAGAGAAGAATTTCCACTCCACATTGATGAGTTATGACAACCAAACAGAACGTGTGTAGAAGTGTCACAAACTGTAGAGACCACTACCAAGTTAAGCTGTCCATTTACCATGTGTCTTTGCTACCACAGGCCCTGGCTAACTTCGGGTCATTTGTAGGAAGCTTGACCTGGATCCTGTGAGCAATCCTTGGCATCTCAATGGTGGAGAAAGTTCCTGAAAAATCCCAGGATCTCAGCAAACAGTGGAGTAACAGAGGACCCATGTGGTAGAGAGATGAGTTGACTCCCACACGCACATATCCAAATGAATAATGAAATTTAAAAATATAACAGAGAAATGCAATAAAGTGAAAGAAACAGAAAAATTAAAATACCATAGTTACAAATATTTTTTAAAATCTGTTTGTTTGAGTGGGAGACTCTATGCTGAATTCTTAACCTGTCATGTTTTCATAACAGCTGTTCCCCAAGGCTGAGCTGCACCTTGGCTACCCCCTCACTTGATACCTTCTTCTTGGTCATTCACTAAGAGCCAGTGTCATGGAGTACCATGATGTGTGTGATGTGCAAGGGCTGTACACATTCCCATGTGTTTTACATGATGTACACGTGTGCACGCGTGTACATGTGCATGCATCACAAGTATATGGTGTATGCATGCATGTGTATGTACACATGTGTGCACATGTGTGTTTGTGTGTATGTGTGTGCTTGCATGCATTTGGTCACACTTGTATGAATGCACATACACATATGTGCACGGCATGTGAAGTCTGCCGATGATATCAGGACTCACCCTCCATTGCTTTTCTACCTTTGTCATTAAGGGAAGGTCTCTCACTCAAACTCAGAGCTTTCCCACATGGCTGGTCTCTCTGGCCAGCTTGCTCTGGGGCTCGTTATCTCCAGGGAGGAGAGAATTACAGCCAGATTCCTTCCCACAGCACGGACGTGCTCTCTGAAGATCTAAATTCTTATCCTCATGTTTGCCATCTCCCCAGCCTTCTTCTGACTTTTTAATAATTTAATACTAAACTAAGAATTATTTATTTCCTGAAAAGATAAAAGATAGTGGACTCCTGTTAACGTCTGGAATTGGCAAAATAAAAATTTAGCAAGCAACGCCATCTTCTATAAATTTGTTTGACTGGTTGTCTTGTGGGTTTTACTCATATTTACATCCTGCACTGGGGCTAGGGCTGAGGATGTGGCTCAGTGGCTAAGCTCTTGCACTGCTCTTCTAGAGGATTGGAATTTAGTTCCCAGAACCTATGTGCAGTGGTCACAACAGCCCAGGGGATCCAATGTCTCTTCTGGCCTCTGCAGGCACTATACACATGTGTTATTCACTCACCATGCATGCACACATACACATAACTAAAAGTAATAAAAATGAGTCTTTAAAAAAAAAAAAAGAAGTCCTAGGCCGGGCATGGTGACACATACCTTTTAATCCCAGCACTCAGGAGGCAGAGGCAGGTCGATCACTGTGAGTTCGAGGCCAGCCTGGTCTACAAAAGGAGTCCAGGACAGCCAAGGCTAACACAGAGAAACCCTGTTTTGAAAAGAAGAAGGAGGAGGAGGAGGAGGAGGAGGAGGAAGAGGAGGAGGAGGAGGAGGAGGAGGAGGAGAGAAGAAGAAGAAGAAGAAGAAGAAGAAGAAGAAGAAGAAGAAGAAGAAGAAGAAGAAGAAGAAGAAGAAGAAGAAGTCCTTTACAGTCTGGGAGTGACTGGTGGTACTCGTCAGCCTAGCATACCCAAGGCCTTGGATTCTTCTGTCAGCTTTTCAAGAAAAAATAAATACCTAAACATGGGTGATGCAGCTTTAAAATTAAGAGTATTGGTGATGGAGAGATGGCTTAGTGGTTGAGAGTACATACTACTCTTCCAGACGACCCAACTTAAGATCCCAGTGCCCTGTCAGGTGGCACACACTGACTGTGACTGGCATAATGCTCCTCCGTGAGTACCACAGACACTGTGCTCATGCCCACAGGAGGCACAGCAGCAGGGGAGGGAGAGGGAGGGAAAGAGAGATACCATGGATTTAAAATATCAATAAAACCTAGAACAAACCTTATTAAGGCCAAGAGTATTTCCCTAATCTTTATATCCTTAGCATTCTTCATAAAGTAAGTCCCCCACTGAGGATGACTGCATTAATCTTATGTTGGTCAAAACCCAACAGATATTCAGTCTGAAATGTTACTTATTTTTTAAAGTCAATGTACCTAGGCACACAGAGGAACAACAAAAAGCCTTAACACCACACGCGGCCATTCTGGTAGATGTTAATTCTATCATGTCAGGAACACACAGTAGCTGTGGAGACTCCAAAGTGTGTACTAACCCAAGCTGTCTTCTAGAACATACGGAATGGTATGTGGCCATCTATAGTTGTCTCCAATGATGGAATTCTTCCCTTGTGCCTGTCAAAAATAAAAGGATCAGACAAGCAAGCTGGACAAAGCTCATCAATAATCAATCTGGAAATAAGTATATTTACAGTTCTTCCTGATAGCTCAAGCCAACTGGGCACGTGTCTGAATGTTTACCATAATTGAATAAAGTTTACAGACAGAAATAACTAATTACTATATTAACACAAAGTTAAAGAAAAAAATGATACTCAGAATAGAAGATTGTTGGAAACTATACTACAAATACTGGTAGATGTTGAGATATTAAGAACACATAAGAAGGAGCTGTCGACACCTTCACCGTTAAGACAGATTGCAGCTCTTAAAGATGATCTAGGTTCAGTTCCCAGCACCCACATCAGCAGCTTACAACTGCTGTATGCCTACCGCATCCATGTAGCACACGTAAACTCATGCAGCCTCCCACACATACAGAATGCTTGTAGTAAGTGCAGCAAGGTCCTCACACTTACTACAGCAGCTGCCTCATCTTCTCAGTCAGCTCCTCAGCCTACAGGCACCTATTTAAAGGATGACTTTGCTACAGGAAATGGGTTTCAGGGCGGACAAGATTAGGGAGAAGGAAATGCATTATTTGGAACAGAAGGACAACCCGGAAGGCTATTACAAACCTACAAGGAACCAATGACAGGGCTTGAATTATGATGTCTGGGGAAACTGAGGGACCTAGGACTGTCAGAGAGAGAGGGGGTGGCAGGGTTCAGCGATGGACTCGGAGAGGATGGGCCTAGACTAGGAGCAAAGGGGACTCCTGAAGTTGTGTTTGTCTTTGAGATGAAATAAGCTAGGCAACGACGGGCAGATGGAGAGGAAGGCTCTAGGGGAGGGTTCCAGCCAGGAGCGTCGGAAGGCACTTAGATCTGCACTGTCTTGTAGACATTTACATGCAGTGTGCAAATGGAGCCTGGGCTTGGGGTGGGGGGGTGGGGGGGGGAGGCAAGGCAGGACGAGCATTGCCCACTTGCAGTCCTCGTTGCAGAAGCTCTGGCCCAGGTGAGATGGAGAAGCAGAGAGGAAAAAGGGGCCAGGACCAGGAGGAAGCCTCGAGATGGCCGCTTCCTCCCCTACTTCCCTTTCTTCTCTCCTTCCCTACCCTCGTACCCTCTCCCCCTCCACCCCTCCCCTCTTCCCTTCACCCTTTCCCTTTACTCCTCCTTTTCTCTTCTCTCTCCCCTTCACCCTCTGCTCTCTTTCCTCCATCCCTCTGGGTTTCTCTTCTCTTCCTCTCTTTTCCTCTTCCCTTTCTTCTTTTTCCTCTCCCCCCACTTCGCTTTCTTTCCCTTCCCCCCTTCACCTCTTCCTTTTATGCTCCCCCCTCTCCCCTTCTTTTTGTACTATCAATATCAAACCCACACAACGGCCTCCTAGTATACTGTATCCTCGGCTTCTCTCTGACATTTTATCTTGAGATGGCTCCTTGCTGTGTAGCCCAGGCTGGCTTTGAACCTGTGGTTCTCTTGCTTCAGTGGGATTACAGGTCTGAGCATCAGCCATAGCTCTGTCTCTTCCAGGAGGATTTGAGAGGTGCCTCTCCAATGTGTAGGGGGAAGGGCGGGATCTCACAGTGTGTTAGGGGAAGTAGTAGACGTTTGCAGAGAAGAATACTGAGTAACGTCTATGTCCAAGGGCACAGTTACGAATGACCTTGTTCATTAGTCTATTTTCTAAGTTTACATAAACTTCTAAAACATAACCATTATAAATACATTATCAAGCATCTCTGTTTGACTCCATCATCTAGAAAAGGATAGTAAGTTCTTAAATTCTTAAAAATCTGGGGCTCACACAAAAATACATATCTCTTGATTTGCTTTTTAAAAACTGCTTAAGTCACTGACTTTAGTTTGTTTGGTTGGGTTTTTTGTTTTGTTTTGTTCTGTTCTGATTTTTGAGACAGGGTGTTGCCATTGTGTATCCCTGGCTGCACTGGGACTTATCATGTAGACCAAGCTGGCTTCAAACTCAGAGATCCACCTGCCTCTGCCTCCCAAATGTTGGGATTAAAGACGTGTGACAGAACGCCATGTCCAGTAAGATACTGAACTTTTAAACCCTCCTAATGCACGTATACACCTACATATGTGTTCATCTGTGTGGCTAGATCAGAATCAACACTCTAAAAAATTATTTGGGAGAACCCTTCCTTAACATCACTATTTAGAGCTTATTTCACGGGAAAATAAAACAATATAATAATAATAATAATAATAATAATAATAATAATAATAATAATAATAATAATTTCTTATAACAAAAAGTCTGTCACTGGAGATATTTTAAAATTCAGTTTTATTTTACTTCAACTAGATGAAGTCAGTGAAGTTCTGTTTTCAAACAAAAATTCTCCTTACTGCAGCAATAATGAAAATCAATCAGAGCACCACACATGTGTTAAGTGAGAGTAGATTTGTCCAGACAGAAACCTAAGCAACAGAGAATGAAGATAGAGCTATGCACGAATCCTTCCTGGGCGGCATGCTCACTGAGTGCCGCCGGGCCACTGCACCTTTAAACGGTACCTCAATACCGTGAGCCTCAGCTGCTCACAGTCGACCTCCATGGTTCATCACGCAAGCATCAGTGCAACTCACCCCAAGTTTGATGTCTCCCTCAAAAAGGTCCAGTCCCAAATCTAAGAGAAAAAGTGAGATAATGTATGTCATTGCATCATCTTTCTGTGCCGCATGGTAGAGGATGTTCTGAAAATTCCAATGAGAGGAGCTGACCACACCACACCCCTAGGGATCTATGGGGAGGTTAATGTTTGCTTGGGGTGGGAGAGACATTTTCTTCAGTGATGTAGCTGCCATTAAGTTGCCTGTGCTCTTGCCAATGAGCCCTCACCCGAGCTTTGTAAGGAACCCTAATGAAGCTCATCAGTCCACAAGAGGAAAAAGTAAACAAAGCCTGAAGGTAAAGATGTGACTAGATGACAAGAAAATGGAGATTGGACGTACTCTGGTGCCTCGTATTTGACCATGTCCCCTGAATGTGGAGACCTGGTGGCACTCAGAGGAAGGATAGCAGGTTACCAAGAAGAGACTTGATACCCTCTGAGCATATACAGGGGGAGGAAGTCGCTCTCAATTGCAGGCATAGGGAAGGGGAGCAAGGGGAAAATGGGAGGGAGGGAGGAATGGGAGGATACAAGGGAGGGGATAACCATTGAGATGTAATATGAATAAATTAAAATAAAATTTAAAAAAAGAAAGAAAATGGAGATTGGGACTTTAGGGAAACTAGAGGGGGTTTGAGGGGATAATGGATGGATACGATCAAACACGCTACATGCATGCATGAAAATGCCATATGATAGCCATTATCATATATAAGTAAAACATGGTGATTAAAAAGATAACAATTAAAGGGGCCCTGAATTATAGTTCAGCCAGGAAAATATGCCTGCCACCAAGCCTTGGCAACCTGAGTTTGATCTCTGGGAATCCATATGGTGGAGAAAGAGAACACACTCCCAGAAGTTGTCCTCTGACTTGTTTCACACACACAGACACACACACACACACATATAATAATAATAATAATAATAATAATAATAATAATAATAATAATAATAATAATAACAACAACAACAACAACAATAAATGATGATAAAAAAGGATGAAGAAAAATCCACAAACCTTCATTGATATCAAATATGTCTTGGTCAATTCCTCCATCTATATCTTTAACTGAAATAACAAAAAACAGAACATTATGTTCATGAGTGGGAAACAAATCTCATTAATCACACAAATCAGGAAGACACAAATTTTTGCCTCAGATTCTCACTTAGCTTATATTGATTAATTGATTGGGACTCCAGTTGATTGAGACCCTCCTGTGAGCCAGCTTGGGGACTAGACAGAGGACTTTTGAACATGCGCACTGTCCTTCGCACATTCCTTGAGTGTCAGATAGACTTTAGGAAGAAGACATTGGTCACTCTGTGTATCAGTAACAAAGCTTGGGAAGTGCGACTTAGTGACTAAATGGGAAATGAATGTCTAAACTTGCTCCACCCAGAAAGCCACTGCACTGGCCTTTCTTGTAAGTCTATTTTTCTGATGGGCAGCTGGGTCCTGGACAATGGCGGGCTCCCTGCTGAATCAAAACAGCCAGCGTTTGATCAGAGTTCATCACACCGCTGCTTGGACTGCCCATCTGAGTCATGACGTCCGCTTGGCGACTGTACACCCTCCATGCATCTGCTCCTTTGCTTTACCACACAACTTTCTTGCACTGCAATCTAGAGCAAAACTCCAAATAGACTCACCAAACTTTTCTGGAGTTGGCTGGGAAGCAAACACATAAAAAAAAAAAAAAAAAAAAAGGTATTATTGCAATGCTCATGGTATAAATCTCATTTTTGGCTCCAATTTTGGAATTCTTTGATATTCATTTTTAAAGTAATTATTATATTTATGTGGTGTGTAGGGTGTGTGTGTGTGTTATGTGAGGGGTGTGTGTGTGTGTGTTGTGTATGTAGTATTGTGGTGTGTGTGTGTGGTGGTGTATGTTTGTGTGTATGATGTGTATGGTATGTGTAATGTGTGGTGTGTGTGTGTGTGTGTGTGTGTGTGTGTGTGTGTGTGTGTGTGTGTGTTGGACAGAGGGCAACTTATGGTAGTCAGTTCTTTCTCTGTACCTGTCAGTCCCTAGGCTTGGACTCAGAACATCAAGCTGGTGGCAGGTGCCAAGTCACCTGGTGAGCCATCTCACTGGCCCCAAATTTGTACTTTATTTTTCTTTTTTCTTTTTGGTTTTTTGTTTGTTTGTTTGTTTGTTTGTTTGTTTGAGACAGGGTTTCTCTGTGTAGCCTTGGCTGTCTTGGACTCGCTCTGCAGATCAGGCTGGCCTTGAACTCACAGTAATCCGCCTGCCTCTGCCTCCCAACTACTGGGATTAAAGGCATGTGCCACCACGCCCAGCTCTGTACTTATTTTTGAATGCAGAGCCTCTCTAGTTGAAGCTGGAAGTCACTCTGTAGTCTAGGCTAACCTTGAACTTACTGCACCCACATCGGCCTCCCAAGTGCTGGGATGACAGCCATGAGCTGCACTGGTTCTAAGGTAAGCCAGACAGTCCTTCTTATTAATAAGACACAATACTTTCTCTGCACGTCCTAGACAAGCAAGCTGGAGCCTATATGGCATTATAATTACTATATATAATTATATATAGAAACTGAAACTTCCTGTTCAATGAGTTTAAAGGTAGAGACCAAAAAAAAAATCATCTTCAAAGCTTGAAAGATGCTCCAGCCCTCATGGCAGCGCTCTTTATACATGGGGCAATGTTTGAAAAAGCTAAAACTTTATTCCCAATTAATAACAGAAACTACCTAACACCTCACTATAATCATGTTTACTTCCGTGTCTCTCCCAGGACTCTACTTTCAAAAACAATACCAAATATCTAAGCAAAATACCGATGAGTAGATTCTGAGATTTTAAAACACACACACACACACACACACACACACACACACACACACAAACACACACACACACACTTTTTTGTGTGTGTTTTTTGTTTGTTTGTTTTTGAGACAAGCTCTCTCTGTGTAGCCCTAGCTCCCCTGTAGACCAGGCTGGCCTCAAACTCAGAAATCCACCTGCCTCTGCCTTTGCCTCCTGAGTCCTGGGACTAAAGTCATCCACTGGCATCACCACCTGGCTTAAATACATATATTTTTCAAATAAATAGTACACAAATTACTGATTCACATGCCCAATGAGGGGAAAAAACAAAATCAACATCAGAAATGTATTTTGTGGGTAGCGGAGGTGGGGGGTGGGGCAGGGCAGGTGGTGATCATGGAGGCCAGACATCAGCTGCAGGTGTCATTCATCAAGGGCCAGCTACTTTATTTTGACACCAAATCTCCCACTGGGATCCAGGGCTCACCAACTAAGCTAGGATGGCTGAGCCACCAGCCTCAAGGGACCCTGTGTCCTGACTCCCAAGGCAGCACCAGCATCCCAAGCACATGCCAACATACCTGTCTTTTCCTGTGTTCTGGAACTCAAGCTCAATTCCTCATGTCTGCAGTGCCAAGCACCTTACTGAAGGCCCACCCCAGGCCCCCCTGAGAGATTTCTTAATTAACATAATCTAGGAGGAAGTCAGTGGAACTGGAAGACAGTCCCTGTGAGTCATGCCTGAGTTTTCCAACTTAAGGCAATTTAGTTAACCGTCCTGGATCTTAAGTGATCTCTGTGACGTGGTCACCACCTGATTAGGACGAGTACCATGAGTTATATGATACCACGCCAAAACATGCTATAAACATGCAATGCTGCATTACACATGTGTAAAGTACAATTGCATTCACACGAGCTGGCATACTGAATCTGAAATGGTTAACAAGACATGGGGATGAACTGGTCAGATAGCTACTGCCATTCTGACAGCAAGCATCCTGGTTTTCTCATACAGTAAAATGCACAGCACACATTCATAGATGACCCCATCGCATCTGCAGAAAGAGATTTACAGGTAGATTCTCTGAACCACAGTGACACATGTGTGATACAGCACTTCACCCTGTAACCCTGTAATTCTCTGGTCCTTATCTGTACACCATCAGCTCAACATAATGTATATTATATTATTATATTATATTATATTATATTATATTATATTATATTTTATATAATCCAACTAAAGGGTTTCCTCTGCCATTAGAAATTTCATGTAAGACCTTGAATTAGCTTGGCATGCAATCTACCGGGCACTGCTGGCAGATTAGTTTAGACTGACAGAGAGGCAGAGGAGAAATTCTGTATTGTTAGACTTTGCAAACATGGACATGGCCTCTGCCATTTGTCAGTCTTCCCCCCTGTCAAGTTACTCTAGTAGCAACTAGTTTGTTACTTGACAATAAAAATGGCTTTCAAAACTCACATTCACTGTCTTATCAAAAGAAAACCTGTCACACAACAGTAAAGCAGAGAGAAAATGTAATTTTCTGTCACAATCTCTGGACCTCTCTGGCAGAGTGACCTCTTAAACCCAATATCCTGCTGGCCCCTGCCCACGGCAAGGAAATGTTCCTTTAAGATCAATGTTTTGAAATATGCAAGACAAAACATGAGCAAACAATTATCACTTGGTAATTGATATCAATGGCCCCCAATTTTTCCAATTGTTTTCTTACCAAGCCAGAAACCAGGAGAAATGTGGCAAAAACCAGGAACAAGGACTGGTGCCAGGCATCCATACTGTGGCTCCCCGCTGAAAGTTGCAAGCTATAGCAGTCATGGCCGTGCTGACTTTTAAAAGCTAAACATCATAACGTCCGGCCTTTGATCTTAATGTTAATGATCCATCTCCCAAGTCATCTTGCTGCTGTGAGAACTTCCAATCAAGGAGGTAAAGTCCAGTGTCACTCACACACCTCTCCCCCCCACCTTTCCTGTGCCAGCATTGAATTGCTAAAGCTTGTCACTGAGATATATTCCCTATTGTACACATACTGTTCCCAAGTTTTCTAAATATCACTTGAGCAAAAAGAAGCACACACACACACACACACACACATACACACGGTTCAGCCTCTCAGTCTTCCTGAGACTCTAGTGATAGTTCATTAAATCCCAAATCAAAGAGTCTGTGTCCTGGTTAGAGCCACGAGGAGCCACAATACAAAAGCAAGCGGGTGTTCGGAAGGGTGAGAATAGTTCCTGTGAGGCCAAAAGTGATACATACGTGTCAGAGAAGGTACCCACCCTGAAGTGTCACACACATGGAAATAAGGATGTTCCCATAGCAAGACTACATAGGACGACACCTGGAGGAACAATTGTCCCAGGATGACTGAGGAGATGGCAGCAGGGACCGTATGTAGCCCTGCAAACACATCTGGACTTTAAGCTTGGACGCAAAATCATTTATTTGGCATTGGAGGTATGCTTCAGCAGCAGAGCCCTGGACTAAACATGTACAAGGCCCCAAATATGAGCCCCAACAACACACACACACAAACAATTTCCCCTGCAGTGGCTACAGTGAAATTTCTACCACCTCCATGAAAATAATAATGACTCTTAAAGAAAAGAGTCATCCTGTTCAAACTATGGCATCAGCCAAGGACTATACATGCAGTAAACATTGAACCCCTACCCAGATCTAGCCAATGGACAGGACATTCTCCACAGTTGAGTGGAGAGTGGGGACTGACTTTCACATGAACTCTGGTGCCCCATATTTGACCATGTCCCTTTGAGGGAGGGCCTGGTGGCACTCAGAGGAAGGACAGCAGGCTACCAAGAAGAGACTTGATACCCTATGAGCATATACAGGAGGAGGAGGTCCCCCTCAGTCACAGTCATAGGGGAGGGGAGTAGGGGGAAAACAGGAGGGAGGGAGGAATGGGAAGAGACAAGATAACTAGTGAAATGTAATATGAATGAATTAATAAAAATAGTGAAAAAAGAAAAAGAAAAGAGTCGTAAAGTGAGGGGGCTGGAAAGAAGTTAAGAGCACCGGCTCCTCTTCAAAAGACCCAGAAGCTGTTCTCACGACTCGCATGGCAAATCACAATGGTCTGTAAGGGTGCCCTCTTCTGGCCTCTGCAGGCACCAAGTACACATGTGATGCGCGGTCATATATTGCTGGCAAACAGTCGTATACATAGAAATAAACTAAGCTTCTTTTAGAAGAAAAGGAAAGAAAAATTAGACCCTTTAATGAGTAAGACCAAATTGTGAACATCTGGCTTTCCAGCTGCCACGTGGGCCAGAAACACCTAACTGCACTGTATGTATCAGGACAGACAGCCATCATGTGGTAGTAGAAGAGAAACAGAAAGAGCAGGAAGCATCCGTTCCTCGGCCTGGGACAGGGGAGTCTGTTTTCTGCGCTAATTACAGCGTGCAGCCCAAGTCTGAGTAGGAGTCTTATCGAAAGTCAGTGAGGCACAGCTGAACGCAAGCGCAGACGCCGCACTCTGCCTCCACTGAATGGATGGTGTTCTCTCCTGGGGTTTCAGTGAGACTCTACTGCAGGAGTATGACATGTGGGAAGGAGTCCAGCTTACCTCCCAATGCCACCATGTACATCCTGTCCCTGGGAGCCTTTAGACACTCCATCCTGGCATTTGAAGCTTTATGTGCCTCTGCTTACTGGTCCAACTACACTCTTTGCTTCCCCATAGGCAACACCATCAACTAGAGACCTAGTGTTAGCATCACAACATTTACAGATCGCCGGGAGATCCCCTGGAGCCAGCAGGACAACTGTTTCTCTCAAAAATGTGATTCACGAAGCATCCGTGGAACAGTGTCCTGTATCCTTGTAGACCTCACTTTTGCAAGGCCATGGGGGCAGAAAGGATTCTGCAGGAACCAGTGTAGAGGTGCAACAAGGGGACCCAAAATCCACGGGGTTCTCACGATGCAGTTTCCTCGACCCGATTCTCCCTCAAGAATGTGCAGATTGTGGGGGTGTGTATCTAGCTCAGCTGGCAGAATATTTGCTTAGCACATGCGAAGCCCTGGGCTCAGGCCCCAGCACTGCATAAAATGAGAGCCGTGGTATACGCCTGTAATCCCTGAACTCAGATAGAAGCGAAGGGTCAGAAATTCCAGGTCACACTCTACTGCACAGGGAACTCAAGGTCAACCTGGGATGCATGACCCTGTCCCCAACTGAAAACAAAGACAGCAAGCCATGACATCAGCTCTTCATGAAATCTTGTAAGTACTCCTGAACGTATTGGGACTCTCCCTCTCTCTCTCTCTCTCTCTCTCTCTCTCTCTCTCTCTCTCTCTCTCTCTCCCTCCCTCCCTCCCTCCCTCCCTCTCTCTCTCTCTCTCTATATATATATATATATGTGTGTGTGTGTGTGTGTGTGTGTGTGTGTGTTTTGTGTGTTTGTGTGTGTATGTGTATACAGATACATACAC
The DNA here is from genome assembly GCF_964271855.1 of Acomys minous. Taxonomy (NCBI): domain Eukaryota; kingdom Metazoa; phylum Chordata; class Mammalia; order Rodentia; family Muridae; genus Acomys; species Acomys minous. The sequence goes on from NC_140486.1 coordinate 63,377,681, forward strand.
ACACACACACATGTACTTTAACTACATGAATGTAGGGGAAAAGGAAAGAACAGTTATGGGTGAATATAGAAGTCCCGACATTGAGAACACAAATGCAAAACCAACTAGAAAAATCAAAGTGCTCATAAGACTCAGGCCCCCACTGACCAACCACACTGCTTGATGTTGATTCATGGAGATTTTCCAAAGTCCCAAGATGCTTAGGTAGGCATCTTGTACCACAGTTCTCAGAATTGTGATTTGTTACTAACTACGCAAGGTGGTCCAAAAAAGGAGAAAGCACCAGGATGCATAAATACCCAGAGAGAGATGGATTTTGAGGAGTCAGCGTCACGTGATTACAGAGGCGAACTCATCCAAAATCTATAGAAAGCAGGGCTCAGCAAGCTGGACTGCCAGGCCAGAGCCTCCAGACAAGGTAACTGGAGAAATTCTTCTTCCTTTAAGGGCCTCTATCTTTGATGCTCAGAAAACATCCAAGGACTAGGAGTAGCTCATCAAGTCAGCAGCCCGAGGCTGAGAGGGGAAAATTCTATCCCTCCACAGATGACCTGTGCGGGACTCACATAGGGCTGGCAGCCAGCCCACAAGGGATAGTGTGACACAAATGATCCATGCCTCTATCAGGCCAGGTCACAGCTTCCTCCAACCACCACAACAGGATTCCCAGGGGACAGTCTAGCTCAGCTGGTGTCTTGTTACTGTGAACTTCTCCAATCTAGAGTGGGATTGGTGACACTGGGGGGGGGGGGGGGAGGGGCGGGAAACACGTAGCAGTGGAACCTGCTTCTTCGTTGGTTGTATGTGTACTTCACAGGACTGCTAGAGAGATTTGGGGGCTGAAAAGGCTGCTCAGTGGTTAAAATCATTCACTGTTCTTGCAGATGACCAGAGTTCAGATCCCAACTTAATTCTGCCTGCAACTTCAGCTCCAGAGGCTCAGATGACAGATTCTGAACTCCACCAGCACATGCACTCGCTCACATGAACAAATTCCACACATAAACATACAAACACACATAATCTTTTAAGTAATAGAATATATGCTTTTTTAAAAATAGAAGTTGATTCCTTTAAAGCCAAATTCAGGTGAACACCCCTGCAGTTCAAGCTTGCAAATGTATGGAAGAAGCAATGCTCTTAATTTTATATGTATGAGTATTTTCTTGCATGGATGTCTTTGCACCACATGTGTCCCTCACAGAGACAAGAAGAGGGTGGCAGGTCCCTGAAACTGGAGTTGCAGACAGTTGTTAGTTACCATGTGGGTGCTGAGATTGAACCGGTGTCTTAACCACTGAGCCAGCTCTGCAGCCCCATTCCTGGTTTTTGGTAAAACGTTTGCTTGTTTGTTTGTTTGTTTGTTTGTATGTCTATGTGTGCACATGTGAAGGGGAGGGTGTGTGTGCCTCTGCTCACAGGATCCCAGGAAGGCCATCAGGTGTCCCCCTTTATCAATTTTTTTTTTCGAGACAGAGTTTCTTTGTGTAGCCCTGGCTGTCCTGTCCTGGACTCACTTTGTAGACCAGGCTGGCCTTGAATTCACAGCAATCCACCTGCCTCTGCCTCCCGAGTGCTGGGATTAAAGGCGTGAGCCACCACGCCCAGCCTGGTTTATTTCTTTGAGGCAGGTATTGTGAGATACTCACCAGAGAAGACTGTTCGGACATGGGCGTAAATCAATAACAAGTCCTTATTAGCTAGCTGTAATAATGGGCTGGCAGCTGGTTATTTCCTATCCTGACAGCATAGGAGCCAGCAGGTGTCTAACCTTAACCAGCAAAACTGGCTGATTCAGGCAGGAATAATTAACTCTATCCCCAAGGTCCTTTCCTGTGGCATAAAGTCTGATTCTCTAGGTTTTGTGGTTTTGGGTTTTTGTTTGTTTGTTTGTTTGTTTCTTACTTTCTTTCTTTCTGTTTTTCAAAGGCCAGAATATTTTAAAGGATTTTTTCAGAAAACCTTAGTTTTATAACCCCAATTTTTGCAATAGAAACTCTCTTGTTTCTGGCAACCAGGGGGCCCAGGTGCAGGGCAGGCATAGAATTGTAAATCCTGTAATCTTATTTCAAAACATAAATTTTTATGTGTTGTTTTTCCCATACAACCAGACACTTAAAGTGGGCATCAATGAGCAAATGTCAAGACAGAATAATCATCACTGGTCAGTAGTCACACTAGCTAACACTGTCCCTATACCATCTTTCTCAGTTTCCAGTCCAGGCTCGAGAGCACTGGGGCTTAGACCATGAACCTGTATTCATACCCATAGAGAAAAACGCAAGACTCTGGAGGAGGTAGAAGGCCAGCAAGTGGAAGGGCCCATGGCCCAATGAAACTTTAACAGATTTATAGTCTAGAAACAGCCCATTTGGCAGCAGCATCTGTGGCCTCCACATTCCTCACCTGGGTGTGGGGGGTCCGTGGCATGATGCCAGCTACCTTCGCTGCTGCAGGAGGGGAGAACTGCCTTGGAGTGTCCATTGCAGGTTACTTGCAATGCCCTTTGGCTGTTCACTTGACCCACACTGTATCACTAGACTGGTGGTGGATTCAGAGGTTGGCTTGGCCTCTCAGATAGTTTAATGAATAGCCTGTACAGAAAATTGGAAGATCTGTAGTAACTTGAAGGAATGGTTAGATGTTTTTGCCAACTACAGGTCTCTGAGCCTGTGAAGCAGTGGGGGCGGTTTTGAAACATATAGGAGTAAATTCCTCCCTCTGTGGGGTGCAGCAGGCCTAGGCAAAGTGAAGGAAGTGGGCACACCCACCCTTTGATAGATGCTAATGAGAGTTTTGTTAAAGTTTTTATAATGTCTTGTTTATTTTTTTAAGCCTGGACATAACGCTGAGGTCTATATGCACAATAAAATCTTTAATCTAAAGTCTAAAACTTTAGCTATTAGTTAAGAGGTTTTGGCTGTGAAGCCTGGACCACTGTCTGGCCTCATTGGTAAGGAGGAAACAAATCAGGGGTCTGTTCCTGGAGAAGCTTTTTAGATACTATTTGAGCAGCCTCAGTCTATCCTCCCAGAAAGGGTGTCTTTGAAAACTCACCGGTACTTTTTATCCCGGCCCCCCCCCCCCCACCAACCAGAACTTCGTAAAGCCAGCCTCCCGAGTTCACTTGGGTGCTGGTCTCTCACTTGGACACAGTCCTGAGGAAGGACTCTCTGTTTTGCATTCACTTGAGCACAAACCTGGCATCTGGCTGAGACTTGCCACACTAGGCTCTCTGGTCTAGGTAGAACATACCTTGGTCTGAGCAATTCAAAGTTTTGTGAGCTCTTGGTAAAGGTTAGTTACCAGAGACCTACCAGTTGATTTGGAGAGGATGACCTTTCTCTCCGGTGTCCTCCATCAACCTGTGGGTGTGAGCTGTCCATTTCTTCTTTACCATGGAGTCTCAAGCAGTCCCAGGTTGTGGTACATCGTCAGACTCTCAATAGGCTCCACTGGCCTTGGGGCCCTTTGTCCAACATCAAGTCAGAAGCTCAGCAGTGAAAGACAGCAGCTTGTAGGGGAAGCAGTTTGTAGGGGAGGGCCAAGATATTTTAATGTCTTTTTTTTTCCTCAGCAGTAAGTAGCTCTCTTTCTCTGTAGATCATACAATGGACACACCCAGTAGTAAAAGCATGCCAACTGATGCTCAATGAATATGGTGGTGGGCTTTCCTTTTTCCCATCTGAGAAACTGGGTCACATCAAGCAGCTCTGCTTTCTGGGCTGAGGTACCCAGCTTAGGCTCAAATCATTTAGTTACAGTAACTACTGTAGCTCCCAAATACCAGGTTTTATTTTTTGTTGTTGTTTTGTTTAGTTGTTGTTTTTGAGACAGGGTTTCTCTGTGTAACCTTGGCTGTCCTGGACTCACTTTGTAGACCAGGCTGGCCTTGAACTCACAGCGATCCACCTGCCTCCGCCTCCCGAGTGCTGGGATTAAAGGCGTATGCCACCACCACCCAGCCCCAGGTTTTATTTTTCATCTCGTGACTGTCATGGATAAGCACCAGTGTCATCAGGCAAACCGGACTCGAGGGTGGGCCAGGAATAAGGCGTGGTCCAGGGTTGCACAGTCATTAGTCAGCATTCTGCTGTTTCTCAGAGGACGGCCTCAAGCGTGCCATGGGGCGCCATGAGTGTAAGTTCTTGACCCAGAGTTTGTTTGTTTTCTTTTACTAAACCATCGTAGCTGCCAACAGCTCTTAGATAGTGGGCCATCCTGTGGCTACATGGTCCAGTTGGTTGGACAGGTATATCAGGGCATTTCCACTGCCCTACAGTTTGGGTTACAACTCCTTTTGTCTTTTGTTTCATGGAAAACCAGATGAGTTTTGTGACATCTGGAAGTTCTGGGGCTAGGGTGGAAGTAAGAGCTGTTTTTCAAGCCTCAAATGCTTTTTTTTGAGTCTCAGTCCAGATTAGGGCCTCAGTGCCCACCCCTCCCCCATCCCCAGTCTTCCCCCACCCCTGCCTTTGTGCTGGTGGATAGAGGCCTTGCTATTTCCACAAACTCTGGTGTCCAGAGGTAACAATATCCACCTAGGAACTCAAAAGATTAGCAACAGTAAAAGGTTTCTAAGCATGCAAAGACCAAAATTATTTCAAAGTCAGGTGTGTAACGACTCTGGAATTATCTGTACCACATTGTGTTTTCACTGCAGGCTGCACTGTGAACACACAGTACAAGCACTTTGCACTGCTCAGGTCACCCTAGAGAACTGCCAGAATGCCTCAGTGCAGATTTACAACTAGTGTCCATTACTTTTTAACTGTATGTAGAGGTTAATGGACAACTTCCAGGAGCTGGTTATCTCTTCCTACCATGTAGAGCCCGGAGAGCAAACTCAGATCATCGAGCTCAACAGCAAAAACCTTTGCTCTCCGACCAATCCTGGCTTCATTATGAACTTCCATGTTTTTCTTGTATGTATTAAGTTTTTTTTAACCCATGTAAAAACAATAAGGTTTGATTATGGAAAATATTTTAAATATTTTCCTACTGTTAATCCTCAGTGGATAAGTATCAAACCATTATGCCTTTAGATTGGGTTGTGTTATTCAAACAAATACATCCGTCTCATTAGCATGCAAATTTGCTTTAGTCGCCAATAAATGGTAAAAGTTTATGTGTACCAGTTTTCCAAAAATATTTTTTTGTGGTAATGGAGATTCAACCCAGGGCCTCATGCATGCTAGGCAAGCAGTCTACTACTGAGGCCATCCCCTGGTCTCTTCACCTTTTTCTTTGAACTGAGGATCTCATCAAGTTTCCCAAGCTGGTCTCAGTTTACAGTGTAGTACAGACTGGCCCAGAATCTGTGATCTTCCCACCTCAGCCTCCCAGGTATCTAGGATTGCAAGGCTGAGTGGCTAGAGACAGCTTTAAATAATTCATTGCTTACTATCGGTGAATGTTTAATTTGTATGCTTATTTCATGTACATATCCAGCCAGGACCATGTAAAATTTTCTCAGGCACAAATAGGTCTCTAGATAAACAGTTTAAGAAGCTGTGCTGGAGCGACAAACACATTCCCAAGTATGTGTAAGTGGCATTACAACAGCGCCACACAGGGAGAAAACAGGGCTGCACTCGGCAACCGTGTTATGTCATGTAGGGAGATGAAGCCGGAAACTAGAGTATGTTTGTACAGTTGAGAGATCAAGGGCACTGTCTTACAGCAGCCGCTCTGCTGACACAAAGAAGCTGGATGGCAGCCTGAGGAGGCGCTTGGAAGAAGCAGCAACGCTGTGTCTTTACTCTTAACTCATAGGAACTCACCTAGATCGCCTCAACCACAGAAATTATTGAAAAGAAAGAAAAAAAAACATCCAAGAACAGATTTTATATATATATATTGAAGGTAAACATTTAGAACAAAACAAGAAATTAGCACGAGAAAATAAAGATCACATCTGCAGCCCTGCCAGCAAGGAGATGGAGATAGGTGGGTCAGAAGGTTGGCAGCTCAGGGTCCTCAGATGCTTAATGAACTGGAGACCAACCCAGGCCATGTGAGAGCATGTCTCAGAAGAAAGAAAGAAAGAAAGAAAGAAAGAAAGAAAGAAAGAAAGAAAAGAAATTATAACAAATGACATTCTATGTTAATATAAATAACATTCTGATGACAAAATACATGTCCAAGACCAAAAATAATTGCAAGAATGTTTTACTGTTTTACAAATTCCATGTCTGGTTTAGTATGGATTGTCACATCTGCTGGCACATCCAACTCGCTGGCAGATGTCACAAATTAAGAGCATGAGGAAAATATGACCTCAAAGAAAACTGTATTTGGAAAAGAAAAAGTGTTTTATAATATTGTGGGTGGCTGGAGGTTTTGTTGTTGTTGTTTAGGTCAGTTGCTTTTAAGTTCTTTAGGCAAGTTCTCCGAACCTATTCTGTAGACTGCACAGGCCTGGAACTTCTGGTCCTCCCACCTCAGCCTCCCAAGTGCTGGACTGTGGGGATTGAACCACCAAACCCAACTGAGAATATGAATGTTCTAATTAATGAGGCACTCATCCAGACTCCACCATGTAAAAGTAACGTTTATTTGCCTGGTGTAACTGTCCTCTTGGAGTCTTACCCTTTCTAGTTCTTTCTGAACTCTGGCTGGCTGGTCAACTCAGCTGTTCTGATCCAAACTCCTATCCAAGCTGACTGATTCAAACTGGCTTCTCTCAGCTTCTGACCGAATTTCTTTGCTTGGCCTCAAACTAAGTCTGGTAGTCTGTTCTAATCTTCTGGCTCCTTCTCATTCTCTGGCTCATTCTGTCTTCACCTGTGTCTGGCTTATTCTCTCTGCAACCTGTCTCTGTAAAATTCTCCCAGTAAAACTGCCTCCCGCAACACTTTCTACTGCTCTCTCAAGTCATCTCTCTTTCCTGTGTTTTCCTCAGGTGAGTTGGGGGAACCGTATCTCTGACTCTTTCTGTCAAATCGCTCTCTGATTCGTCATTTTGTCTGTCACTCAATTAGATATTACTTTCAAACATGGCTGCTTCCTTCCATGAACTAACCTTACCAACAGGCCAGGGATAGCCTGGCAGTCCTTTTGTAGGCTAGGCCCAGCTCAGACTCAGAACAACTTTCTTACCTCAGACTCTTGTGTGCTGGATTTACAGGGATGCACCTGACAGGCACTAGATTTGTGATTGTTTATTTTATCTTTTTAAAAAAGATCTCTGTATGGCCAGGTGTGATGGAGCACATCTTTAATCCCAGCCCTCGGAAGGCAGAGGCAAGTAGATCTCTGTGGGTTCGAGGCCAGTCTGGTCTACAAAGGGAGTCCAGGACAGTCAAGGCTACACAGAGAATCCCTGTCTTGAAAAATAAAAGCCAAAGAAACAAAAAAATCTGTGTGTGTGTGTGTGTGTGTGTGTGTGAGAGAGAGAGAGAGAGAGAGAGAGAGAGAGAGAGAGAGAGAGAGCACTATGCTCATCCATGTGTATGTATGCATATGTGTGAGGATAGCATGTATGTCACATTGTGCATGAGGAGGTCAAATGACCACAGAATTTTTTCATGCCTTGCATGTTGTTTACAGCAAGGTCTTTTTGTTGAAGCTTCATATGCCAGGCTAGCTGGCTCACCAGCTCCAGGCATTCTCCTGTCTTGGAACCCTGGGGTTGCATGTGCACTACTGCATCTGGCTCTGTGTGTGTTCTGGGGACCTGATCTCAGATCTTCAAACTTGTTTAGCAAATACTTTACCCACTGAGCTATTTCTCAGCCCCATGTTTGGGCTCTTAGTTGTTGGGTTCTGGGTAGAAGCCAAGAAAACTCACTTCAGACACAAGCTAAAATTGGAAGCTTTATTTTCCGAGCTCAGGGAAGTGGCCAGTTCAGGATCAGAACTTCAACCCTAAGGGGGAGTTGTATTGCATATTTAAGGGTGAAAAACACAATCGGCTCATACAGGGGGCCGATGGTGGAACAGGGTGGTCATCTCTGACTCAGGTTATTTTGCTAACATGACGTTCTAACTGATCTTGAAAGTGTGCCTGCCCATCGCGGGCAGCTGGACTATGGTTGGGGCGTGGAATTTCTGGGAACAAGGCCACAGAGTTTCTCATTGAACATAAACATAGTTTATGGTCAACCTGACCTTGTACAGAGACTCTTTTACATCAGCAGTGAGCTGGGATGATGTGGCTGGTGGGCCTGAAATGAAAACATCTAAAGTTATGCTATCCAAAAGGAGCAGGCCTCAACTCAACATTAGTGAGAGACTGGAAATCACTAGGACATTCTCAAACACACTGTCAGTGAAAGGCATGGCGCTGGGACTGAGGCGGCCAGATCAGCTTCAGAGTCAATCAACAGCTGCAGAGCCTAGAGTCACGTGGTATCTGAAACCCTATGTCATAATAATTCCTGATGTCCAGGCGTCCATCACTGGTCCCCCTTTGATTCTGTCTACATCCACACATGGAATTCCTAGATTCTGTGAAGTAGAAGCTATGCACTAATTGTATTTACCTATTGGTAAAATGTAGCTCTTTTTTCCCCTCATTGTGAAAAGAGGGAAAGCCATATAGTGGTCACTGTGTGTATGTGTGTGTGTGTTTGTGTGTGTGTGTGTGTGTGTGTGTGTGTTTTGAGACAGGGTTTCTCTGTGTGTAGCCCTGGGTGTCCTGGAACACACTTTGTAGACCAGGCTGGCCTTGAACTCACAGAGATCTGCCTGCCTTTGCCTCCCAAGTGCTGGGATTAAAGGTGTGCACCACCAGCACCAGGCTGTGTGTGTGTGTGTTTGTTACTTTCTCATCAGCTGAAATAACAAACCAGGCCTGGTGGCTTACAGACCTGTAATTATAGAAAGTACTTGAGAGGCAGGATCAGAAGGCTGATGAGTTCCAGGGTAGCTGGACCTAAATTGCTAATTCTAGGCCAGCCTGTGCTACACAGAGAAATTCTGCCTCAAAACAAAGCAAACAAAAACAAAAACCCTATCAGGTCACAGTGCCTGTTGGCAATGTTTACATTCACTGCTACTTTGACATGACAGTAGTTACTAGGCCTATAGCTAGATCCTACCATAATTAAATACATTAATAATGAAGCCGGGTGCAGTGGCACACACCTTTATGCCCAGCACTGGGAGGCAAAGGCAGGAGGAGCTCTGTGAGTTTCAGGCCAGCCTGGTCTACAAAGTGAGTCCAGGACAGCCAGGGCTACACACAGAGAAACCCTGTCGCGAAAAACCAATGATAATAATAACTACAACACACAATAGTAATAATAATAATAATAATAATAATAATAATAATAATAATAATAATAATATAATAACTGGGAATGGCAGCTCACATCTTTAATAACAGCATTTGAGAAGTTACAGCAGAAGAATTGCCAGTTCTTTGAGGATGCTCTGGGCTACATGGTGAACTTTAAACTAGCCTGGTGCATAGAACAACACTGTATCTCAAAATAAATAACCCAAGACATACAGTCCATTACTATCAATGCTTTATTCTTTTAAAAAAATTTTATTATAGTTCATTTCCTCTTTATTTTGTGTATTTTAAATATTATTCTAAGCTGGGTAGTGGTTGTACACACCTTTAATCCCAGCACTCAGGAAGCAGAGGAAGGCAGATCTCTGAGTTTCAGGCCAGCCTGGTCCACAGAGTAAGTCCCAGGATAGTCAGAGTTACACAGAGAAACCCTGTCTCAAACAACAACAACAATGACAAAATTATTCTGAGTAGGAATCAAAATTATGAAGTCTGGGGCTGGTGAAGTGGCTCAGCAAGGTAAAGACACTTCCTGCCAAGCCTAACAATCTGCGTTCGATCCTGGGGCCCACATGTTGGAAGGACAGAACTGACTGCCACAAGTTGTTCTCTGACCTCCACACACATGATATGTTGCACATGGGAGCCCATCAACACACAAATAAATAATAAATAAATGCAATTTTTGAAAGTTACATATATTGTTCCTTATTTTATGTGTCTGGGTGTTTTGCCTGCCCATATGTACGTGCGTGCACTATATTCATGCAGTGCCCACAGAGGACAGAACAAGGTGTCAGGCCGCTAAAATAGAATTACAGATAGTTTTGAGCCGCCACGTAGGCGCCAGGCGCTCGCTCTGTGTCTTCTGGAAGAGCAGCAAGTACTTTTAAACACTGGGCCCTTTGGTCAATCTTCCCAGTTTACTTTCCACTTGCATTTTGTAGACTCACGAAGAAGTCCATGGCCCGAGAATGCTGGGGAGGAAGCTGCCTCCTCCCACCATACTATCTTTCTTGGATGGACGCTGCCCTGAATTTTCACAAAGGGAGAGGAAGCATTTGCTTGACAGCTCCAGAGAGCAGCCAATCCATCAAGTCAGAGGACTGTGGACAAGCTGCCTTATCCATGAGGGACCATAGAAGGAGGGCCCACGACCGAAGAGCCCAGAGCATGGTGTCTGCAAACATACTTAACATAGACCTAGGCCTGGCTAGCTTTAAGGTACAGATGTGAAGTCAATAAATGTCTAATTAAATTTGTACTAAAAATTATATGCCACGCTCATCTGTTGCCAAATTTAATATTCACAAATATTTTTGCACTTGAAAAAACTCCACAATCAGAGGTTTTTTTTCTCACTTTGCAGGCAATTGCAGGTAAACACACATATGAAGAGAGACAGAACAGATTTTTTTTAATTGTCGCCAAATAGTCCCAAAATCAGAATTAAGAAAACACATCAAATATTTTATGAGGGGAAAGCTATACTTGCATAATATGGGAATGTCATGATTTTTTAAAAATAGCTGAGAAGGTGTGAGATAGGAATAGAAATTAAGGAGTGAATCAGGTCTTCAAAAATGCAGGATGTTTTAACACTGTGACTGTGAGTCTGCAGGACTGCGTTCACAGCCATCCTGGGATAATAGTTTCCTTTTGGCTGTTGTGATAAAATACCCTTACCAAAAGCAAAACCTGTTGCGGGGTGTCAACCAAAGAAGACTGCTCAGACTTTTTATTTTTTTCAGGGAAAAGAGCAAGTTTCATTTGGTGAAGGCAAACATCATCCAAAAGAGATCAGATGGGCAAGGTGCTGTGATAAGGGAGCCTCTGGGGCCACACAGAAATCTCACACTGGGCAAGGCACAGGCTCAGGCTCCGGCTCCGGCTCCGGCTCCGGCTCCGGCTCCGGCTCCGGCTCCGGCTCCGGCTCCGGCCCCGGCTCCGGCTCCGGCTCCGCTCTAGCTCAGACTCTGGCTCAGGCTCCGACTCAGCCTCCAGCTCAGGCTCAGGCTCAAGCTCCGGCACAGACTCCGGCTCAGGCTCAAGCTCCGGCACAGACTCCGGCTCAGGCTCCAGCTCAGGCTCAGGCTCCGGCTCTGGCTCCGGCACAGGCACAGGATCCGGCATAGGCTTGGCATGTGGAAATGCCATTCAGCACCATCCGGGCAAGCTCTTCACGGCCCAGCCACCAGCATCTCTACTTCCTCTTCTGTCATCTTCTCACCCAGTGTGACATGACTGATTTCCGCCCCCATGACGGTTCCATTCCCTTCATTGTCAAACACACAAAGGCCTTCAACACAATCCTCATGAGTTCCCTGGTCCTTGCTCTTGGCTACAGTCCGCTGCATCGGCAGGAAGTGCTCGAAGTCCAGACCCATCACATTCGTCTCATCACTCTTAGGGTTCCCCAGGACCTTGAACACCTCGACAATGGTAGGGTTCTGGCCCAGGGCCCTAATCACATCCCCACATTGGCTGTACAGGACTTTGCCATCACCTGTTCAGTCAAAGAGCTGGAAAGCCTCCTTGAATTCTGTGGTCTGGGCCTTGGTAAAATCACACATCTTGGCTGCTCAGCTCTGTGAGACCTTTTCCTGCAGTCATGGCCCAATAGCAAGTATTGATTAGCCAAGAGGCAACTACACTGAGTGTTTGATCCCAGTCTAACTCTGAGCCTTCCTCAGAGAGAGCTGTTGAGCAAAGAAGCCATGTTCTGTTCTGGGCTGACACGCTTCAATTAATGAAAACAGTTAGGAGATGCAGAACTACAGAAGCCAAAAGGCAAGGTGATTACATGCCTAGACTTTCCCAGAACTATGGACTTTGATGGATATGGTCTTTGTTTTTGTTTTAGCAGGTGGTGTTGTCTACGTGCTGAGTTTTATGGCCTGAATGGTACTTCCATTATGGAGTCGGTTGTGCTAAGGACTATAGCCCTGTTACAATCCCCACTTCTCTTAGTAAATGAGTCAAATTGTGACTCCTCCTTTACATAATTGTCTAAATAGTTTAAGATGCAGGGCCCCACCACTAATTAGTTGGGGCGAGAAATTAAAGGCCCAGCTAGTGCCAATAGCAGAGTGGCCAAGGAGATCAAGAGAGCATAGGCTTGCACCAACGATCTGATTATGTCTTTGTCTCTTTCTCTTTTTGAGGTTTTGCCCAACCGTGGAAAGATTTTCTCTAATTATTCCTTATCAATTAACAGGTCCTTTCCAAAGCCATGCATAGCCTCCCTTATCTCATGAGAAGTAAGTTTAAGTCTCTCTGATTCTATAGGACCGTTTCTGTGAAGGAATCCAACTGTCCTGTCAATTCGGAAATGGACACGTTTCATACCTCTAGGTCCTGATCAACCTGCCTACTTAGTTTTTAAAGTTTTTATCTCCCATGATAAAGGCTAATGTGTCTATGGCTGTTGTCAGGTCCAACCATGAGTGAGATGAAGACAGGAACAGCTCTTTTTTTTTTTTAAGTAGTCCGGAGTCCATTTATATAAGCATGCCCAGGGAGAGTGTGTACTAAGGAGCATAAAGGGGGGTTCACAGTTTGGAAGGCATTTGAAGAGGCACTTTTAGTTAATCCCCTAATAACGTGCCCATTAGGTAGTCTCAGAGGGCCAGTAATATTGCTACTGTCCAGACAAATTAACCTGCAAGGCAAAATAGCAGGCCACAGAATAAGGGGGAAAGCCTAGGCTAGGGGTATGGATGTTACACTGTAAGTCCTTTAACGTTCATTAGGCTCCGCCCAGTCATGGTGAGTTCTGTCAGTCAATGGCTGAGTCTGGCCTCTTCCTATCCCTGTGTAGTATGGGGACTGGAAGTCTAAGCATGAAGAGTGATCCTGGCTGGTCTCTGGCTAGGATTGATTAACTAAGTGGTGGGCCGATTCAAGAGCAGGATGCGGAAGGTGGGACTCTGGCCCCAGGTGTGTTTAGTGCTCTGGAGGGGAGAGTTGGTTGGGGCCTTGGCATGGGTAGGAGATCTTTGTTAGTTCTGGGGACCCCAAGAGATGGTTCAAATCTATCCATAGGGTGCCTTCCTGTGGCAGAAAGTCTGATTTCCCAGGTTCTCTTATGTTTCTCAAAAGAATTTTTCCAGGAAGTCTCAGTTTTGCACAACCCCAATTTTTGTAATGGAAATGCCCTTGTTCCTGGCAACTAGAGGACTCAATTGCAGGACATGCGTAGAGTTGTAAACTCGGTGTCCCTATCTCAAGAGATAAACTCCCACATCTTTCCTTTCTCTAATACAACGAGACACTTAAAGTGGACATGAGTGAGTGAAGGTCGGGATGGAATATGGGTTCCTGGTCTGGAGTCACACTAGCTAATCCCTTCCCTGTATCTGCTTTCTCAGTACCCGGGTCCAGGCCTGAGGGTGGTGGGGATTGAACCCTGACCTTTTACGTTCATAACCATAGGGCAAAACTCGGGAAGAGGCAGAGGAGAAGGGACTGGAAAGGCCTGGAGCCCAATGAAACATTAATTTCAACGAGTCCATAGTCCAGAAGTAATCCATATTCAGCAGCGTCTGTGGCTTCTGCTGTCTTGGCCTGGGTGTGCTGGACCAATGATTTAATGTCAGCTACCTTCATGGCCATAAAAATGGAGAGAATCACCATGTAGGGTATTTTACAAGTTGGTTCCTCTGCCCCTTTGGCTACCGGTGTGACCCAACAGTAGCACCTTACTCAAACAAGGGGAAGCTGGTGGTGGACTCAGAGGTCAGCTAAGTCTCACAAATAGTACAATAAATAGTCTTTATGGAGGACTGTAGGATCTGTGATGCCTTGAGAAAGAAATGACTAGTGAGTTTTGCCAGCTACAGTTCTCTGAGCCAGGTAAGCAGTGGGGGGAGGTCTTTCAAACATAATCTCATAGGGAGTAAATCCACTCGTCCCAAAAAGGAAGGAGGCCTATCCACCCTTCATTGAACTCTAATAAGAGTCTTATTTGTTGCTTTTTTTAAAATCCAGTTCACTCTTCCTACCTGCCTAGAACTCTAAGATCTATATGCACAATGAAGTTTTCAATCTATGGCTAAAGCTCTGAAGCCATAGCTATTTATTGAGAGGTCTTGGCTATGAAAGCCAGGCATTGTCAGACCCCATTGCTGGAGGGAGGGGCACAGCAAATCAGGGGGCCTGCTCCTGGAGAAGTTTTTTAACTACCATTTGAGCAGTTGTCAGTCCTCCCAGAAAGGGTATCTATCAAAAACTAACAGGTATTTTTATCCTCCCCCAACAGACTGAATCTTGGTGAAGCCAGTTTTCCCAGTGAAGCCAGTTCACTGGGGTGTTGGTCTCTGTTTTGGATTCACTTGAGCACAAACCTGGTATCTGGCTGAGACATCCCATGCTAAGCTGACCAGTCTAGGTAGAACATACCTTGGTGTGAGCAACTCAGAAAGTTTTGTGGACCCCAGATTAGTAGCCTGGTGACAAGTTACCAAAGTCCTGCCAGTTGTTTCCAGGAGAATGATCTTTCCCTCTGGTGTCCTCTGTCAACCTGTGGATTTGAGCTGTCCATTTCTTCTTTACCACAGAGTCTCAGGGCGTGTCCTCAGAATATCGACAGGCTCCTCTGGTCTTAGGGCTATCTGAGAGGCAGTCAAGTCAGTACCCAACTCACCTCTTCCTTCACTGGGTTCATCATTTTTATGTCCTCAAAGTGGAGCAGCAGTGGAAGACAGAAGATCACAGGGGAAGCCAACTAGACTCTAGGGGAGCCAAGATTTTCTCCATGTTTTTAATATTTGTTTCCCCAGTGGGAAGAAGCCCTCTGTCTCTATTGCTCATACCTACCGTGAACTTGTGCAATAGTAAAAGCATGCAGACTGGTGGTCTGTGTGCGGTGGACTTTACTTTCTCCCATCTGAGAGCCAGATGTCTCAGATGGGTCTATTCTGTTCTCTAGGCTGATGTACCTGGTTTGGGCCCATATTGTTTCGGCTAAAGGAACTACTATATCTCCCACTTATCTGGTTTCTTCTTTCGTCTCCTGACAGTCATGGATGAGCACTTGCGGGTCCTCAGAAGGCAAGAGGGTAACAGGATTGATGATGGTGGGCTTATCAAACCAGACTCAAGGGTGGTCCAGGAATAAGGGTTGGTACTAGGTCACAGAGGCATTAGATAGTCACTGTTCCTTGGAGGAGGGCCTCAATGGCATGGAGTCTGTGAGTATAAGATCTTGACTAGAATTAACTCTTCTGTTGCCTCACCCTCACCTCCACACTGGGACCTGGACCTACCTGGACCATGAGCAAGAGTCTATCAACAATATAAGCAAGTGCTCCGGAGTGGGACAGGCAGAGGTTTTTTAGGCTTCTCTGGGCAACCTGGCAGAGCCGAAAGGATTCAAGTCCCCAACAAGAGGCACAGTTTGTAAGTAAGAAGGCATCTCACACCAGAGAAAGCCACTGGTCAATACAAGAAAACAGAACTGACAGAAACACAGAGAGAGAGACAGAGAGACAGAGACAGACAGACAGACAGACAGACAGACAGACAGAGACAGAGAGAGAGGGAGAGAGACCTAGAAAGACACATACTAAAGACAACCAGGAGTGGCCACCAAATATTCATACACCTGAAACAGGCAGGTAGAATCCAATGGCATCTCACACAGATCCTAGACACTTAATGAAAGGCCATGTCTCATCTCTCTTACATGCCCAAACAGAAGACACATTAACCAGACGTATCCGGAGGTGACAAACCAGGCAACTTTTTACTGTTTCCTTTTGGAGTGGAGGTGTCAGAGTCCTCTGAAGCATTGCTAGGCAGTGGATGATCAAAGGGAGTCCTGGGGACCTGGAACATCTCAAGTCATACTCGCCCTAGAAGCCCCCTGAACAGCACACACTCTTCCTCACTCCAAGGGGCTCTGAGATCCTAGTGTTTCAAGTCTGGGGAATCTCTGCGGGACCTCCAGAATGTTGTGGAGTGTGCACCAGAGAAGACTGCTCAAACATGAATGTAAGCCAGTAAGTAAACTCAGTGGCTTGTTTATAGATAACACCACCTTCCATAATAAGAACAAAGACCCATAAAAAGTCCATCAAAGTCCATAGTTATGGGACAATCTCTAGATGAACAAACATTGATTTTTGGCTTCTGTAGATCTGCTTTTGGCTAACTGTTCTTGTTAACTGCAACCAACCCATATATCAACCCAGGATATGTTTCATTTTTTATTTTGTTTTGGAGTGTGTGTGTGTGTGTGTGTGTGTGTGTGTTTAGCGGAGGGGGGGAGTGCTAAAAAGTTCACCCTGAGAAAGGCTTGCTGCTATACTGGGATCCTGAAAACCCAATGTAGTTGCCAGCTGGCTACTACAAGACTCTCTACTGGCTTAAACTCATGTCGGAGAAGCCTTCTCTGGGACACCCCACAATAGTAGGTTGGCTGAAACTTTACTGCCCAGACCACAGACCCTTTGGTGAAAAACACCTTGCCTTCTACAAGTTAGGATTCTTCTGTGTCCTCCTCTGTGTGTGTGTGTGTGTGTGTGTGTGTGTGTGTGTGTGTGTACTGTTAGTTTATTCCTTAACAACTCCAAACAAATTCACCCTTGTCACCTCTCACAGTGACAAGTTCCTATGAAGGGACAAATGGCTGTGCCTGTATGCCCTCCACTTGCCTGTTCCCAGCTGGCTCCCACCTTGCTCTCACATTTCTCTCTATGTAGCATTAGTGAATTGCCTCTGGTGTGGATGAGACAGAATATGGCCCCGGGTGTGTGTCAAAGACTTAGTTCCCAGATGTTAGCACTATTGAGAGTCAGTTGGATCACAAGTGTGCTAAGCACAAGGGTGAATGGCCTACTGGTGAATTCAAGGCTCCACTGGCTACTCGCAGGCGGGCCTGGTTGGACGAATGCTGGGCACACTAGAACTGGTAAGACGGGAGGAGGGGAAGAGAGAAGGCCTGGGAAGAATATAGAAAAGTGGGGAGGGAAAGATCAGATGACACTCTAACATCAATTTCTTTTTCTAATTGTGTGTGTGTGTGTGTGTGTGTGTGTGTGTGTGTGTGTGTGAGAGAGAGAGAGAGAGAGAGAGAGAGAGAGAGAGAGAGAGAGAGAGAGAGAGAGAAAGGTGCCCTCAGAGGAGAGATTACGGGAGTAGAGTGGAACTGTTGGTGCAAACATGTAGCTCTCACCTCAGGGGAGTAAGAAAGAACTTATTCTGGAGCCAAATAGGAATGATCATGACCCAGGAACACTGGTTCCATCATGGTAACTGTGTCAGGAAGTCCTTAAAGTAACAGAACAAAGACAGTCATAAATCAAGATACCTTAAAAATACATTGGTAGGCCGGGTGTGGTGGCACACGCCTTTAATCCCAGCACTCGGGAGGCAGAGGCAGGTGGATCGCTGTGAGTTCGAGGCCAGCCTGGTCTACAAAGTGAGTCCAGGACAGCCCAGGCTAACACAGAGAGACTCTGTCTCGAAAAACCAAAAAAAAAAAAATTACATTGGTGGTGCAGAGCCCCCCAAGACCAAGATCTCAGCACAAAGGAGATTAATTTGCCCCAGAGAAACAGAGGGCAAGGAATAAGAAACAAAGAGGAGACCGAAACAAGGGAGAAAAAGAGAACAGCGTAGAGAGAACAGGGATGTTGTCCCAGAAGGGACAAAGGACTGCCTCTGGATAGAGAGGAGACACAGGAAAACGGTGGTCTATAAAGGCAAAAGAGGAAACCCCGTGTTAGGGTGAGGTGGTTAATTTTTAATTGGGCATGTTAATTAGGTGAGCCAAAGGGGGCTTTGATTGCTGCACTTCAATACTCTATAGGTGGACCTTGGCAGTCAGCCTGGGAGGAGGAAGTGGCCAAATAAGGCACCAGACCTTGGTGGCTAGCCTTAGGAATGTAATCTATCAGTTTTCAGCAAGGCACAGGGAACAGGGAGAAGGGCAAGGCCTGCCAGCCATGTTTGAGCTGCCTAAGTCTCTTCATGTGGAAACCCCAGGAAGGTGGGTTACAGCAAAGCAGGTGGTCTCTGCTCTGGGCCTCGATGTCATCTGATGACTATCTTAGCCTTTGGTTTGGTGGAAGCTGGAGTTCTTTTTATATTCTGAAATGATTTAGCTAAAAGTCAGGAAGGCGTTATCACAAACACAGGTAGTCGACAAATGGCTATTTGAGGGCTGAACATAGCCCACGATTTAGCCAGTGCTCTGGCTCCTCATTCACGGAAGTTCTTAACAGCTTCTCGGCTCTGTAGACTCTGCACCGGTATGTCTGCCCACCCCCACCCCCCAGGCCTGGGAAACCTCCCATCTGAGAAACAACTCAGCTAAGCTGAAGACTGAAAGGACTGGGTGAAACACTGTGATGCCCAGTCTTCAAGCCCCCATATTTAGGACAGGTAAGTAACCTCAAAGGTGAAGCCCTCCCCAGCCCCACCCCCATCCTCCTCCATCACAGAGCCAAGTGCACCCTGGCCCAGGATGCCAACACACTATGGGAGGGGTCAGTTACAGCTGGAGTAGTTGTGGGTCCAGCCACTACCAAACACCAACCAGGTGATCTGAGAAGCGAGAAGTGAGCCCACAGGTAAGGTGACATATGTAGTCACACTGCCATGTTCCGCCCTGTTTGGTTGGGCCTTTTGTATGAAAAGGAGTGATGCCCTCTCACTTCTGCCTTCTGTGGCTCAGCAGTAGATTCTGTGCCCGTGTGACCTTGGCACTCGAGAGTGTGGACAATGTACATCTAGCTGAGCTCAGATCCACCATGGTTAAGCAAGGGAATAAGCAGCACCTGGAGTCTACAATTAATTTTCAACAGGATGGTCAAGGAAACATTTACCATTAGGTGTGAGAAGCCTGGGAGAAAGAGGAAATGGAAGGATCCAGTGGGTCCTGGAAAACTACAGGCGAGTCTGGGCCCTGGGGCCCTCTGCAAACTGTGGTAACAGCCAAGGAAAAAATAGGCAGTAAAAACCTTGAACCCCTACCCGGACTAGCCGATGGACATTCTCCACTGTTGAGTGGAGAAGGAGATCTAACTTTCACACAAACTCTGGTGCCCCATATTTGAACAAGTCCCTTGGACGGAGATGCCTGGTGGCACTCAGAGGAAAGATAAGAGGTCACCAAGGAGAGACTTGATACCGTATGAGCATATTCAGGGGGAGGAGGTCCCCCTCAGACACAGACTTAGGGGAGGGGAGGGGAGTAGGGGGGAAGTGGGAGGAAGGGAGGAATGGGAGGATACATAGGATGGGCTAACAACTGAGATGTAATATGTATAAATTAATAAAAATGTATTAAAAAACAAAAAACAAAAAAAACAAAAAACAAAAAGAAGAAAAAAAAAGTCAAAGGATTAAAGACAGAAAAAAAAAAAAAAAGAAAAGAAAACATTTTAGCCAGCCATGGTAGCCCACACCAGGAGCTGGAGAGTTGGGGAGGTGGCAGCAGGATCATCAAAAGTTCAAGGTCATCCTTGGCTACACAGTGAGCTGGGCTATGCTGGACTGCATAAATGTAGCTTTGTCTTTTTTTTTTTTTTAAAGATTTTTATTATTATTATTTATACAGTATTCTGCCTATATGTGTGCCTACAGGCCAGAAGACGGCACCAGATCTCATTATAGATGGTTGTGAGCCACCACGTGGTTTCTGGGAATTGAACTCAGGACCTTTGGAAGAACAGACAGTGCTCTTAACCTCTGAGACATCTCTCTCAGCGGTAGCAGTTCAGTCCTCTGTAGTGGCTAAATCCAGTTTGCAGTTTCTCTCGGGGCTTGCCCATGCCCCTTCAGAGACACCAGCACCAACTACAGCCCTTTCAAATTTGCTTCGGTTTTAAGTATCCTAGCCTCTCCTCTTCGCTACCCCAGGGCCAGGGATGATGACTGGTTCTTTTAGTTGTTTCCTCTGTGATAACTTCCGGTCAATAGCCCTATACTTACTTTGTTTTTGTTTTTGTTTTTCAAGACAGAATTTCTCTGTGTAGACCAGGCTGGCTTCGAACTCACAGAGATCCCCCTGCCTCTTGCTTCCCAAGTCCTGGGATTGTGTGCCACCATGCCTGGGAAAAAATATTTTTATTAAACTCTGTCCTTGTAAACATCAACAACAAAGCTGGCATTTGAATATTGAAGGGGAAGTTGGCGTACACGCACTGGGGACTTTATAGCAAGAGAGTTCTGAATAGAAGGAAGAGCACGTGATGGCCCCATCAAGAGCACTGCTCAAAGAATGGTAAAGATGACACGTGGCTGTGGAGGGCAAATAAGATAACAGAAGGGGCCGACATAGGGTGAGCAGAGGACACTGGCAAGACTTCAGCTCTACTCAGTGCGGTAACGAGCCACTGGATGATCTTGAACAAGAAACGACAAGTTTCATTGGGATTGTTCCGGATGCTGTATTGGAAACTTCACTCAAAGATCCACAAATGGAAATGTGTGTAAAAAAAAAAAAAATCTGCAGGGGAGCTGGTTCCCTCCAAGGGAGTAACCATGCTCCCTTGGTGCAAGGAAGATCCTGGGAATAAGTGGAGTCAATGGGGCTTGGACAGAGCATGATATGTGAGCAAAAAGGAGAAATCAAAGGTGAGGAGTGATTTTAGAGCACTGAATTATTATTAGCTGAATTTGAAAAGCTGAAGAAAGCATGGTTTGGGTGGAGTGGAAGGAAATGGGGGTTCAATTTAGACAGAGTAAGGTTACGTTATCATGTAAATGGTGTGATGGTTCATCTTCCCTGTGAATCACCTAGGAGACACACCTTTGGGCATGCCTGTGGGATTGTTTCCACTGAGGACTGAGCCAAGAGGACTTGCCCTGAATGTAGGCCGGTATCTCACTTGCTGGTACCTCAGATTGAATAAAAATGGAAATAAAGTAGAAAGCAAGATGAGCATTCAGTTCTCTACTTGATCGTAGATACAATGTGACCACACACTTACAGGCCATACACTTACACTGCTATATTTTGTTTTGCCATGACTGACTGTATCCCATGAAACCATGAGACAAAAGGAACCCATCCTTCACTAAGTTGATTTTGTCAGCAGTTTGTCACAATGATGAGAAAAGCAGCTAACAAAGCAGCCTGGAAGCCAAGTCCATGCATTGTGGCACTTGAGGCCTTCTTGCAAAAACCATCCCTCAATCTCCATCCTTTAATCCCTCCATGCTACCTCTACAGCTGTTGCCTCTTGGCTTAAGCATCACCTCCCCCAAAGACCACTCCTGACTTCCAGGAGCCAAGTGCCTTCACTCGGGGCTGCCAACACATACAAAAGTCCTTAACAATTTAGTTGTCATTAGTCAGATGAACTGAATCTGCTTAAACTGCGTTTAGTGATATCTTGAAGTCCTTTTTAGTACCATGATAACCATGGCAGGTGAGGGTTTTTTTTTTTCATGATTATTAGATGATATAATTTATACACCATATAATTACTCTAAGTGTGAAATGTACAATGACTCAGTATACTCACTTTGGGGGGGGGGGTTCAAGACAGGGTCTCTCTGTGTAGCCTTAGCTGTCCTGGACTCACTTTGTAGACAGGATGGTCTCAAAGTCACAGTGATCCACCTTCCTCTGCCTCCCAAGAGCTGAGATTAAAGATGTGTGCCATCACGCCCAGCTATTCACAATTTTGTGACCACAGCCCAAAAACATTTTAGAATTTTCATAACCCATCCTCCCAAAACCCTATAGCATTTAGCTATCAACATTCCATTTCTTCACAATGTTCCCAGCCCTAGAGAGCCTGTCTGGCTCCATGGTTCCTACTGTAAGCATTTTGTATAAATGGAATCATGTAATATGTGCTATCTTGTATTTGAGTTACTTCCATTATCGTGTTTTCAGCACACATCCACATTGTTGGGTATACTAATACTTCATTTCTTTTTATTGCCAAAAACCTTACTTTATACAGCCAGGCCAGGTTTTCTGCATCACTTCTTCAGTTAATGGGCAATTGACTAATGGGCTAAGAGTTTTGTCCTTTTTTTTTTTAATTAGACAAAGTCTGTGTAGCCCACACTTGCCTTGAACTTACAATCATCCCACCTCAGCCTCCTGAGTGCTGGGGTTACAGGCATGTGCCACATGCCTGGCTTATGAATTTTTTAAAAACTTTTTATTAAATGTATTTATTTATTCATTTTACATCCGGATTGCAGCCCCCTCCATTCTCTTCCCCCTGTGCCCTCTCCCCCCATACAAAGCCACCCCTGGACATCAGGGCAGATCAGGACTACACACATCCTCTTCCACTAAGACCATACAAGGTAGCCCAGTTAAGAGAAAGTGATCCAAAAGCAGGCAACAGAGTCCATGTCAAAGACAATCCTTGCTCCATTTTCTAGGAACCCACATGGAAGACCAAGCTGCCCATCAGGTACATATGTGTCAAGGGCCTACGTCCAGTCCATGCATGCTCTTTGGTCGGTGGTTCAGTCTCTGTGAGCCCCCATGGGTCTAGGTTAGTTGACTATGTTGGTCGTCTTGAGGAGTTCTTGCCCCTTTTGGGACCTTCTGTCCTTTCCCTCACTTTTTCACAAAGATCCCCAAGATCTGCCTAATGTTTGGCTGTGGAACTCAGCATCTGTTTCAATCTGCTGGTGGGTGGAGCCTCTCAGAGGACAGCTATGCTTAGGCTCCTGTCTGCAATCATAGCAGAGTGTCGTTAATAGTGTCAGACGTTGGCTCTTTCGTATGGGTTGGGTCTCAGGTTGAGCCACTCATTGGTTGGCCATTCCATCAAACTATGTTCCATCTTTATCCCTGCATGTCTTGTAGGCAGGGTAATTTTGGGTCAAAGGTTTTGTGGATGAACTGATGTTCCCCTCCCACCACTGGAAGTCCTGCCTGGCTAAGAAGTGGCCACTTCAGTTTCCATGTCCCCACAGCAAGAGCCACACCTAAATCCTCCAAGGAACTTACCCTGTCCCAGGTCTCCAACTTGTCTCAGAGATGCCCTCCCACCTTGGTTTCCCACCTCTCTCCCAGCCCTCTTACATCCCACCCATGCTCACCCTACATCTGATCCCCACCCTCATTCCCCTCTCCACACCCTCTCCCACCCAGTTCCCTCTCTTCATCCACTTCTGACGTCTATTCAATTTCCCCGTCTCAGTGAGATTTAAGCACCCTCCCTTGGGCCCTCCTTGTTACTTAGCTTCAGGTTTATGGATTATAGTATGATTATCCTGTATTTTATGGCAAATATCTACATATAAGTAAGTACATACCATGTGTGTCTTTCTGGATCTGGGTTACCTCGCTCCGGATGATCTTTTCTAGTTCCATCCATTTGCCTGCAAATTGCATTATTTCCTTGGTTTTTTGTAAAGAGTTTGTTTGTTTGTTTGTTTGTTGTATCTGCATGTACACCTGCATGCCAGAAGAGGCCATTAGATCACATTATAGATGGTTGTGAGCCACCATATGGTTGCTGGGAATTGAACTCAGGACCTCGTGAAGAGCAGTCAGTGCTTTAACCACTGAGCCATCTCTCCAGCCCCCTATTTCCTTGTTTTTAATAGCTGAATAGCATTCAATTGTGCAAATGTACCACAGTTTCTTTATCCATTCTTTGGCTGAGGGACATCTATGTTGTTTCCAGTTTCTATTATGAATAAAGCTGCTATGAACAAGGTTGTATAAGTGTCCTTGTTGTACGGTAGAGCAAATGGATGGAACTAGAAAAGATCATTCTGAGTGAGGTAACCCAGACCCAGAAAGACACACATGGTATGTACTTACTTATATGTGGATATTAGCCATAAAGTACAGGATAACCATGCTATAATCCACAAGTAACAAGGAGGGAACAAGGGAGGATGCTTGAATTTCACTCAGAAGAGGAAATAAAATAGACATCTGAAGTAGATGGAGGCAGAGAACTGGGTGGGATGGGGGGAGAGTAATGGGGGTGGAGATCAGGTTAGGGAGAGTAGAGGTGAGGGTGGGAAGGACCAGGAAGAAGAACAGAAATTGGTGGGGGGGCATCTCTTGTACAAAGGAAACTTCCAGGAGTCTATAAGAGTGACCCTCACTGAGACTCCTAGTAGCGGGGGATATGGAGCCTGAAGTTGCCACCTTACATAGCCAGGTGGTACTCCCGGTAGAGAGGAGGAGACATCAACCCACCCACAAAATCTTCAATCCAAATTTTACCCTACCTACAAGATGTGCAGAGATAAAGATGGAGCAGAATGGCCAACCAATGACTGGTCCAACTTGAGACCCACCCCATGGGGGAGAGCCAACCCGATACGATTAATGATACTCTGCTGCGTTTGCAGACAGGAGCCTAGCAGAGTTGCCCTCTGAGAGGCTCCACACAGTAGCAGATTGAAACAGATGCTGAGACCCATGGCCAAACATTAGGTGGAACTCTTGTGGAAGAGCTGGGGGAAGGATAGAGGAACTTGGAGGAGACATGAACTCCACAAGAAGGCCAACAGAGCCAGGCATGGTGGTACACGCCTTTAATCTCAGCACTCAGGAGGCAGAGACAGGTAGATCACACTGAATTTGAGGCCAGCCTGATCTACAAAGAGTGTCTAGGATAGCCAAGTCTACGCAAAGAAACCCTGTCTTGAAAACAAACAAACAAACAAACAAAAAACCCAACAGAATCAACTAAGCTAGGCCCATGGGGGCTCACAGAGACTGAGCCACCAACCAAATAGCATTCATGGACAGGACGTAGGTTCCCTACACATATGTAGCAGATGTGTAGCTTGGTCCACATGTAGGTCCTCTAACAATGAAAGTAGGGCTTGTTTCTGACTCTGTTGCCTGCCTTTAAGTCCCTTTCCCCCTAGCTGGGCTACCTGATCAGGCCTCAATGGGAGAGGACACTTAGTCCTGCCTCTACTTGAGATGCCAGGGTTGATTGGTACCCCTTGGAAGTCTACCCTTCTCTGAGAAAAAGGAGAAGGGGCCTGGGGGGAGGGGAGCATGAGAGTGGGACTGGGAGGAGAGGAGAAGGCTGGGATCAGTCTGTAAAGTGGTTAAATAAAGCAAAAAATTAAAAGAGAAATGCTAGCTCTTTTTTTTAAAGGTAAAAATACTTTTGATGCTTTTCCAAAGTTTATACTACCCAAGTCACTGCCTCAATCAAAGACCTTTTCTGCTAAGGTAAAGGAAACACACTTTTTGGACCTGTCTCCTAGGAGTCTTGATTGCACTTTCAGCATTTCCTAACCTCCCTCTACACCCCCTTGAACATCTGATGTGTTCACTCTCTTCCTTAATCTGTCTCCTGGCCGCAGGTACCAGGCACACATCTCCTTCCTGTTGTCTAAGCTTCTCCCACCACAGCCTCAGCCAGCGCCGGCCCCTTCCTCCTTCTGAGACCTCACAGTGTTTATATTTGCCATTCAAGTGGGATGTATAGTTGGAGATTTGTCTATCTACTGACTAAAGCCTGCAAGTTCACACCTGTGGTCCCAGCACTGGGGAAGCAGAGGCAGAAGGATCTGATCAAGAGCACTAGGCCATTCTTGGCTACATAGAAAGGTTGTGGCCAGCCTTAATGAAACCAGTGTCTTTCATACAGATAAACAGATATTGTAAAAAAGCTGGCAAAAAGACCATGAGTTTGGTGTAGCTCTGAGGACAGGACAGGATGCAGGCATGCTCCTTTCCCTTCCCTTTCCCCACAATGTGTTGTTCCACCTTTCCCATTTTCAGCCAGCTTCTCTCCATTTCCCTTCAATCCAGGCAGCCAACATCTATTGAGCTCCTGTGTGAGGTCATGATGGAAAGCACTGGTTCCCTGGCCTATCAATGGGGTATATATTGTTATGAATTACAGCTATATCTCCAAAACCACACTATTATAAACAGCTCTGAAATTTGATAGCAACTATCCTAGGTGAAAAGTAGGTTAACTAGCCTGTAAAAGCATACCAGGTAAGCGTGCAGCGAGTGAGGCTTTGGGTGTACTGTGCGTATGGTACTGTACTATTCCACAGTGAAAACAAGATGAGAGATTGGTGCAGCAAGTACCCAAGTCTTTGCTCCATTCTCCACTGACTCTGGACAGATTCTAAACTGCTGGGTCTTTGAATGGCCTGCCATGTCGTAGTTCTACGCTGCCATCTAGTGGCTCCCATGTGTATGTTCCAACCAGGCTGAACTGGGAAGCTGGGCTTCAGTCGGCTGTTTCCTTTCACTTCTACATGCTGCTGCTCCTTCACTCCTTGAAATGTAGGATCCAACAGGAGGACAGTTGAAATAGATGCTTCCTTCTGCAGCACCACTAGTGTTCCTGCAAGAGTCATGAAAATGGGGTACAGCACTTCGTATCTTTTAAGAAAGCAAGTTCCCTAAGACCTTCAAAACCATGTCAAGGAGTGCACAGTACTTACAACTTCCCAATTGCCTTGATATTTATATTTGAAAGACGTATAATTCCATAGGCAATTTCAGCTCCTTTTCATGTACACTTACTGAGCAGCTACTGTGAGCCAATCTCATATGAGACCATGTGACAGTTATGATCATAAAGGGGACCTGGAGGAAAATACTTATGCCTCTACGAAAGGGTGAGTTGAGTGATGTCTTTAGAAACATCCAGGCTGAGGCTCAAACCAGAAGGGCAACAAGCCAACAATGGGCATGGGGTAGGTCTTCAGGGAGAGGAGCGCGCGGGCGCATGCGCGCGCACACACACACACACACACACACACACAAAAAAAATTCTGGAAGTCTGTCCCATGTTCCACAAATCCAAATAGCCATACTATTTCAACAACCTTTTCTTTCTTTTCTTTCTTTCTTTTTCTTTCTAAACAAAAATCTTGTCCTGGGGCTAGGGAGATGATTCAGTGGCTAAGAGCACTTGCTGTTCTTCCAAGAGGTCCAAGTTTCATTCTTAGCATCCACACCACATGGCTCAGAACCTTGTAACTCCAGTTCTAGTGACATTTGATGACTTCTTCTGGCTTCTCCAGGTACCTGCACTCATGTGGACATTACTACCCTCCCCACATACATGATTTAAAGATATTTTTAAGAGAAGTGTAAAATTTTTAAATATTGGGGCTGGAATGATGGCTCAATGGTTACGAGAACTTGCTGCTCTTGCAGATGTTCCAGGTTCAATTTCCAGCACCCACATGGCAACTCACAACCAACTGTAATTCCAGGTCCACTTGGCCACCTCAAGCATCTGCACTCATGGTCACGTGTCTACATGCAGATACACAAAAGCCTACAAAACTGAATTTTTTAAATCTTATATTGACCCATAAAGGTTTTCTGAGTTAAAGCTTGACCAGTGGCAGAACTGCACTACCCAGCATTGACGCTCTCACTCTTGTCTCTTTCTCTTTGGTTTTTCGAGAAAACCTTGGCTGACCTGCAACACACAGCGATCCGCCTGCCTCTCCCTCCCAAGTGCTGGGATTGCAGGCCCACGCCAACATTGGCTCTAATACAGTCCTTCCATTTTAAAATTACTGATTTTTTTCCCCTGAAAGGTGGTTGTTTAGCAGACACATGGGTGCTAGGAATTAAACCCTGATCCTCTGGAACCATCTGTCCAGATGCACAAGCAAGCATGCATAAAGTTTTTAAAAACTAGACTAGCCTCCAACTTCCTGCCTCTACTTTCCAAGTGCTGACAAGTTTTTAAAGATAGGCTCTTGAGGACAGGATAGTCCCTATCTCCCTAGCACTGGATTAGACATGCACCACTATGCCCAGAAAACAAGTCTGATACATTCAGGGAGAGGAAGGATTAAGATAGGCTCTAATTACATAGTTTAGGCTGTTCTTGATCCTACAGCAACCCCATGCCTCAGAACTCACCACCATATTCTTAAGGATCCTTTGCACAGGGGCTGGAAGCATAACCTAATAGACTATGTGCTTCAGCCTCCAGAAACATTCTGCAATCTTGTACTGCATGCAGTTTGGTATCTGAGCAGGAATGGAATGCATACTTACCTTTTACTAGTGAGGACAGTGTGATGGCTAGTCTCTCTCAAGCCTATGACAAGTGCATGCTGTTGGTGTGAAGGGCTGGAAACTCCCTTTCCACAAGGCTCTTGTACTTGGCTATGTATGGGGTGCTTGCATGCCACAGTACTGTGGAGGTCACGGGACAACCTTGTGGAAGTCTGCTCTCTCCTTCTACCATGTGGTTCCAGGCATAGAACTCTACTTGCCAAGCTTTGTCAGCAAGTGCGTTGTACTCAGCTGCAGGGCCTTCTCCCTGACCTCTATCCCTTTTATTCTCTAATATATGATGTCTTTTAAGTAGTGTGAGTGTTTTGCCTGCATGTATGTGTAACATGAACAGATACCCTGGAGCTGGAGTTACAAATGGTTGTGAACCACCTGAGTACCAGAAACCAAACCCAAGTCCCCTACAAGAGCAAGTACTCTTAATTGTTAAGCCCCCCCCCCTCCCAACTCTCAATAAAAACTCTGGCCAGGCCTGGTGGCGCACACCTGTAGTCCCAGCACTGGGGAGGCAGAGGCAGTCGGATCACTAAGTTCGAGGCCAGCCTGGTCTACAAAGCAAGTCCAGGACAGCCAAGGCTACACAGAGAAACCCTGTCTCAAAAAACTAAAAACTCTTATGCTTTGTCTCCATTTTGTTTTCCCCAACTCTGTACTGTAGAACTGAAACTACAAGATACGTGGCATCATGCAATATATACACCTCCACTATCTACTGCACGTGGATGTATTTGGGTATTTTCTAGGGCACATCTTTGCTAAATAAGCTACAATAGTATCCCTTTGATGGGAATCTATTTGAATATAAGACCTACAATTCCTATAGAAAAATGGTTCAGTGAAAACATTGATACTTACCAAGCAACCCAGCAGAGATGACACCACATATGCAAAATATTCTTAGAGCCCTATCTTGTCTACAGCTGACTTCTCCACATTAAAGGTCAACCAGTTAGCTTTTTGCTTGACTGCTAAGAGGACTCGAATTATCTTGTTGTACAGACACTTTATGAAACAACTTTATGCAGATGTTTAGCATTGGAAATACATAAAAACAAAATCATATACAGTTCAATCTAATGTACAGTACTGTCAGCACTGACAGCCTGTCAACTTTTTCAAGTGAAAAATCGTAAGAAATCTCTTGCATGTTTTGCAGGGTCTTGTGAGACCTAAAAATGTCTATCTTAAGACAAATTTTAATTAAGACACAGAAGTAGGAGAAAACCATTTTTAATTGGAAAAATAAAGCAATACATCTCAAATAACACTGTGTTTAACAACATAAACTAAAATTTAAGGAGAAATGGCTTTCCTAACTGGCACTGTGAAACTGATGCAGCAGCCTATTGCTACAGCTTCTCTCCTTTATCCTGATACCTACAAACAACACTATTTAGGGCTTTTTCCCCCTATGAATTAAATTGTAAAGTCTATCCCTGTTCCTAATACACTGATAAAAGGAGGAATCTTAAGTTTTTTTTTTTTTTTGCACAGTCAGATGTTCCCAGAGAAAAGCAAACAAACAACCCAACCCCAAAAAACTCTTATGAAAAAGCTATTAATATATTAATATTTAACTCATCCACAAGACTTCAAAACAGGATTTCAAAATGGCCTGCCTCCAGCACAAGTTTCCCTTTAAAGAAGTTTACACATCCCAGGATTGTTTATGAACACACTGGCTAAATTAAACTTTAAAAGTATCAAAGTTATTGCTTGAAATTGGAAGAACTATGGACAGAACTCTCCTTTTAAAGAGTTCATTATACAAATGTTCCTAGAATCACACTCCTGTATGTCAACTCAAAGTGCTAGAGAACACAGTAAACATCACGCTCAAGAAACGACAGAAAAAAAGGCATTAAGATGTATGGCTTATGTGTTTGTATTACTGAACATAAATAAAGTCATTACTGTTTAACTGAAAAAGGTTTTTACAAAACTGCACATCCAAAAGTAACATTTTTATTAAATCAAGTTAAAAAATGCTCATTGTAGAAAAGTCAACAAGGGTATTAAGAAAATCAAAATATACCTTTTTTACAATATATGTATATATTAGCAGCAAACTACTTCAGAGATTTTCTTTTGCATTTAGTTATTTTTAAAGAAAGCATAACAGTGTATTAGCATGGAATGTCAGGAATTCACTCTTCACCCTTTACTCTGTGACTTGGCCTCCTCTACAATACTTTACACCAAAGATTAAAAACAAACTTGGCTTTAACTAAAATGTAGTGAAACGTAGCTGGTGAAATCGCTCTCACTACATCACCTATGCATTATTTTCAAAAAATAGCAAGTGAGCACCATGTAGCAAACTGTTTAGGTGTAATAAAAACAGCCAGCTGTACCACTTAGTATTTGGATTACTGTTTAAAAAATTTGGTAACATACAAAATTTTAAACAAATGAGATAAATACTTCAATCCTATATTGCTTGTCCATTATTAAAACTCTTAATAGAAATTCTATACATAACCTGACAAACTCTAGGCAAAGATATATATGTGTATATATACATGCAAAAGTGTATGTACATATCCACATACATCTTCAACTTTGGATTTTTAAAAAACTAATTTAAGTATAATATATCATCACTGACTGAAAAGTTTCATCAGCTAGTGAGAAATACTGACTACAAAGAACTGTCGTACAACTTATTTTAGGCTTACAAATTACTCAAGCTAGATTGGAATAACAAACTAACCACCAAAGAAAGCTTTTTTTCTCTTCTCTTGATATGTTCTAATGGCAAAGGAACAAACATTTGTACAGTATGCTTTCAAAGTCAAAATTATAAAGGAAATCTCACTAACCTTCAAAAATACTAAACATTATATAAATACAATTTTCTTATTGTTGAATTCCTCAGCGAGAATCTAAACTTTACAAAATCCCTTTGGATGATCCCACTTAGCACTTCAAGTTTCCATTCTGCAGCTCTGACAAATGGCTCAGGTTCATTAGTTTTATAGGAATCACATCTTTCAGAATTTGCTACTGTTATCTCTGTACTAAATAGAAGGAACTGCATCAAATATTAAAAACAATGAAACATTCAGAATATGTAATACAAGAAGAAAAGACAACATAGATTCCGTTTTCATCACCAAAGCGGCAAACAACCCTTTCCGTGCTAAAGTAACTCCCTAGAGAATAGGGTTAAGGTGGCCCATCTTTACTTTCAATTAAAAGCCTAATACAGTAGACTGGATTATTATTTTTATTAATATGCACAGCAAATTACTGAAACGGTGACTTCATGTTGTCTTCTCCTTAATGATGGCACTTGTAGGTACAAGGATGCAGAGATGTCTATGCACATCAGATGTTCACTTGAAAAGACTCTTCCACAGCAGTTTGATATTGGGTTTCCTCATCCAGCTGAAGATTCTTAAAAAAAAAAAAAAAAAAGTAACATGTCAACAGGAAAATAATCAATTATTCAATATTATCTAATGTATTATACATCTTCATATACATTTGCATACAAGGAGTTTATGTATAATATACTTTAAAATACGAGATTAGGCTGAGCACCACGGTATGTGCCATATTCTCAGCCACTCAGGTACCCGAGGCAAGAGGATACCTTGAGTCCAGTAGTTTAAAACAGTGCTCCATCTCAAAAATTAATGTAACAAAACATGAGGTTTTAACACATAAACATTCAAAATAAGTTCAGCTGTAATTATTTAGTAATAACTAATAACTTCTCTGCTCAGCAGAGGACACTTTACATTAACCGAAATTATAAATAAAACTAATGGTATGATAAATTTGTATCATTTCTAGAAAGACTTCTAAATTTTCAAGGGAAACTAATTTAAGAAAGATAAACATTTACCAAATTCATAGCTGAATAACAGCTTTTTTGTTTGTTTTTTGAGACAGTATTTCTCTGTGTGTAGCCCTGACTGTCCTGGAACTAGCTTTGTATGTACACCAGGCTGGCCTTGAACAAAGATCTGCCTGCCTCTGCCTCCCAAATGCTGGGATTACAGGCATGTGCCACCACACCAGGCTTGAATAACAGCTTCTTAACCACAGCATGGAACTAAGTATCCATAACTCACTCATCTTTATGACTTGGGCTTAGTAACTAGGTGCAGGCTGGCTGTTCAGAATACAGAGTGCCTGAGACTAACTAACCCTCAGCACCAAAACAAACCCACCAGCAAACAACAGCAATAACAAAACTGACTCTATCTTTAAAAAAAACTCTATTTGCTCTCAATTTTTTGTCAAATGGATTAGCTTTAAAAGATAGCAAGACTTCAACTTGACAAATGAAATTGTTTTCTATGGCAAAAAAAATTTTGCTCTTCCAAATAGCCCTTAGACAGTAACTGCCCTTAAAATGGAAGCTTAATAGTAATATACAACTACTTCCTAAAATCACTAAAGCAGCACATGTAAATTTTACAAACATTTAAAGTATTCTGAAATAGTACTGTGAAATTACAAATTCCATAAAAATGAAAATTATGCACACCTGGTGTTTACTTGAACAAGAAAACAAGCGCCAGCTATTCTTTATTGGAATTAATCACATAGCAAATAAGACCTTAACTATACACAAGCTAAATAAAGTATAACTTTACAATTAATAACACGAAAATTATCATGACTATGAAAAGTAGAGATTGATCCATTTGGGTCTGAGGCCCTTGCTGCCCTTCCTGAGTGGACAGTCTGGGTTGTGCTGGGTTCCTTTGGTTTGGTTGTTATTCTGTCTCATGTGCTAACAGCTTACTTACTCTATATCATATCCTCTCACACAGGTTATACCAGTTTTACTTCTCAAGCTGGTATAATTTCTCTCAATTCTAGATAATTTTTACTTAAACTTTCATTTTTTTCCAGTGATTATCTAATATAAATAAATTCAATTCCCAGAATTTCCACAAAGCTTAACAATACAGGAACTTGCTCTTTATCCAAGCAGTCTGATTCCACAACTTGCCTGAAAACTCAAATCCAGATTGAAAAGGTTAATTTAACTTTCTTAATCTTGAAGAACTCACTTACCACAAATTCTCCATAATCAAACTGATGTCTTTGATTTAGATGACTAACGAAATTTCTAGTAATCTGGCTAGGATCTCCCCAAGGAAGAGACACACAAATAGGACATGTCTATGAGAAACAGATTGTTTTAAGTAGAAAAATAATGAACATTATATAATTATTGAGAGCATTAAAATACTAGCTCATGTTACTGCAAACATCAGGTATACTTTATTATGCTTCACTTTGCTGCATTTTGCATATATTACATTTCTTTAAAAACTGAATTTGTGCCAACCCAGTGTCAAACAAGTCTATTTGTCATCATTGTCCTAACAGTTCAAATGATCATTAACACTCTTTAGCAATGAAGCATTTAACTCAGATAATGTACACACTTTACACATACTACTATTGCATACTTAACAGACACAGTATATGTAGTCTAAATAAAATTTTTATATGCACTGAAAATCAGAAAAGGTATAGTTCAATTCTCTTTTTTTTTTTCTTTTTATCTTTTTGACACAGGGTCTCTCTAATGTAGTCCTGGCTATACTGGAGTTTGCTATATAGACAAAGCTGGCCTCAAACTCACTGAGATCCTCCTGCCTCTACCTCCCAAGTGTTGAGATTAAAGGTGTTCACCACTATGCCTAGCCCTCACATCAATATTTGCTTTAATACTGTGATCTGGACTCAAACCTACAGTGTCTCTACGGTACGACTGAAACAAAAAGCAATCTTTGCTTTACAGAGATTTAGACAGGTTCTCACAATGTAGCCCAGGCTGGCCTTGAATTTATATGCTCCTTCTGCCTAAGCCTCCCAAGTCCTGGGAATGCACAGCTATTGAAATCATTCCTAAAAGCCAAATCCCATGACTAGATCATTTCCCAAGAAAATTACCATAGATAAATGACACTAATATAATATAGTAAAAGAGGCCATGGAATATTCTATTGCTTATATCTACTTATACAACTATTTAAACAGAAACACCACATATAGCCTGTACTAACATCAACGTAATGAGTTTTCAGTAACTAACCAAAACATGTTAACACATAATCTCATTTGATCTAATTAATAGCCATTACAGAATTATAGCTTGATTTCATTTATATGTAAAAGGAAAATGAAGTTAGAAAGTTTAAAGTGTATCCTCAAAGTTATAATGAAATACATTTTTTTTTTCTTTTTTGTTTTTCTTCAAGACAGGGTTTCTCTGTAGCCCTGGCTGTCCTGGACTCGCTTTGTAGAGCAGGCTGGCCTCAAACTTACAGCAATCCACCTGCCTCTGCCTCTGCCTCTGCTGGGATTAAAAGCGCGCATCACCATGCCCGGCTATGAAGTACATTTTTAAAAGTGACTTTTAAAAGTAATGCCTTGAATGGCATTAAATATAAAACTAAGCATGGTGTCTTAAGTATGAAGATTTCCCATAAGCCTCTTTGATACTTTATCTGTTTATTTAAGCCCTTCTAATGAATGGTTGTAGGAATTGAAAGAAATCCTCCAGAGTTACTCAGACACTTTTTTTTTACACATTTTTCTACTATATTTGCTAAAATCAGGAATGACTTAAATGTTATTAACACATTTTACTCCTCATTTTTTGAAGAATCTAGTTGAGGCAGTGCAAACCCAGAGGTCCTAAATCCTATTGTAGACTGGTTTACATTACCTCACGATAATCATCTTCCTTTATATGAGGCAATAATAATTTTTAATGTCTCATTCTGCACCAGTCATTGATTACTAGCAAAAATATACTGTATTAACAACTTAAATCCAAATGTTAATCAATGAACCTTTCCCTGTTATTATGTCTATATGTTTATAGAACTACCTCCTCCTGATGCTGAGGCAGAAAGAACACAAATACAAGTTCTGCCTGGGCAGTTAAGTGAGACCCCATCACAATTTATCAGAAAAAATTGTAATAGGGTGGAGATGTATTTTAGTGGCAGGATGCTGTGGAGCAAGTGCTGAGCCTTGGGTTCAAGCCCCCACACAGCACAGGAGTAAGGAAAAGGAGATGAAAGAAATACATTCCAGCTTAGTATCTCCTCTCCATTGTCTAAAGAATCATTTATCTAAAGTTAAAAATCACTTAACACAATGTTAGAACCTGTAACCTACATATATTTACCTTAAAAGTTACATCAAAAAGACAAATATATAGCAGGGCGTGGTGGCGCACACCTTTAATCCCAGCACTCGGGAGGGAGAGGCAGACGGGTCGCTGTGAGTTTGAGGCCAGCATGGACTACAAAGTGAGTCTAGAACAGCCAAGATAACATAGAGAAATCCTATCTCAAAAAACAAAACCAAAAAAGACAAATATACATCAAAATAAAAATAAAGCATGACACTTCTCCTTGTTTTACCCATTCATATAAAAGATTCTTCAAGGATGCAATTAAAAATATCTACTTGTTTTACTCTTTAGTTTTGAGACAAAGCTCTGGCTGACCTGGTGAACTGTCTGGAGATCAGGCTGGTCTCAAACTCAAGAGATCCACCTACCTATCTCCCCAGTGCTGGGATTAAATGCATGTGCTACCATGCCTAGCCCAATTTATACTCATATATACGTATTGTCTTCTGCAGGAGATTCACTAGATCCAGCCCTCTGAATCCACCTAAACAAAGAGCCCAACAGAATTAGGCTCCGCCACTATGCAGCAATGGCCCCTTACTCACCTCCATTCTTTCCTAGACTAGTCTATACTACTCCACAATAACTATCTTGATTTCAGGAGATAATCAAATTTTAAATCTCATTTTTACATTACAATCATCTATCATTTATTAGCAAAAATCCACCATATTATTTAAATCCAAATTTAAATAAGAAATACATACACAAAGAGGAATATAGAGAACCACATGCTTTAAGCAAAAGATTCTTTTGAATATAGGTACTCACCACAGGAACTATCTGAAATAGGTGGTTACTATTACAGTGATCCAATAAACGCTGTCTGGTGAAATTTGACTCTTGACATAAGGGACACTTAAAGGTGGGATGCCCAGAAGAACTGCAAAACAATTCAAATGCAGCATGTGAAATTCAAAACCATCATCAACAACAACAAAAAGGTGCTCCTGTTTTTTGACCAATTGCTGTATACTCATTATTGTGTACTCATTATTTAAACAGTTGTAGTTATTAGATTATTCAACAAGTGATTCAGAGTAGAATCTCCTATCATCTCATTTTATATCATAGTGCTTATCATTTCAGTCCATTTTTTCCTAGCCCCAAGGGGAGGAAAAACTACATCTAATAGTTCATGCCTGTAATTCTCAGTACTGAGGCTGAAGCAGAAACATCCTGAGTTCAAAATCAGCATCACCTATCTAATAAAACCCATCTCCAAACGAAATTTACAAAACAAGGTCCAAAGTTAAGTGTAATCAATCATTCATGTGATACCAAGTCACTATGTGTCCATTCAAGTTTCTAACAATCCTATAATTTATGTTTTGGAAAGCTTCTATGTAGAAACTTAAAACTTTACAGACTCCATGGGCCAGTGAGACAGCGTAACAAGTGAAGGGACAGAAGTTATCTGATCTGAACAAAGTGCACAGTGGGATGTGCTTCACTCCCTTCCCAAAACACACAAAATGAATAATGTAATTTAAAAAGGATTTCCACCTAATTCTAACTTTAATCTAGCCCTAGATTAAGAACCTAACACTAGGGGCTGGAGAGATGGCTCAGAGGTTGAAAGCACTAGCTGCTCTCCCAAAGGTCCTGATTTAATTCCCAGCAACCACATGGTGGCTTATAACCATCTATAATAAAATCTGGTGCCCTCTTCTGGTGTGTGCACAGAACATTGTATACATAATAAATAAATCTAAAAAAAAGAACCTAACACAAAATCCATGCAAAAAGCAAAAAGACACTAATAGTAAAAATGTAGTGGTTTGACTAACAATGGTCCCAAAGGCGCATATATTTAAATACTAGGTCCTCATTTGTTAGAACTGTTTGGAAGGATCAGCAAACATTGCCCTGTTGGAAGTATGTCGCTGGACACACCATTTTCTGCTTCCTCTTCGTGTGTCAAAATGAGAGAGGCTCCAGCTGCCTCGCTCCACCAGAACAGACTCTAATCCTCTAGAGATATAAGCCCTAAATAAGCTTTATCTTCTGTAAGTTGCATTTGTCATGGTGTTTTATCATAACAATAGAAATCCTAAGATGAAGTACTTCAAAACAATCTCAAGTCAAGCATCACTGGGTTTTAATACCTCCAAATGTCAAGCAAGGGACAGTTCAATATTGACACCTTGGCCTGAGTCATGCATGGAGATCTGACCAGGAAAATATATAAGCTCTTACATGTTCTTGAGAGCAACAGCTATTTAAGCCCTGTTTACTTCTGAAGCATTAACTTCTAGCACTACAGTTAGTGACTTAACTGAATAAATGTTTGTTTTAAAAATACAGTAACTGGGCTGTAGAGATGACTCAGCAGCAAAGGGCACCTGCCACCTAGTCTGACAACCTGAGTTTAGTCCCCAGGATGATGGAAGGAGAAAAACAACGCCTGCTGCAAGCTATCCTCTAGATATCCATATGTGTGTAATGTGGCATGCATGTATGTGTGTGTATGTACACATACAAAAATCATCAAAATGAATAAAAAATATTTTTAAATAAAAATCTAATAACTAGTCTATGTTAGAACCTACATGCTGGGATAGATAGATGGCTCAAAGGTTAAGAGCACTGCTTGTTCTTCCAAAGGTCCTGAGTTCAATTCCCAGCAACCACATGGTAGCTCACAGTCACCTATGAGATCGGGTGCCCTCTTCTGGCATGCAGATGTACTTAATAAATAAATAAATCTTTAAAAAAAGAAAGAAAGAAAGAAAAAGAATGAAGCTACATGCCTTCAACTCCAAGTTCTCTAAAGTCTTAGGCAAGAGGCTCATGAATTTAAGGCCAGGCAAATCTATACAGCAAAAATGTCTCAGAGAAAAGAAAAATCTATCATGAATAAGAGTTATAGCTCAATGATATATAGTGACTGCTCACTGCATAATGCATTTTCAAACCCTAAGTTAAACTCTTACTACCACAAATAATAATCATCTGTTATATTACTCAATATTATTTACTAACGTAGAATTTTTAAGAATTTACCTTGTATTCTCTTGGTAAGTTTCTGTATTATCAGATGTAGATGTTTCACTCCTATTACTTAAGCACAAGGGAGAAAGAATTAATACTTCACATAATAAAACACATCAGGGCTTCATTAATGGGAACTGTTTAATCAAGATTACCAGCCTGAACTTCAGGGGCTGGAGAGATGGCGCAACAGTTAACAAAACTTTCTGCTCTTGCAGAGGATCCAGGTTCTGGTCCCAGCACACAGCCATATCTAACTCCAGTTTCAGAGGATCTGATACCCCTTTTGGTCTCTGTAGGCACCAGGTATACATCAGGTACACATGCAGGAAAAACATCCCATTTTTTAAAAAGTCTGAAATACTAAATATTCTTGGCACTGCTTTCTAAATCAAGTAAGACTGTTTAAGTTCTCATTCATTTACGCCTTTTAAAATAGATGATTACAGCAGGACAGAGTGGCACACACTTATAATCACACCACTCAGAAGACTGAGGCAGGAAGATCATAGGTTTGAGGCCAGCCTGGACTGTATATCAAAAAACAAACAAAACAAGCAAAAGCAGCCAAGCATTGATGACTCACACCTTTAATCCCACTCTTTGAGAGGCAGAAACAGAGACAGGTGT
The DNA here is from genome assembly GCF_964271855.1 of Acomys minous. Lineage (NCBI taxonomy): Eukaryota > Metazoa > Chordata > Mammalia > Rodentia > Muridae > Acomys > Acomys minous. Next base: position 63,416,705 of record NC_140486.1, read on the forward strand.
ATCTGTGTGCATTTTAGGCCAATCTGGGCTACAAAAAGAATTCCAAGTCAGCCACTACTGCATAGTGAGACCCTATCTATTATATTTTTGGTTGTGAGCCTAGCCTTTAACGGCTAAGCCATCTTTCCAGCCCATGAGACCCCTATCTCAAAAGCAAACTTTTATAATATTCATGTATGAAAGCATAAATTTGAAAACAGAATTTTAGTTACATAAAATCTTTTTCCTTGGAGGCTGGAGAGATGGCTCAAAGGTTAAGAGCACTGTCCTTCCAAAGGTCCTGAGTTCAATTCCCAGCAATAACATGGTGGCTCACAACCATGTATAATGAGATCTGGTGCCCAGCCCTCTTCTGTCATGCAGGTGCACATAAATAAGTAAGTAAATAAATAAATCTTTAAAAACTATTTTTTTCCTTAACCAGTAATGTTCTTTTGGAGGTGATAAGGGGAAGTGAGGGCTAGGAGAAGGCCTAGAAATGTTGAGCAGGCTGGCTTCAAACTCCTGATTCTCCTGCTTTATCCTCCCAAATCCTGCATTATAGACACATACTTGGCCCCTGTTAATCTTTCTTAACGGGTATGGGTGTTTTGCCTGTACATGTAAGTCTATGCAGTACCTGCAGAGGCCAAGAAAGGGTGTGGTGTCCACTGTATCTGAAGTTATAAATGGTTGGGAGCCCCATGTAGGTACCAAGATTCAAACCTAGGTCCTATAGAAGTGCAGCCAATGCTCTTAACTACTAAGCCATCTCTCCAGCTCTCCTTGTTAAATTTTTGAACCCTGGGGCAAACTAAAATATTTGTGAACTATTGTCATTTATCTAGGATATTGTCGAAGACCGTGGCTTCCAAAGTAGAGTAGGTTTCACAAAATATTTGAACTTCGTTAATGCTCATTACTTAAGAAAGTTAGGAATACAACAAACTAGGCTTCATTAGCACACTTCTCTAATACACTGACTATCCTGACAATAGCTACTTGTACTCTATGCCAGAAAGTCAGTGTCATATGCAATAGTAGATAGGGTGTTCCATTTAGGAGCTGTAACTAACATACAATAGAATTGCATCAATGTTGTGAAGGTTACAAAAATAAGTACTTGCAGGCTTTGGGGCTTCTTTTCCAGTCACAAGCCTACTTCCAGTGTGGGGGAACACCTTTTTCCTTTTTTCTTTTAGATTTCATTATATGAAATGTGTGAGAGAACAGGTGACCTCAGAGGCCAGAGACATCAGTTCCCCACAGAGCTGGAATTACTGATGGTTGTGTGGTGTGTACAGATAAATGGCACAGGTGTTTCAAATCAAAATACAGGTCCTCTGAAGAACAAGAAGTGACCACCCCCAGCCCGCAAAATTTATCTTGCCAGGCATCATGATACCTACAATCCCAGTACTCAGAAGCCAACTCATCAGTTCCAAGCTGGCTCAAAAGTACCTAAGGCAGACCCAGGCATGGTGCCGCACGCCTTTAATCCCAGCATTCAGGAGGCAGCGGTAGGCACAGTGCTGAATTTGACACCAGCCTGGTCTACAGAGTGAGTCCAGAGCAGCCAGGATTCTGTTACACAGAGAAACCCTATCTGAAAACAAAATCAAAACAAAAAACAAAGAAAAAAACAACTACCTAAGCCACATGGCAAGATCCTGTCTCAAAAAAACTAAGGTCTGAGGCTGTTGCTCATTGGCACAGTTCCTATCTACAATATGTAAATCACTGGGTCCCTGCCTAATATCTAAACACCATAACATCCCACCCCATGCCCCAAAAAAAGCAAAATAACCATTTAAAACTCTGCCCATGTCCATACTGAAAATTCATTAAGCCACATATATACTCCAAATAAGATTTAGCAGTAAATAAATAAAGTTTAAAGGGTTTAACTGGAATATAAACTACAATTCTACCGACAGAAAGAAATTCTAGGTCAGGAAATATTTCAGAGTAGCAAAAAAGAAAAAATCAATTCAAAGCTTTCCAAACAGGCCTGAAACCAGACTTTGATCCTCAGATCCCACAAGGTGACAACAGAGAACCAAGTCTGGAGAACTATCATATCTATCTTTAATCTATCTATCTGATAGATTGATGAATCATTCTAGCTAACACACACATACATACACACACAAATAAATAATAGAAAGTAAAAGAATTAAAAGTCTACCAGCTGAAATGGTTAAAAGCACTAGTTGTACCAGGCAGTGATGGTGTATGCCTTTGATCCCAACACTCAGGAGGCAGAGGCAGGTGGATCTTTATGAGTTCAAAGTCAGTCTGGTCTACAGATTAAGTTCTAGGACAGCCAAGGCTACACAGAGAAACCCTGTGTTGAAAACAAACAAAACATCTAAAAAGAAAAAACTAGTAAGTGGGCAGTTAGCAGGAAGGGCCTCAAGATATCCTGTGGCAACTGTCGTCAGAATGGGGAAAGAGATGCAGTAAGAATTTTGATTTCTTTAAAAATACAGACATATTATGGTTCTTCTAGAGGACCTAGGTTCAATTCCCAGCATCCACATGGCAGCTCACACCTACCTATAACTCCAGTTCCAGGGGGTCTATCTGACACACTCACACAGACATACATGCAGGAAAACATCGTATCAACACACATAAAAATAAATCAAAATTTTGCTGGTCATGGTCATACACACCTTTAGTCCCAGCTTTTAGGAGGCAGAGGCAGATGGATCTGAGCTTGAATACAAAGCAAGTTAGGACAGCCAGATCTAACACAGAGAAACCTTGTCTAGAAAAAACAAAGAAAAGTCTTCCAGCTGAGCTGGCAAGGTGTAGGCTGGGTGCTAAGGAAAAACAGTACCACTTATAAAGGATGGTGACGAAGGTGTGAACACCATGTAAAAATTATACAACTTAATCTAACCTACACTAACATTAACTTTCAACCCTACCTTTAAAGAGATGAGAAAACTAAGGCTGGGTGTGGTGGCGCACGCCTTTAATCCCAGCACTCGGGAGGCAGAGGCAGGCGGATCGCTGTGAGTTCGAGGCCAGCCTGGTCTACAAAGTGAGTCCAGGACAGCCAAGCCTACACAAAGAAACCCTGTCTCGAAAAACCAAAAAAAACAAACAAACAAACAAAGAGATGAGAAAACTAAGGCACAGTTTCTTGATAAAGTCAAACAACTATGAAATAACAGCTGGAATCTTAACTTCAGACTTAGTGTGCATGCAAACAAGTGTGTGTTCTTTTGTTAATTCACTCATCTCTGGGGGACTGGAAAGCTACTATAGGGCATCACACTATAGCCCAGCCCTATCCCATAGCACTTGGTTCAAGGTCTTGCAAAAATTGATTTGTCTGGCCTTGAAAGTCCAGGCAGGGGCAGGCGTGGTGCAAGCCTTTAATCCCAGCACCCAGGAGGCTGAGGCAGGCAGATCACAGTGAGTTTGAGGCCAGCCTGGTCTACATATCAAGTCCAGGACAGACAAGGTTACATAGAGAAACCTTGTCTTAGAAAAAAAAAAGTCCAGGCTGGCAATGAATTTGTGATTCTCCCCCTTTAGTCTCCTGAGTAGCAGGGATCACCTAGCATATCTCTATAGTTTTCATTTTATTGTAGTCATTCACTTACTTTTGGTTAGAGGCAAGACATACATAAAGTTGGCCTAGAACTCATCATATAGCTTTGACTAACCTTAAACTCATGGCAATTCTCTTGCTTTAGTCTTCTGAATCACAGCTGAGTGATATTATACTCAGCTAAGATTTCATTGTTAACAAGTTAAATATCTTCTAAAATAGTAAGGATAGATCTGGGGCGATGGCCCAGTGTTCAAAGTACCTACTGTATAAGCATGAGCCTGTGAGTTTACATCCTGAACATTCATGTAAAGACAAACGCACAGTAAAGCACTCCTATAAGCTAATGCTGCGAAGTCATACACAAACGAATCCCTGGACTGTCTTGGTATCAGAGAGCTCCAGGTACAATGAAAAACTATCTAAAAAATGACAATGGAAAGCGGGCATGGTGGTGAACACCTTTAATCCCAGCAATCATGGAGGTAGAGGCAGGCAGATGTCTGTCAGTTCAGGCCACCCTGGTCTACAGAGTCCAGAATAGCTAAAGCTTGCCTTGAAAAACCAAAAAAGAAAAAAGAAAAAAAGAAGAAAAAAAGGCAAAACAAAAAAAGCAACTGAAGATTTCTGACACTGGCCTCTGCTCCTACCACCAGCACCACCAGAACACACATACACATGCACACATACGAAAGGATGAAATAAGAATGACCAGTGACTGTTAAGTCCCTTAATTTTGATGTTGGATACAGGAGACAGTTTGTGTGGTTGTGTTTTTGCCGTGGTGTAGTTATCTATTACCTGTGTAGTTTTGGTTGTAGCTTGTCCCTTTGGGGTGGAGTTTTCCTTCTAGTAATTTCTGTAAAGCCAGATTTGTTGATAGGTACTGATTGAATTTGAGTTTGTCATGGAATATCTTGTTTTCTCCATCAATGGTTATTGATAGTTTCGCTGGGTATAGTAGTCTGACCTGGCATCTGTGGTCTCTTAGGGTTTGCAGGATCTCTGTCCAGGCCCTTCTGGCTTTTATGGTCTCTGCTGAGAAGTCGGGTATGACTCTGACAGATTTACTATTATATGTTACTTGGCACTTTTCTCTTGCTACTTTTAATATTTTGTTGTTGTTGTTCTGTATATTTTGTGTTTTGATTATTATGTCACAGGAAGTTTTTCTTTTCTGGTCTACTCTATTTTGTGTTCTGTAGGCCTCTTGGATGTTTATAAACATCTTAAATTGGGGAAATTTTCTTCTACGATTTTGCTGGAAATGTTTTCTGGGCCTTGGAGTTGGGCATCTTCTATTTCCTCAATGCCTATTATCCTCAGGTTTCATCTTTTCATGGTGTCCTTAATTTTTTGGATGTTTTGTGTCAGGAATTTTTCAGATTTAGCATTTTCTTTGATGGTTGCTTCAAGACTTACACAATTGTATCTTCTATTCCCAAGATTTGTTCCTCCATCTCTTGGATTCTGTTAGGGAAGCTGACCTCTGTGTTGCTTGCTTTCTTCTCTAAGCTTTCTCTTTCCCGCTTTTCTTCTGTCTGTGTCTTTATCATTGTTTCCATTTTCATATTCAGATCCTGAACTGTTTTACTGATTTCCTTCATCTGATTGTATTTTCCTAAATTCCTTCCAGTGCCTCTCTACAGGCCTCTTTTATGTCTTCTACCTGTTTGGCTGTGTATTCCTGCATTTGTTTGTGGATTTTATTTGTTTCCTCCATTATCATCTTCATTACTAAGGATTTGAAGTCATTTTCTTGTATTTCAATTGTGCTTGAGTTCTCCAGGTTGCTTTCCTTGGGATAGCTGGGATGTGGAGATGTCATATTTTGGGGGGTTTGGTATTCATGTTTCTACACTGGCCTTTAGTCATCTTGCTGTGTCTGATGTTGGGAGGTAGCTTCTGGAGAGCTTCACTGGTCGTTGAGTGCAGTTTGTTGGTGAGTGATTATAGGTCATGGGCCTTTGCCTGTGGTGGTCAGGGAACTTTTCCCTGGGACAGGTAGGTGTCCTGGTTTTGGCTCCTGAAGACTTTGCTCCACAGCCTGGGCTCCTCACTGGGTTAGCCAGAGTAGGTAGGTGCTGGTGCTCTGCAGCTTCAGTATCAATTTGAGGTAGTGTTAAGTAGAGCCTCAGGGCTTTGGGTCCTAGGCTCAGATCACAAAGCGAGCCTCAACAGATACAAGAAGATTGAAATAATACCTTGTATCCTATCAGATCAACAGATACAAGAAGATTGAAATAATACCTTGTATCCTATCAGATCAACAGATACAAGAAGATTGAAATAATACCTTGTATCCTATCAGATCACCATGGCCTAAGGCTGGACTTCAACAACAGAAATAACAAAAAGCCTACACACACATGGAAACTAAACAACTCTCTTCTTAATGACACTTGGGTCAGAGAAGAAATAAAGAAAGAAAAATTGAGGACTTTCTGAAAATCAATGAAAATGAAGGAACAACATACCCAAATTTGTGAGACACATTGAAAGCAGTGCTAAGAGAAAATTCATAGCACTAAGTGCCTTTATAAAGAAATTGGAAACATCCCACATAAGCAACTTAATGACACATCTGGAAGCTCTGGAATAAAAAACAGAAACACCCAAGAGGAGTAAATGTCTGGAAATAATCAAACTCAGGGCTGAAATCAAGAAATTAGAAACAAAGAGAACAATCCAAAGAATCAACAAAACTAGGAGCTGGTTCTTTGAGAAAATCAACAAGATAGACAAACCGTTAGCCAAACTAACTAAAAGGCAGAGAGACAGTATTGAAATCAACAAAATCAGAAATGAAAAGGGAGACATAACAACAGACACTGAAGAAATACAAAGAATCATAAGATCCTACTTTAAAGGCATATATGCCACAAAATTTGAAAATCTAAGGGAAATGAACAATTTTTTGATCAATTCCACTTGCCAAAATTGAATCAAGAACAGATAAACCAACTAAATAGTCCCATTCCCCCTACAGAAATAGAAGCAATCATTGATAGTCTCCCAACCACAAAAAGCCCAGGGCCAGATGGTTTCAGTGCAGAATTCTACTAGACCTTCAAAGAAGAGCTAACACCGATACTCTTCAAGCTACTCCAAAAGATAGAAATGGATGAAACATTCCAAATTCATTCTATGAAGCCACTGTCACTTTGATACCTAAACTTCACAAAGACCCAACAAAAAAAGAGAATTTCAGACCAATTTCTCTTATGAACATTGATGCAAAAATAATCAATAAAATTCTCACAAGACGAATACAAGAACATATCAAAGATATCATTCACCATGACCAGGCAGTCTTCATACCAGGCATGCAGGGATAGTTTAATATACAGAAATCCATCAATGTAATCCACCATATAAACAAACTGAAAGGGGAAAAAAAAAAAAAAAACACATGATCATCTCCTTAGATGCAGAAACAACAATTGAAAAAATCCAATACCCATTCATGTTTAAAGTTTTGGAGAGATCAGGGATAAAAGGCACATACCTCAACATAATAAAGACTATATACGGCAAGCCAATAGCCAAAATCAAATTAAATGGAGAGATACTCAAGGAACTTCCTCTAAAATCAGGGACCAGGCAAGGCTGCCCACTCTTTCCATATCTCTTCAATATAAGTACTGGAAGTTCTAGCCAGAGCAGTAAGACAACAAAAGGAGATCAAGGGGATCCAAATGGGAAAGGAAGAAGTCAAATTATCCCTGTTTGCAGATGATATGATAGTATATATAAGTGACCCCCAAAATTCCACCAGAGAACTCCTACAGCAAAATGGCTGGATACAAAATTAACTCAAAAAGTCAGCAGCCTTCCTATATACAAATGACAACTGTGCAGAGGAAGAAATTAGGGAAACTACACCCTTCACGATAGCCACAAGCAATGTAAAATATCTAGGGGTAACTCTAACCAAGCAAGTAAAGGACTTGTTTTTTGAACAAATTTGAAAAAAATTTCAAATCTCTGAAGAAAGAGATTGAAGATGACATCAGAAGATGGAAAGATCTCTCTTCTTCATGGATTGAGAGAATTAACATAGTAAAAATGGCCATCTTACCAAAAGCAATTTACAGATTCAATGCAATCCCTATCAAAATACCTACACAATTTTTTAAAGACATTGAAAGATCAATTCTGAACTTCATATGGAACAACAAAAAACCCCGAATAGCTAAAACAATCCTGTACAATAAAAGATCCTCTGGAGGAATTTCCATACTTGATCTCAAGCTGTACTATAGAGCAACAGTAATTAAAACAGCATGATACTGGCACAACAATAGGCTGGTTGATCAATGGAATCGAATCGAAGACCCAGAAATGAATCCACACACATATGGTCACTTGATTTTTGCTGAAGAAGCCAAATCTAGTCAATGGAAAAAGGATAGCATCTTCAACAAATGATGCTGGTCTAACTGGATGTCTACATGTAGAAAAATGCAATTAGATCCATATTTATTACCATGCACAAAACTCAAGTCTAAATGGAGTAAAGACCACAACATAAAACCAGAGACACTAAATCTGTTGGAAGAAAAAGTGGGGAAAAGCCTGGCACATTGGCACAGGAGACAACTTCCTGAACAGAACACCAACAGCCCAGGCCTTAAAGTCAACAATCAATAAATGGGACCTCATGAGGCTGAGAAGCTTCTACAAGGCAGGAGACACTGTCAACAGAACAAAGTGACAGCTTACAGACTGGGAAAAGATCTTCACCAACCCTACATCTGACAAAGGTCTAATATCCAAAATATATAAAGAACTCAAGAAATTAATCACTAAACCAAATAACGCAATTAAGAAATGGGGCTCAGAACTAAACAAGAGAATTCTCAACAGAGGAATACTGAATGCCTAAGAAACAAAAGAAATGCTAATAACATCTTTAGTCATTAGAGAAATGCAAATCAAAACGACTTTGAGATTCTTATACCTATCAGAATGGCTAAGATCAAAAACTGAAGTGACAGCACATGCTGGCAAGGATGTGGAGAAAGGGGAACAGTCCTTCATTGCTGGTGGGAATGCAAACTTGTACAACCACTTTGGAAATCTATCTGGCACTATCTCAGAAAACTGGGAATACGACTTCCTCAAGACCCAGCCATTCCATTCCTTGGAATATACCCAGAAGATGCTCCACCACAACAAGGACATATGCTCAACCATGTTCACTGCGGTCTTATTCATAATAGACAGAACCTGGAAACAACCTAAATGTCCCTCAGTCGAAGAGTGGATAAAGAAACTGTGGTACATTTACACCATGGAATACTACTCAGTTATTAAAAACAAGGAAATCCCAAAATTTGTTGACAAATGGATGGAACTAGAAACAATCATACTGAAGCAGCATAAAGGCTCATATGGTACATACTCACTTATAATTGGACACTAGCCCAAGAGGCATGTCCTATGAAAGTCTTCACTTACCAAGAGATTGAGATAGATGTGAAAACATCCTAATGGGACTCTAGGTTAGAGAAGTATGGGAGGATAGGGAAATAGAAGGATCCAGAGGGTCCTAGAAACCTTCAAGAAGAACATCAGGACAGGTGAATCTGGGCCCAGGGGTCCAGCTCAAGCTGTTGTACCAACCAAGGACAATACATGCAGTGAATATCAAACCCCTACTCAGATCTAGCCAATGGATAAGACATTCTCCACAGTTGTGTGGAGAGTGGGGACTAACACTGACATGAACTCTGGTGCCCCATATTTGACAACTTCCCCTTGGTGGGGAGGCCTGGTGGCATTCAGAGGAAAGATAAGCAGGCTACCAAGATGAGACTTGGTAGCCTATGATCATATAGTGGGGGAGGCAGTCCCCCTCAGTCACAGACATAGGGGAGGGGAAGAGGGTGAAAGCAGGAGGGAGGGAGGAACAGGAGGATACAAGGGATGGGATAGCAATTGAGATGTAATCTGAATAAATTAATTTTTTTAAAGCTAAGAAAGAAGTCTGGAATAGGACTTTGTGTATCAGTCAGTTATTAGAGTTTGGAAACTTACCATGTTTTTTCCTAAATACTAAAGAAAATTTATTGACAGGGCTGGAAGATGGTGTAGTAGTTAATCATCAATTAAAAACAAAACCAAACAAAAGTTCTTGCAGAGGAGCTGGGTTTAGCTTATAGCAAATACATCAATTGACTAACTGCCTATAACCCCAATTCCAGAGAGATCTGACACCTGGCCTCTCAAGTACCTGCACTCAAATGTACATACATACACAAGAGACACACAGATCTACACATACTTGAACAGATTACAATGCATCAGACAGATTCGAGAACTATACAAATCAGAGAAATATGACAGACTGAGTTAGAGAAGTAAACAGGAAAGAAAAAAAGATAAGGAATGTTATTAGCACTAAACAGTGTCTGAGCAATAATCTAAATTATCAAATAAGCAGGGTATGTCTCCTAGAGATGGGGAAAGGGACTGTCATTTAACAAGTAGTACATGGTATGGTGGTGTATACCTGTAATTCCAGTACTCAGGCAACAGAGGCATCACAAAGTTTGAGGTAAGGATAGTCTAACATCAAGATCCACACCAGCCAGGGTTACATAGTGACACTGAATCTCAAAAAGCCAAAACAAAACAAAAGCAAAACAGCCCCAGTAAGAAGTAACTGTATACGTAATACACTACAGGAATTTTTGAGAGCTTGGGAATACAGTACTGAATAAAGCTAACAAAAACACTATCCTATATTAAGAAAACTTTAAAAAGAAAAAGAGAAAAATTTACTGAGCAAAAAAACCAAAATAGATGTGTCTTGTAACACAACAAAAGTACAGTAAGTAAGCAAAGCACAGGTATGAAAGAATCTGCAGGGATTTGGTTAAAAGAAAAAAAAAATCACTAAATAAAGCAATTTCATCTACTGACAGTAAATCCAGTAAAATGAGAGTCTGGTGAGTTCTGCCAAGCAGGAAAACATTCCTAAAGAATTTCCTGGAAGTTTCAACTAAGTAATCAGTAAAAAAAGCCAAATTTAATAGGACAACTATATGGGTAACCAGAGTGCTTAAGCGTAGTTAAAGGACACTCTTTAGTAAAGCTAAAGAGTATTAGCAACATGGATCAAGTGCTGAAATTAAAATTTTATTTATTGAATTTAGCACACTGATTTCTACAAGATACTGTAACAATGAAGAAATGCTTCATTGTACACAAGCTTAATTTTCTAAATGAAGCAAAACATTTAGAACTACATTTAGGTCTGGGCAGTGGTGGTGCACGCCTTTAATCCTAGCACTTGGGAGGCAGAGGCAGACAGATCACTGTGAGTTCCAGACCAGCTGGTCTACAGAGTGAGTCCAGGACAGTCAAGGATACACAGCTAAATTGAGTGTCTATTGCATTTTAAAGGATGCTCACAGAAGGGCCACAGCAATTGTTTAACAGGTTTAAGCACTTGCTACTAAGCCTGATGACCACCAGGAGTGATAGTGCATGCCTTTAATCCCAGCAGAAGCAGGTTACTCTGAGTCTCTGATGCCAGCTCTTTAAGGCCAGCCTGGTCTACAAGTTCCAGCATAGCCAGGGCTATATATGTGTGTGTGTGTGTGTGTGTCTGTCTGTCTGTCTGTCTGTTTGTATGTATGTATACATAAGGAGAAACAGACGATCTGTTTTGTTATTTAAAAAAAAAAAAAAAAAAAGGCCTGATAACCTGTATTTGATCACCAGGACCCATATGGAAGGAGAACAGACTCCTCCAAGTTGTCCTGAGCTCTAAATGTATACAACAACCAGAACACACACACAAATGTAATAAATGTTTTTAAATTATGCAACAATAAAATTAAATCATTATTTTTTCTGAAAGCCATACATATGATGCCAGGTTTGGGATTGCACATTTGCAAGGCAAGTGCCCAAGACAGTCAGGAGCTCAAAACCATCACGGGGTATGGAATAAGTTCAAGGCCACCTTTGGATACACTATACCCAGTCTCAAAATAATAGAAGCAGCAGCAGTAGCAGTGCATATCCCAGACAAGACCTCTTAAAAAGCTTGTTGGTTTGTTTGTTTTTCAAGACAGGGTTTCTCTGTTTAGCATTGGCTGTCCTGGACTCACTTTGTAGACGAGGCTCGCCTCAACTCACAGTGACCCACTTGCCTCAGTCTCCTGGGTGCTGGGATTAAAGGTGTGCACCACTATGCCCAGATTTTTAAAAGCTTTTAAAAGTTGAAGTTTAAAAAACAAAAACAAAAAACAAGTAAAAATCTAGTAGTACCAATTCTCAACTTTTGTATGACATTATCAGAATTAAAACTTCAAATGCTAAGCCTGTTCCTTATCAATGAAAAACACTCCAGTTTATTCAAAGTGATTTTGCCTAATTTCCAAATTATTTCATCTGAAAAATCAGCTGAATCTTCAACTCCCAAGTATAATTTTTTTGTTCTAAGAAAGACTCTCAGAATGATTTTAAGAACTATAAGTTCATGTATATCATGGAGTTGGTCTCCTAGATAGAATATTGTATATATCTAATAAATTTTTGAAGGCAAATTCTTGTTAGGTTATTTAGTGTAGTTTGTTAAACATTTCCACACTATGTAATTCCCAAAGCAGTTCTCATTTTAATTATTAAGATTTTGCTTTTAGAATAAATGTTGCAGCCAGACGTGTTGGCGCATGTCTGTAATCCCAGCACTCAGAGAGGCAGAGGCAGGCAGATCTCTGAGTTCCAGGCCAGCCTGGTTTACAAAGTGAGTCCAGGACAGCCAGGGCTGTTACACAGAAAAAGCCTGTTTCGAGAAACACACACACACACATAAAATAAATTTTTTTTTTTTTTTTAAAAAGAAGAAGAAATGGTACTTACCTGTTCCTTACTGAATCTTGAGAAACCTTGTCTGCAAAGTTTGGAATGACAGAAGAAACACCATATTCATCCTGATACTTCTTACAAGATTTGTAATGATGTCTCATGCGATAGAATTTAATCTGTAAATTATTAGTTAAAATATAATTTTTAATTTATAACAAAATGCACAGAATTTGAGATACTGTCTATGAAAGGGGAAAAAGATGAAAATAGATAGCTAAATATTTCATTTACATGAAAAGGTGTTGGGCAAGGTGGCACACACCTTTAACCCCAACTCTTGGGAAGCAGATCTCTGAGTTTGAGGCCAAGGCCTATCTGGTCTACACAGTGAGTTTCAGGTCAGCCAAGGCTACATAAAGAGATTCTATCTCCAAAGAAACAAAACAAAAATTATAGGAAATGCCTTTTTGTTCATCAGATGCAGAGTCCAGTTTCTATGAACTCGTTGGGGAAAAAAATACCAAGTAGTTTAACTCTTGAAATGGTAATACTAACAGAGAAGACCCAGGCACAGTGGTGCATGCTGATAATCTCAGCATTTGGGAAGTAGAAACAACAAAACAATGAGTTGTTCAATATCATCCTCAAGGTCCACTTGGGCTACCTGATAGGTATCTATCTGCCTATCTCAGAAAACCAAATGCAAAACAAAGAGTGGTAAGAGCTGACTCACCGTGCTTGGCGTTTATTTAACTATTACAACCTGGTAAGAGTTTGGAAGCAGGTAGAAAAACTGATGTTCCCATATTAGTACTAGGAACATTTTTTTGGTTGCTCACTGAGAAATGAGGCCAGAATCTAACAAGCGTGTTTTCAGCTTTATTTCACTTCCTTTTCAGTTCAACACCTTCTTCAAAGAAATGGAAAGCAAATCTGACTTGGGTAAGTGTTCTTAAGACACAGGATATACTCAAGGCTAACCACTCCTCACCAGTTTAGCCTTCTTAAGTAGAATGAAATCCAAATTAGAGAATGTTACTTGTTTATCAACCCCTGATTATCCCATGTGCTTAAAACTTAAACCAGTATTCTGCGAAGTATTTCACAATTTCTTAAATATGTAAGTGGGCAGCTATAAAGATTTCTTTGAGCACATAAATGTATTTGACTAAATTATTAACATTTGAGAGTTGGTAAGACTTTGCAAAACCTTTGTGCATAGATCTTAATACACTGTAAGCTTATTGACAAAATAAAACTTTAAGATTAAAAACCTTGTGCCAGGTTGGCGGGGTGTGGTGGTGCATGCCTTTAATCCTAGCACTGAGGAGGTAGAGGCAGGTAGGGGATTGCTGTGAGTTCGAGGCTATCCTGGTCTACAAAGAGGTTCAGGACAACCAGGGCTATTACAAAAACAAAAACAACAAACAAACAAAAACTCTATATTCAACAAGGTTTTTGATATATGAAGTTTTCTGGTCTTTCCGATGTAATTCTCAACCTAAATAACATCTTGTTTGCTTTGTTTGTGAGACATCTGAATCTGTACCCCACGCTGACTGTGAACCTGCAGCCCTCTTGCTTCAGCTTCCCGAGAGCAGAGATTATAGGTGTACACCACAGTGCCTGGAAATGTCTTTCTTTCCAAAGCCATGTTCACCAGGAAAATTAAAACAATGACATAATAGAAGCCTACCTTTTTTGAACAGCATCTGCAGCTACCAGAAAATTTCCTCATGATATTTTCAAGATCTAAGGCCCGTTCCGGACATGCTCTTTCTCTTCTAGTCACACTTCCACGACACAGGGGACAATGTATTCCACTTTCTCTCATTGCAGTCAGGAAACATTTTCTACAGAAACTAAGCCAAACATTTGTGACATGTTAATTACAGGGAAAAAATACAATTATTTTTATTTGTATAATGAACCACAAACAAGTGGTTATGGATATGTGCATGTACTATGCAGTAAGGCTATTCAAAATGTACCACTCAGTTTTAAAAGTTATATACGTATTTCTCAGACAATAAGACTAATAACTGGTTTATATGGTAACAAAATGAAATTGCACTCAAGTCAATTTTACAACTTATTTTAAATTTTTTATTATTTATTTATTTATTTATTTATTTTTGAGAAAGGGTTTCACACTGAGGCTCAAGTTTAGACTCAAACATAGCAATCCTCCTACTTTAACTTCCCAAGTGCTGGGAATTGCCACATCCAGATACATTTGTGCTTGAAAACTATAAAATAGCCAAACATGATGGTGCACGCCTTTAATCCCAGCACTCATGAGGCAGAGGCAGGCGGATCTCTGTGAGGTGGAGGCCAGACTGGTCTACAAAGTGAGTCCAGGACAGCCAAGGCTACACAGAGAAACCCTGCCTTGTGGAAGGAAGGAAGGAAGGAAGGAAGGAAGGCAGGCAGGCAGGCAAAGACAGGTATGGTAGCACACACCTTTAATTCTAACACTCAGGAGGATGAGGCAGAAGAATTTCTGTGAGCTCAAAGCTAACCTAGTCTCCAAATCATGTTCCAGGACAGCCAGAATTACCTAAAAATGACAGTGATTCAAACAAACAAAGTCACCTAATAAATGAATATATTTTCTCTTTACTGTTCTTTTTGTACCACAAGCATGCCTCTTTAGATTTAAACTTATTATCTCCTATTGTACTAGATAAACTTTTTCAAAAGACAGCCTGACAGGAAGAGAAAAGGTTCACACCAAAACCAAAATTAGTAAACTATTTCCAGTTATTAAAGGAGTACATGACCCTGTATCTATAAATTGCTCTCAATGTGCAATTTGCAGAGGCTACCTATTTGTTGTTTTTTTTTTTTAATTCTCCAACAAAAAAGGCTGATCAACAGATAAAGGAAAAAACTACCATCCTGCTGTTAGCATAAATTAACCACCTGGCAAGGAAATTTATATAATCAAAAGCATTCCCCAAAGTACATGACTCTCATGTAGCTCAAATTTTCCACATGGGCTGGCCTTTAACTCCTGATCCTCTTGCCTCCATTATCAGGATCACAGACAATTTACACCATACCTGGCCCTTTGCTCTCCCTTGAGACAAGATAACCCCTGGTGTGGCTCAAACCCACAGTAACTCTCTTGCCTCAGTCTCCTTAGTGCTGAGAGAACAAGCATGAGCCACAAAACACAGCTCCCCAAAATATCTGGGAGGGTGGGGAGGAAGGTCAGTAATCAATTAATCTTCAGGTCTTATATTGGTAAACAGTATAGGTTTTATTTAGTTTTGGTTTTTTAACTAAGCCATTTTATAAATAATACAACAAAAGGATTTAGATAGTTTTAAAATCTTAGACATGAAAATATAGTTGTTGAGAAGAGGTTCTAAGAGACTGAGGGGAAATGAGAGAAGGTAACTGGAAGATGAAAATGAACAAATATATTATATATATGAGACTGTCAAAAAATATTTTTTAAAAATCGATAGTGGGCCGGGCGTTGTGGCTCACGCTTTTAACCCCAGCACTTGGGAGGCAGAAGCAGGCAGATTGCTGTGAGTTCGAGGTCAACCTATCTCGGAAAAAAAAAGTTCATAGTGAGTTTCCAAAAAGTTAGAGAGGTACACGGTGAAACTTAATCTCAAAAACCAAAAGGAGAGCCAGGCACTCGAAAGGCAGAGGCAGAGGCAGAGGCAGAGGCAGAGGCAGAGGCAGGCAGATCTCTGAGTTTGAGGCTGGCCTGGTCTACAAAGGAAGTCCAGGACAGCCAGAGCTACACAGAGAAACCCTGTCTTGAAAAACCAGAGGAGGAGGAGAAGCAGCAGCAGTAGCCATCACCGCTGCCACTGTCACCACCTGTTACCTTGTCACACATGCCTATCATCCCAGCACTTGAGAAATAGAGATAGGAAAAAAATCAAGAGTTCAAAGCCAGTCTTAGTTATATAAGGAGTTTAAGGCTAGCCTGGGCTATATAAAACTGGGTCTTATAGGAAGAAAACTATTATTTCCCAGATTTGTTATTAAATTTTTCATTTGGATTACCGATTACTTCTAACAGTGTACAAAAACTTCTTAACATTTTTTTAAAAAAAGAGCTAGAAACTATGATGATTGATTTTAAGTGTCAGCATGACCCAACCCAGAATCACCTGGTAAGACAAAGTTAATTTGACGTACTGTCTAGATTTGTGGACTTGTTCTAGGACTGTTTTGATACAGATAATTACTGCTCCAGACCCTTTCAGACAGCAGCATTCCTGGTTTGGGGTCCTGAAGTATGTCAGAGAAGGCTAGCTGAGTTCTTTCATTTATTACATCTCTGCTCTTGACTGTGGATGCAATGCTTTGAGTTCTTGTGATGTCTCCAAAATGATAGATTGTAATTGTAAACCAAATAAAACTTTTCTTCCCTAAGTTGCTTTTGTCAAAGTATTTTATCAAAGCAACAAAAATTAAAATGAAAAGAAACTAAGATTTTTTAAATTACAAAAAGAAATAATCTTATCAATAATCACTCTATTTTCTCCTGAAATGTTCTTTTGCCTCCTACACACACACACTTTGTATTTAGCCTTTTGAGAAACAATATTACTATGTAGTCCATGCTGCCTTCAAATTCATGGCAATCCTCCTACCTAACCTCCCAAGTGCTGTTTTTATAGATGTGCTACTATGGCTGGTAACTTTACTGTTAGGCAGAGGGGTATTAGACCTCACATTAAATGTGAACACTGGGCTATAGCCCCCCACTCCCTTGGTTCATTTTGGTGTTTTGAGACAGGGTCTCACTCAGTTGCATAGTCTAGCCTTGAAATTCCAATTATCCTTTCTTGGTCTTCCCAGAAGCTGTTGCAAGTTTATGTGACCAGAGCCCACTTTGTTTTTTAGTGCTGGGGATTGAACCCAGACCATAGGCATGCTAGGCAAGCACGTCAGTCCTTACTTTTTAAAAACATTATATCTGACTATTCTAAGATATCTAACACTGCTGTGGTTTGAATTTTTTGTTGTTTTGCTTTTCGAGACAGGGTGTCTCTGTGTGGCTGTCCTGGAACTCTCTCTCTAGATCAGGCTGGCCTAGAACTCAAGAAATCCACCCGCCTCTGGTACCACCCCCACCCCGAGTGCTGGAATTAAAGGCATGAGCCAGCAGGCCCAGCTGCTGTTTTTTGTTTTTAATTCTTTCAGTTTATGCCTTGCCTGGTTTCTTCCTATCCTGTCTACTCCTTCTCAGGGTTAGCTCTTTCTACTTAAGTTATCTAAATATTCTCCAGCACTTGGGTCTAGGATCTCTTGCTTTTAGTTACATGCTTTCCTGACATAGACAATTATACCTCCATTTATATATTTAACTACTAGATGTGCAGGCATCAAATCTTATACAAAATCAAAATCCTTAAAATGTAAGGGGTCTTTTCTTTGCATTACCACTATTACTTTAGTTTAATGTTCTAACAATTTTCTTTCCTTACACACGCGTGACACCAACATTACTGGTCTCAATTGCCAAACTGAAACTTGACACTAACACAATCTTTCTGGAACTGAAATCTCACCATGCTGCTCACCTGCCAAAACAGATGGGTGTCTGGTTTCTAGGCAAACATTCAAATGGCTCACCCCACAAGTTCTAGTCAATATATGTAAGCTCCAGCTCCATTACACATATTTCTTGGCTCCTAACTCTGAGGATAGCCATGTTCTGTACTCATCAATATATATAAAGTAAACCTATACAAGGTATACCCCACCATGTCCAGAAATACAAATTCTGACCAGAAATTTCATCAAGAAAACCAGCCATACTTATTCCTAAACTGATTTAGATACCTGCTTCTGAGTACTAACATAAAATTTTAAACCTAAAATCCTATAAATATAGTAACATTCATCTATAGGTTTTCTCCACTAGACTATCAACAGTCACCAAAGAAAGTGTACTGAGTACTCTGTGTGCCAAATAAAAAAGCAATAGACAATTCCTTTTTGAAGAAGTAAATGGAGATTAAAGGAACATTTAAATTTTGGTAAAGTCATTGTAATAATGATTTTTGCTTCTTTCTTGGCATTGAAACAGCCATAAAAACTTATTTTCAGTATCTAAAAGGTCCCCAGTGACCAGACTGGTGGCACACACCTTTAATCCCAGCACTCATGATGCAGAAGCAGGCAGATCTCTGTGAGTTCAAGGTTCTCATCCCTCTCTATGAATCAGAAAATAATTTGGTACTTTTTTCCCCAAGACAGGGTTTCTCTGTGTAGCCCTCACTGCCCTGGAACTTATTCTGTAGACTAGACTGGCCTAGAACTCAGGAGTTCACCCTGCCTCCCAAGTGCTTGGGATTAGAGGCATGAGCAGCCACCACTCAGCATAAACTTGGTATTCTTTTCCCTCTGTATATTTGTTTCATCTAATTCCAATGTGTTAGTTTTTGTTTTTTTTTATTATATATTATTTTGCTACTACCCCTTAGAAGTCTATTTTCTGTTTTGTTTTTCCAGACAGATTTTCCCCAAATACCCTGGCCATCATTGAACTCAAGAGATCCACCTGCCTCTGCCTCTTGAGTGTGTCACCATACCCAGCATCTTATAATCAAGATATATTATGTGCCTGGGCGGTAGTGGTGCACACCTTTAATCCCAGAACTCCGGAGGCAGAGGCAGGTGGATTGCTGTTGAGTTCGAGGCCAGCCTGGTCTACAAAGCGAGTTGAGGACAGCCAAGGCTACAAAGAGAAACCCTGTCCCGACAAAAACAAAAAACAAAAAACAAAAAACAAAAAAAGAGCATATTACGTGAGGGAGGAAAAAAATCCATCATTAATAAAAGGCGAAAACTGGTAGACTGAAGTGTGTTCATATATTAGGGCTCAACTGTAGGCCCTGCCTCAAAATCACAATCTGATTTTGCAGCAAAATATAAACTTGTTTATAGGCACAATTTTGAGAAAAAATAAATCATGTAGTAAACTAATACAGTACTTTAAAACAATTCTAGTTATTTAAAAAAAATCAATTTCTGTACCTCATTCAATCCAGTCAGTCTAGACCCTGTTCCCATCTATATAACCCTTTTCTTCCCTCTCTTTTAAATTCACTGTTCAGCCAGAACTACAAAGCAACTGTAAGAAAAAGTGAAGGTAAAGAGTTATTCTGCTAATGTCAAAGTCCAATAGGTTAATCTGAAGAAAGTCCACATTAAGTTTGAAAAAAAGAAATCATCACTTGAGGTCAAGCCAAACTATAGTCCCTCATCTTAAATATACAAGGGAAATGTAGTGGAATTCTGTACACAGAATTTTGAGGGGGGGGCGTGGCACGGGGGTTTGAAGGGATGGCTCAAAGGTTAAGACACTGGCTGTTCTTCCAAAGGTCCTAGTGATTCCCAGCAACTACATGGTGGCTCACAACCATCTATAATAAGATATGGTGCCCTCTTCTGGCATGCAGGTGCACATGCAGGAAGAGCACTGTATATATAACTTTAAAAAAAAAGTTAATTCACATGACTACCACAGAATAGAATTAATCTCCACTAATTCTGAGAACAGTAAAGAATTAACCCATGTCCAGCAGTAACGAGCCAACACAAAAGAGCTCAACCGGTATTTCTGTAGACTTCTTGTTTGGGTTTTTTTGTCCCTTACATATTTTGTGATTTTGTAGTTTTATGGGTTTTCTTTGTTTCTTATGTTTTTTATTGTTTAATTCTGGTTTGTTTGGTTTCTCTTTGATAGACTGAGATAAAGAAAGGACAGGTGGCAGCCTAGACAGGAATCCATCCAAGAGCACTCTTAAAAATGTGATATGGCTGGGTGGTCTTAGGGCAGGAGATTAAGCCAAGGACTGGGGAGGCAGATGCAGGTGTAATTAGAGGCCAATCTGGTCTACAGAGCAAGTTACAAGACAGCCAGAGCTGTTACACAGAGAAACTTTGTCTCAAAAAACAAACAACAGCAACAGCAACAGCAAAGTGTGATAAGGATGCTGAAGTATAACTCTCCATAATTGAAGACTTCTGGGAAGAACTCAGTTCTATTTAAGGGGCAAGCCACTGAATTTGACCATGTATATGAACACCACAAGTTTGACTTGATTTTTCTGCTTATTTATCATTTTTATTTTTGCTTTTTTGGGGGGGGGGAGGAGGGCGCCTGGGTCACAAGAGTAGGGAGCAGACATGGAAGGTATGGGAAGTGAGGTGATGGGGTACATGATGTGAATACCCAGACAATCGATGAAATGTTATGTTGGGAGGAAAAAAAGGCAAGTGAGCGGGTGGGGAGGATCTGGAGGAAGCTGTGGGAGGGGAAACCGAAATCAGTCTATATTGTATGAAAAATTATTTAACTAAAAAGGATTATCAACTGGGCATGGTGGCGCACTCCTTTAATGCCAGCACTGGGGTGGCAGGCAGAGTGCTGTGAGTTTGAGGCCAGCCTGGTCTTAAAAAAAAAAAAAAAAAAGATTATCAATGTCACAAAAATTAAGCAAAAAAGTCACCTGTAGTTAGACTTTGGATTAGTAAACCAAAATTCAAGCCCGGTGTAGTGACGCACACCTGTAATCCCAGCTCTCGAGAGACAGGTGAATCACTGTGAGTCGGAGGCCAGCCTGGTCTACAAAGTGAGTACAGGACAGCCAAGGCTATCCAGAGAAACCCTGTCTGGGGTGGGGGTGGGGGTGGGGGGGCGACCAAAATTCACCAGGCCTGGTGGTGCACCCCTGTAATCCTAGCACTAGGGAGTGGATCTGAGTTCTAAGCCAGCCTGGTCTACAAAGTGAGTCCAGGACAGCCAGGGATATTACACAGAGAAACCCTGTCTCAAAAACAAACAAAACAAAACACAAAAAAGCAAAAAAGAAACCAAAACTCCATCCACCATCCTTTTTTTCTTTTTTGGAGGGAAGACTGTTGGTACTGTTGCCTGGTACTGTAATCCAGGGTTGCCTGGAAGATGGATAGGCAGGCAGGCCTCAAACTCACTATCTTTCTGCCTGAGCCGCCCAAGTACCACCTCACCTGGCTTCTACCTAGGCCACTTAAAAACAAAAAAGTGGGGGGAGGGGTGGCAGCCCACACCTTTACTCCCAGCAGTCTGGAGGCAGAGTTGAGGCCAGCCTGGTCTACAGAACTAGTTCTAGGCTACCCAAGGCTACAGAAAGAAACCCTGACTTGAAAACCGAAAAACAACAACAAAGTGGAAGGAGAGACCTATCTAGAGACTTGTTCAAATCTTTTTCAGCTGCTTGGAAGCACGTTTTCAGGCCCCACCTGCCAGAAATGCATTTGTAAGTTTGGAATGCAGCCTAGGAACTGGTTGTCTTTGCTATAAAAGGTTCCTCAGGGGAGCCTAGCCTGGTGGCACCCGCCTTTAACCCCAGAGGCAGGTGGATAGCTGGGAGTTGAGACCAGCCAGAGCTACATAAGACCCTGTATCCAAAACAAAAAAAAAAAAAAAACAAGTTCCTCATGGGCTCTCATATACCTTATCAGGGTCTGTTTCCAACTCCGACTGATACTGGCTGTCTAGAAAATGACTGAAATTCTTCCCTCTAACTATGCCGTATTAAGCCTACCTCTTGTCACCTTGTCCAGCGCCTTTGTGTTCTACCTCATCCCTGGATGTTCAAACTGAACAGTATCTTGCCTCCATCCTTGTTATAACCCAACAATAATAAAACAAAATGATAGCACAAAGGGAGCTATCCCGAGCCCCGGAAATCCTGCCAGTTCGGACCTAACGTGGGAGAGAGAGAGAGAGAGAAGGAAGCTACCTCATTTTAGGCCGGTTTTTAATCAGTGAATTTTTAAGTACGCTCAAGGATGGTGCTGAGGAGGGTTCAAGGGGTGTGGGGGAGGGTCTCGGGCTCAGGATGTAAATTCCGAAGAAAAGCCTGGAAAGCACGGCAGGTCGCCAAGCGGGCCCGCACACCTCTGCGGGGCCGAGGCCGAGCACCCAACGCCCCGGCCTCCACAAGGGTTGCTAGGAAACAAAAAAAGGCTCCACGTTCTCTGCCATTCCTCTCAGGCCCGGCGAGGACGCCGAGGGACGCCACCGAGAGGACAGGAACACCGGCCCCGGGGCGCGGAAAGCCGGCGACAGGGACGAGGCCGGGCGGGGGAGGGGGGGGGACCCGGGCTGCAGGGCCGCAGGGGCGGTGCGCCGCGCGAGGGAAGGGGCGTCCGTCCACTCACACGTGCTGGCAGGCCGCGGTCCGCACCGGCGTCTTGAGCACCTCCTGACAGACAGGGCAGTAGAAGTCATCTTCCGTGTAGGACGTGGCCGCCGAAAGCTCCTCGGACATGGCGAGTGGTGGGCGGGGAGGGCGGAGGCGGCGGCGGCGCCGGCACGGGCCCGGGTGGAGGTGGCGGCCCTGAGCCCGACGCCCCGAGAGAGCCCTGAGGGGGGAGGGAGTCGTGTCAGGAAGCGGCTCGCTCAGGAAGCGGCCTGCGCCAGGAAGGGGGCGGGGCTCGGGGGCGGGGCGGAACCCAGAGACAAGGCCGCAGCACGAGCAGGCCCCGCCCATTCTCGGCGGGGGACCCCGGCGTGAAGGCGGGGCCTAGCGGGAGGCGAGGTAGACGACGCGCTCATTGGTTACGCCACGGCTTCTATCGCGGGCGTGCGCGCCGAGGCCCCTCCCCTCCCGGCCGCCATCGTGCCGCCGGCCCCGCCCCCAGCGGCCCGGCGACGCCGCTAGCCAGTCCAGCGCTGGGCGGCGGCGAGCCTCCGTCCGCGCCGCCCACGCCCTCCCGGGCCCGGCCCCTCCGTCTCCTCCGCCCACCGGCCGGGGCCTCGCCTGGGATCCCCGGAGCCGCGCTGCGTCCGGGGCCGGCAGGGCGGTGGTCCCGCGCCTTCCCGTGGCTTCAGTGCGGCGGCGCGCGGGCCTCACGGGACCGGGCCCGAGTGAGGCTCGTGGAGCACGGCGAAGCCCCCGCCCCTGGAGCCGGCGTCCCGCGGCATTGCGCGGCCCACAGCCCGCCCGCGCACCGCCCCACGACGCGACGGGGGCGTGGCGGCCTACCGGACCCCCCCTGCTCCAACGGGGAGGTGGGGGCTGCACGGCAGCGGATTGTGACGAAAGCAGTGGGCGGCAGTCTTCTCCCGGTAGCATCCTAAGTGGACCTGCTGTATGGATTCCGTTTTGTCCCTCCTGGCATTGGCGGGAATTTTTCTTCCAATTCCTTCCTTAATTTTTCTTTCTCTTTGGTCTTATTTATTATTTATGAGGTGCGGGGGGAGGTTCGAGACAGGGTTTCTCTCTCAGTGTAACAACCCTGGCTGTCCTAGAGTCACTTTGTAGACCAGGGTGGCCTCGAACTCACAGAGATCTGCCTGCCTCTGCCTCCCGAGTGCTGGGATTACAGGCGTGCACCACCACAACCAGCTATTTTTGGATTTTTTGAGACAGGCTTGCTTTGTGTAGCTCTGGCTGCCCTGGAACTTACTGAGATCTTCCTCCCTCTCTCCCTAGTGCTGGGAATAAAGGGGTGCACCACCACCACCCAGCACAATTTTTGCCTTTAGCATGTCGGTTACGGTTGTTTTATTTTTTTAATTTTAGGAATTGCTTTTCCTCAATAACTATTCCTAATGTAAAGGATCTGACTTTTCATTATTTGCCCTAGCCGAGTTTGGATTAGATCAAGAGGTGTAGAACAGGTAACCACAATCTGATTAGCTGTCTGTAATTTAGGAACCTGGGTAGACTGAGGCAGGAAGATATCATGTTTAAAGGCCAGCTGAGCAAAATGACAGCTGTGTACACTGCAGATTAGTCATACTGACAGATGCAGTCTTCTCCCATAATAACTTCTCCATTTAAGGAAGGTGAGAGTGATAGATTTGAAGAATGAGCTAGAAGCGTGTACTTATACATTCCACCTAAGTTAGTCTCTAATTTGATATTTGTATACTCCAGAAACAAATGTGTATTCTTGAATGGGCCTTAATTCCTAGATAAAGCCACGTGAAATGGAAGCAACTATATGGAAAAGAAAAAAACCGAGAGTATATGAGGGTATCTTCAGTTATCTTTAGAGAAAAGTTAAAATGTCATCTTTTGTTTAAAACCCTTACTAATTGTAAATAGCTGTCATTTACAACACTATTGGTGGGGGAGGGGGCTAGGGAGATGGCTCTGTGGTTAGGAGCACTAGCTGTTCTTCCAGAGGACCCACATGACAATTCACAGCCATCTGCAACTCTAGTTCTAAAGATCTGACTTCCTCTTCTGGCCTCCATGGGCACTGAACATATATGCACAGGCATCCATACAGGCAAAACACACATAAAAGAAAAATAAAATAGGGAAAATTTAAAAGATTTTTTTCAAGGCAGTGGTGGTGCATACCCTTAATCCCAACCCACCTCCCCCACCCCCCACCCCCGGGAAGGCAGAGGCAGGTGGATCTCTGAGTTCCAGGCCAGCCTGGTATACAGAGTGAGTTCCTGAACAGCCAGAGCTACACAGTGAAACCTTGTCCTCAAAATCAAAGCAAGCAAACAAAAAAAGACACCCAGTTGGATCTCTTCTGCAGTTCATCACCTTCATGGTCCTTGGCATTGTTAAGTAGAAACATTTACAGGGTACTGGTCTAGAAGAAGCTCACTTTGCACACCAGGCAGGCTAGGCTAACATGGAATCAGGCAGAAATTGCATGCCACAAAACTTGAAATTATCTGTCTTTGGTGACAGGAGGAAAGTGAGCAATGACCAAATTCTCACATAACCTAGTTTTAGTCAGTACTGGGAAGTCTCTGCACTTTACCTTTCACAAAGAAAATATCTCAATAGACAAGGAAAATATCTCAATAGATTGATAATCTTCCTTGTTCTAATTCTGCTCGCTCAACCCCTTTCTGTAAGGTCAAACTCCTACTCAAAACAACACTAGTTTCAGGTGTTGCAGATTTCACAAATTGCAAATAAAAGCCAATTGAGACTTTAAATTTTATGATTTTTCTGGTAACACTGTTAGGTATTTTTGAGATGTCATAGTTTTATTATCAAATAGTTTCACTCTAATAGCTATCAAAATGATGATTCAAAAAGAAACTGGAAGCCGGTGGTAGTGGTGGTGGCAGCGGCGGCGGCGGCGGCAGCGGCATAAGCCTTTAATCCCAGCACTCGGGAGGCAGAGGCAGGCAGATCACTGTGAGTTCAAGGCCAGTCTGGTCTACAAAGCAAGTCCAGGACAGCCAAGGCTACACAGAGAGACCCTGTCTCGAAAAACAAAACAAAACAAAAACTAGAGGAACAAAGCATGGTATTTGATGAAGTATTACATTTTACATTAATAGTGACTATGAGGGTAGAAAATGAAATCTTTAAAAAAAAAAAAAAAGGAAAGAAAATTGACGAATCTGTGGGTTTAGAGAACACCTTGAGGAGGAGTCTCAGTATGCATGATAAAGCAAGGAGAAAGCCCTCCTATCAGCAATGTGAGAGGCTGGAGGAGACCGGAGAGTCCAGGGTCAACCTGGACCACAATGCATGACCCTATTTAGGGAAGGAAAAAAAAAAAGAAATAAAGAAAATGGAGCTGGAGAGACAGCTCAGGAGCTAAGAGCACTTCCTGCTCTTCCAAAGTCCTGAGTTCAATTCCAGGCAACCACATAGTGGTTCACAACCATGTATAATGAAATCTAGTGCCCTCTTCTGGCCTGCAGAGATGCATGTAGGCAGAACACTGTGTAAATAATAAATCTTAAAAGAAAAGAAAATGGGATAGGTGGCAGGGTGGGTTTCCAGAATATTTAATTCCCTCTACCAGGATATAAACACTTGTATTCTTGTTCTTTTTGCTCCTTAACATCTGGTACAATGGGAGTGGAAGCAGGGCAGGAAAGCTAATACTAGTTTTAGATTTCCCGGGAGGGGGAAGAACATGAGATAGAGCCAGAATGCTAGCTTCTCAAATTCCCATAGGTGTTTTTCAGATGCCCAGTGTCACTGTTTTTAACTCATTCCTATGTTCTATACTATATGGGGGATATAGTATACTGTTTATATGATACTCTTTTATTAAACCTACGCAATATATTCTAATCACAACTTTCCCCTCCTCTATCTCCTCTCAGATTGTCCCCACCTATTTAACTCCATACCTTTCTCTCTTTACAAAACAAACAGGTTGGAAAAAGGAAGAAAATAAGTAAATAAGGGGCTGGAGAGATGGTTCAGTGGCTAAAAGCACTTGCTGATCTAGAGATGATTCAGGTTCAGTTCCTAGCATCTACATGGTGGCTTACAGCTATCCATAACTCCAATTCCAGGGCATCCAATGACATCTGGCTTCTGAAAGCATCAGGCACATTGGTGGTGCACCAACATACATGCAGGCAAAACATAAAATAGTGAAGTTATTTTGTTGTTGTTGCTGTTTGTTTGTTTTTTGAGACAGGGTTTATCTGTGTAGCCCTGGCTGTTCTGGTTACTGTGTAGACCAGGCTGGCCTCAAACTCAGATCTGTCTGCCTCTGCCTCTCAAGTGCTGGGATTAAAGATGTGTGTCACCGCTGCCTAATTGTGTTTAAAAAGCAAATAAATACAGTGGAAAAAAGCACAAGAAAAGCATACACAGTATATGATATTCTTTGATATCATTCCTAGAAATACCTAACACTGAAGCTAATTTTATGACTTTAATTTTGTTTCATTGTCTGCAACCCTAACTTTTCCACAAATATATTACCTCTTTCTGTATTCTAAATTCTTTGGTGTAGCTGTAACCATATATTTGGTAGCATGTATAAATCCATTAACAAATTGGTTGTAAGAGCTGGGGCTGAGGGCTGGGGAGATGGCTCAGTGGTTAAGAGCTCTGTGTGCTCTTCAAGAGGTCCTGAGTTCAATTCCCAGCAACCACATGGTGGCTCACAACCATCCATACAGGGAACTGATGCCCTCTTCTGGCATGCAGGTGTACATGCAAGTAGAGCATTCATCCATAAAATAATTCAATCTTAAAAAGAAATAAAAAATAAAGAACTGGGTGTGGTGGCACAAACCTGTAATCTCAACACTGCAGGTAGAAAGAGAACATTGAAAGTCACTCTCACTTTCAAAATGGACTCCTCGTGAGAGTCCTTGTCTCAAAATTAAATAAGAAAAAACAATTCTTTCTTGACAGAGCCTGGCTTTGTCTCATTATAAAACTTCAGAGAGCCCAGTGTGGTGGCGCATGCTTTTAATCCTGGCACTCAGGAGGCAGAGGCAGATGGATTGCTGTGAGTTCCAGGCCAGCCTGGTCTACAAAGGGAGTCCAGGACAGCCATGGTGACTGAGAACCCCTGTCTCAAAAAAACAAAAAAATAACTACTTAGATGAGCATGCTTAGGCATGGACATGACTGGATACAGGCCCCTGAAGAAAATCCCCATGGTTTTTTTGTAAAAGGAAGGCATTGTGGTGGCACTTGCTCAGGAATGTCTCTCCTCTCCCCCCTCTCCTTTGCCCCCACCTCTCCCTTTCTCCCTCCCTCTGTCCCTCCCCCCTCTCTTCTTCTCCTCCTCCTCCCCCTCCTCCTTCTCCTGTTCCTCCTCCTTCTTTCTCTCTCTCTCTCTCTCTCTCTCTCTCTCTCTCTCTCTCTCTCTCTCACACACACACACACACACACACACACACACACACACACACACTATTCCTACTGAAGAGCCAAAAACATTTTTCAGCACAAAGGAGATTTATTTGCCCCAGAGGGCAGGGAATAAGAGACAAAGACTGGCCAGGTGTGGTGGTTCACACCTTTAATCTCAGCCCTTGGGAGGGAGAAAGAGAGACAGAAAGACAGACTGGAAATAGAGGATGAGGGGGAAGGGAACAGGGGCAGAGACAAAAAAGGTTTATAAATATGAAGGGGAACCCCACGTTAGGATGATGTATCTACTTTTAATTCGGCAGGTTAAATATGCCAAAGGGGGCTTTATTATTTATATATCTATTTTTAATACATATTCTGCAAGCCAGAAGAGGGCATCGCAGGACAGATAGCTGTGAGCCGTCATGTGATTACTGGGAGTTGAACTCAGGATCTCTAGAAGAGCAGACAGTGCTCTTAATCGCTGTCTTCAGCCCCCAAAGTGGGCTTTTGACTGCTGGACTTCAGTACTTTACTAGCTGGACCTTGTCACCCTCAGGAGGAGCTAGCCAAATAAGGGAATGGGCCTCTAGGGCGAGGCCAGAGGCTCTGCGATGCATGTGTCCTCTGCATGCATGTTTCCTCACCTCCAGTGACACCTTTCTTCAGCTGCTGCCTCTGTAGACTCCTGTTTGAGGTGTTTGAGATTTCTCCTATGCCACATGTGGTGCTCAAGATGGTTCCTTCTTTTTAACTACACACACACACACACACACACACACACACACACACACAGAGTTTTCTCTGTGTAGTTCTGGCTATCATGGACTCACTTTGTAGACTAGGCTTTGTAGATGCTATTGGCCTGGGATCTAGGCAGAATCTAAGGATAGTCAATATTCTACTCTGGAGAAGTTAGCTTCCCAGCACTAACACTGGAAATAGCCATAACAGCACATCCTAAGAAACATGCTGTTCTGAGCACCGTGGTGTTGCTGTTGGCTGTTAGCAAGGGGCTCCCTTAAAACTGAGAAGCTAAGGTGGAGGTGTGCACACGCCCTAGCTTCATTCCCTAGCACAGCAAAAAAGGAGTGAGGGGCTGCTCCTAACCTACTTGGCCAGGAATAGTGGTACATGCCTACAATCTCAGCACTTTTGGGGGGCAGAGATGCAGGGATAGAAGGATCACAAGTTTAAGACCAGTCTGGGCTGTGTAAGCAAATTCCAGACCAGCAGCAGGATTACATGGTGAAACCCTGACTCAAAACAGAGTTTTGCCTATAATCCTAACTACTTAAGTTCAAGGGCTCCCTAGGCAACTAATGTAGATTTGCTCAAAGGGAAGAGGAATGGGGCCGCAGCTTGGTCCTAGAAAGCTTAGCCAGCATGTGTGAGGTCCTGGGTGTGAACCTAGGACCACAAAAATAAAAAAACAAAATAGACACAGTGAATATTTTCATGAAAGCAATGGTCCTGCCATTCTTTATTTTGTATAATACAGTTTTCAAAAGAAAAAGAATTACACACTTTAAATTCTGATTAGAAGCTCTTATTACATGTGAACAAAGAATGAATCTTAGTACTTTTTTAAAAAAAAATACCTTCAATGTGTGTCTTACAAATTATCATATGATAAACATTCAAACCTGAAGTGAGCTCACTGTGAGATGAAACACACCTAATACCCCAAACAGCAGGGAACCCACATCACCAGAGTGGGGGGTTTTAGGGCTCCAACTCTTTACCACTGACCCATAATCAATCCATTTTCCACCAACACTTTAGGAGTATTTATTTTTAGAATAGCATCGAAATCATTGGGTTTTTTTCCCCTTGATAAAGTTGTTTCATAAGGCATTATTTACAAAAACCATGTAAAAATTGTATGTGCTTTCAGTACTGGTTTTTTACTTTTTATGTTGTTTTGGTTTTCTGAGACGGGTTTCTCTATGTAGCTTGGCTTTTACTCTTTAAAGCAACAAAGTATATTTTTTTTTTTAAAACAAAAAGCTAAAAGCACAGTGAAATGCTATATCTGCATGTCATTTCCAAACCACAGCAGTTAAGAACACAAAATAACTCCTGGTGGCCAGCACCTAATTTATCCTGTAGGCAGCAAAACTTTAAAAAAAAACAAAAAAAAAACCATCTTGGGTAGGAGTCTGAGTCTGTCTATGCATTGTTAGTAACACATGGCTTGAACTTAGTATTTCCAACACAGGGTTTTAGTTTTTGAGACAGTCACGTGTAACCCCAGGCTGGCCTCAAACTTGCCGTGCAGCTGAGGCTGGTCTCCAGCTCCTCATCCTTTGCCTCTACCGTCCATGTGCTGGAATTACAGGGTTTTGTCACAACGCCCAATTTGGAATGCAGTTGTTAGGTCTCTTAAGGTTTTTGTTGTTTTTAGATGTTTGTGTACATGCATCTGTGTTGTCAAGTATCAGTGGAAGCCAGAAGAGCTCCTCACAAGCAGCAAGCACCTTCACTGACGACCCATCTCTCCAGCCCCCTATTTATTATTTTTGCGGGTGCTGATGTGATACCCAACGGGAACATGCCAGGGAGCATGTGCAGAGGTGAAAAGGGTAAAGTTCATGACTTAGTTCTCCTTCCACCGTGGGTGGTTGGGGATCAGACAAACT
The DNA here is from genome assembly GCF_964271855.1 of Acomys minous. NCBI lineage: Eukaryota > Metazoa > Chordata > Mammalia > Rodentia > Muridae > Acomys > Acomys minous. Next base: position 63,447,295 of record NC_140486.1, read on the forward strand.
TGGGTGCTGGGCTTGCACGGAGAGGATTTTTAACTGCTAAGCCCTCTCGGTTATCCAGAATAGATCTGTGTGTTTTTCATTTCCAGTGTTTATTTTATGTGCACTGGTGTTTTGCCTCCATGTGTCTGTGTGAGGGTGTCAGATCCCCTGGAACTGGAGTTACCGGCAGGTGTGAGTTACCATGTGGGCGCTGGGAATTGAACCCAGAACCTGTGGAAGAGCAGCCACCTCTCTTGCCCTACTTTTGGTTTTCGAGACAGGGTCTCTCTGTGTAACCCTGTCTGTCCTGGACACGATTTGCCGACCAGGCTGCCTGCCTCTGCCTCCCTGAGTGCGGGGATTATTACAGGCATGCACCACCATGCCTGCCTGAAGTGTTCTATCTTTAAACAAGCATACAGCTGTTTCCTGGCTCTCTCCTTGAAACAATGGCCCTCTCAATATCAGTAATTATTTTGTAAGACTTATCTTTTTTTTTTCCCCTTGGTTGTTCGAGACACAGTTTCTCTGTACACAGAGAAGGCTACAGCCTGGGCTGTCCTGGACTCACTTGTAGACCAGGCTGGCCTTGAACTCACAAAGATCCACCTGCTTCTGCCTCCCTCCCAAGTGCTGGGATTAAAGGCATGCGCCACCACACCTAACAAGATTTATTTAGTTAGTATTATGTATACAGTGCTGTCTGCACATAGACCTGCAGGCCAGAAGAGGGCTTCAGGTCACATTACAGATGGTTGCGAGCCTCCATGCGGTTGCTGGGAATTGAACTCAGGACCTTCGGAAGAGCAGTCAGTGCTATTAACCTCTGAGCCACCTCTCTAGCCCCCTAAGTTATCTTCAGAGGCTTTTTGTGGAATGAAAAGGGGGTGGGTTGAGACGGGGACTTGTGTAGCATATGCTGACCTTGACCTCCTATGTAGCTGAGAAAGATCCTTCTTAAAGGTATGAGCTACCAGTCCCAGCTTCCGACTGTGGTTTGAAAACCATTCTGCACAGAAAGAAGCCAGGCTTCTTAGAGATTTGCTGATCTCGGGTCCATAGAAGGAAACACACACTCAGCGTGGAGGACCATCCCCATGGGAGACAGAAAGGAAAGGAATCGGGCGTTAAAATGTTTCTTTGGTTTTGAGACTTGGTCTCACACTAAAGCGCAAGCAGGCCTGCAACTAACTATGTGGCCCAGATTGGCTTTGAACTTAAAACAATACTGTTCAGCCTCCAGGGCATAACAACTTCACCATACATGATCAGTAATATTTTTTATAATAACACAAAGCAATACACTTTGAATCTGGTGTTTTAGTGCGTGTGCTTTATTTTATACTTTTTTAAAAAAAGATTTATTAAAAATTTTTGTTGTTTATTATGTATACTGTGCTCTGCCTGCATGTATGCCTGCAGGCCAGAAGAGGGCACCAGAGCTCATTATAGATGGTTGTGAGCCACCATGTGGTTGCTGGGAATCGAACTCAGGACCTTTGGAAGAGCAGCCAGTGCTCTCAACCTCTGAGCCATCTCTCCAGCCCCCTATTTTATACTTAAGATGTCAAATTTAAAAACAAAGCTTGGGAGGTTCAAAAAATACCAGTGTGAAAACTACCATAAATAGCCACAGGCGGTTCTTATGAAATCACTTACACTATAAAATTCTTCTAAATAATAAGCTACAAGTATTTGAGAAACATTCTATCAATGTTTTATATGTGCAGATGTAGTATATGTCAATATTTAACTTTTAAGTTTAATGGTTGTTTATGGTCTCGTTAGCCAAGGCTGGCCTTGCACTCCTGGACTCTCCCACCCCAACCTCCCAAATACTTACATTAGAGGCGTGCACCACCATGCCCGGCTAAGCGCACACTTCAAACAGGCTTTGTTATACTATTGTGTAGTCTAGTTAAACTGAATTTTTGTTGACTTCAAATTCTTTCCTTTCCTCCTTTCTCATAAGAGTATTCGATAGATTATTCATTTGTTTATTGGTGGTGGGTTTTGTTGTTTTTTTTTTTTATCCAAAACAGGGTTTCTCTGTGTGGCCCTGGCTGTCCTGACTCCTTGGCAACCAAGCTGGCCTCAAAATTACAAAAATCCTTAGTGCTAGGATAACAAGTGTGTGCCTGGCTTTTCACCACACGTGGCATTTCAAGTTCTTTCATTGGAATGGATGAATTTGAGAATTTGAATAAATTTCAGATTTCCTTTAATGTCCATATTTTGTTCCTTTCTCCATCTTTTTGTATAGAACAGAGACTGGCTGTCTTGCCTAACCATGATGACAGCTGTGAACACTGTGTCACATTACCCAATGCATCCCCAATGTACACACGAAGCTCCTGTACTACACACGCTCAGCCTGGGTCTCTTCCATCGGGTAATGACCAGTGGAGGCCATTTCTTGTGGTTAAATGTCTAAGAAACTCAAGAATGTAAAGGCAAATCTAAACCAGATTGACAGCAGGTTCTGAATGCAACACAACAAAGACAAGAATATCACACTGTAGTACATTTTTCTCCGTCTGACATTGACAATTTCCCTAAAGTCCTTTAAGCAGCATCTTAAATGGTACAAGTGAGCAGTCTCCTTCCTATTCATAAAATTATGTGGTGTTTGAGCGGTTCACATATTCAAAAAGTGAGCGGTCCAGCACTCTTCGGATAAGGGCGTCCTCAATTATATCAAAATCCTATGATAGAGAAAAATGATTGGAAATAGTGGTGTTTCAGAAATGGCAGTGGGGCAGCACCAGGGTCAATACGATGCTCATTCTTAAAATTAAAAAAAAAAATTTCCCGCAGTCACATAGCCTGTCCTTCCAGGAAACTTGTCATAGACTCAGAACTGGCTTCGAGGTTACTGTTTTCTGTTTGGCTTCACTGGCCTTTCAGCTGTTGCCATCAAGTCTTGAAGACAGGGTTTCTCCGTGTAGCCTTGGCTGTCCTGGACTCACTTTGTAGACCAGGCTGGCCTTGAACTCACAGAGATCTGCCTCCCCAGTGCAGGGATTAAAGGCATGTGCCATAGAGCCTGGCTGCCATTAAGTCTTAACTAATATATATATATATATAAAACTTATATATATTTTTTTTTTAATTTTTTTTTTTTTTTGAGACAGGGTTTCTTTGTGTAGCTGTCCTGGCCTCCCTTTTGTACACCAGGCCTGCCTCTGCCTCCCGAAGGCATGCGCCACCACACACAGCTTAACTAATAATTTATAGCAAAAATTAGACATCTGGGCTGGAAAGTGCTTAAGACTAGGCTGTACTGCTTTTCCAGAGGACCCTGGCTCATTTCTTAGCACTCACTGTGCCAGCTAAAGAAGCTCCATGTTATGCCTAACAGCTGTCTCTTACTTGAGACTTGTATCTTCCTGGAAGATAAGAACCTGGCAACCCGGACTCCTTGACCCCAACCCCAGAGACATAAGCTTTGCCCAACTGCTTGTTATGCTATGACTAACTGCTGGTTCTGGCTTCTATAACTTGCTTCTGTAGACATTCAAGGACTATTTTGAGGTCTTTTTGACCATCTAATCTTGGCAGAGCAGAACGGCTCCTGTGGTTTTCACTTTTTTTTTTTTTTTTTTGGAGACAGAATTTCTCTGTGTAGCCTTGGCTGTCCTGGAACTCTCTTTGTAGGCCAGGCTGGCCTCGAACTCAGTGATCCGTCTGCCTCTGCCTCCTAAGTACTGGGATTAAAGGCGTGCGCTACCACGCCCGGCTGGTTTTCTAAAATCCCTTTCTGCACATGCATGGCGCATGTCTGATTTGTGTTAGAAGCTGTGGCCCTGGCTTGCAGCCTTAATAAATTTGTTTAATTAAAATATGAACTGAGTGGGGGGCAGGGTCTTTCATCCGTGGTGGTGAACTCTACAGTAGTATATTAGGTGGGTTGTTTTTGGTGGTTTGCTTGTTTTTAATATGTACAATGTTCTGCATGCACCTGTGCCTCACCACCAGAAGAGGGCACCAGATCTCATTATAGATAGTGTGAGTCCCCATGTGGTTGCTGGGAATTGAACTCAGGACCCCTGGAAAAGCAGCCAGTGAGTGCTCTTAACCTCTGAGCCATCTCTCCAGTCCATATCAGGTGGGTTTTAAATTTTTAGAGTAAGAGAAAGAAATCCTGGTCAGGATGCTGTCTGTATTTCTCTCATACCTAGAATAAAGTTCACTCATTCCTGTAGTATTCTGGGGGCATAGTTGAATGACTAGCATTTTCCTAGAATTGGCAAGACCACAGCATCAATCTCCAGCACTGGGGGAAAAAATAAGGCCACCTCTAGGTTTCAGAATGCTAATAGTTCTATGTATTATCGATTTATGGAGAGAAAATTGTAGACAAAATCCTTCTCTTGCTTCACTTAGTTTTTTCAAAATGAAATTTAGACTTAATATCAGTGCTTCTGTAAGTAACACAAAAAGTAACAAGAACCCCACACCCTCCAGGCCCTCTGGCTTCCACTACAGCTAAAGGGGAAATCTCTGTTGGAAGTCCATCTATTTTTGTTTGTTGAGACAGGACCTCACTGTGTGGTCCTGGATGGCCTGAAATTCACTATGCAGACCAGGCTGGCCTGGAACTCATGGAGTTCTGCCTGCGTCTGCCTACCCGGTCCTGGGATCAAAGGTGTGCACCACCACAGTGGGTTAACGAAGGCTACTTCAGTGTAGCAGTCAACATTATAAAAACACTACTGTCTAACCCTCGTCACTGCCTACATGATCAATTTTTTTTCTTGTATAATTTTACTAACAGGGACTTAAAAAAGTAAGCTTAACACAGACAGCACAAAAACAAAGTAAAAGGTAAAAATATACTCACCATGAAATCATCATAAAACAAAGTGTGGCTGACTTGCAAATGTCTAATTAAACTGCCATTGAAGGTACTTGGGCTCTGATTAAGTAGTAAATGGCAAAACGGGCAGAACTGGAAAGAAAGACCAATAAACAGTTCAAGAAAGAGTTAGAAATAATTATTTCCTAGCACTTCGGAGGCGGAGGCAGGTGGGTCTCAGTGAGTTGTTCAAAGCCAGCCTGCTCTACACAAAGTGAGTCTAGGGCAGCCAGGGCTACACAGAGAAACCCGGTCTCAAAAAAAATACTAGCCAGGCGTGGTGGTGCACGCCTTTAATCCCAGCACTCGGGAGACAGAGGTGGGTGGATCGCTGTGAGTTTGAGGCCGGCCTGGTCTACAAAGTGAGTCCAGGGCAGCCAAAGCTAACTAACCCAGAGAGACGCTGTCTCGAAAAACCAAAACTAATGCCAGATTTTTAAAAAAGAAGTTACCATTGAATATGAATCTAGCCAGGCGTGGTGGCGCATGCCTTTAATCCCAGCACTAGGGAGGCAGAGGGAGGTGGATCCCTGAGTTAGAGGCCAGCCTAGTCTACAAAGCAAGTCTAAGACAGCCAAGGCTACACAGAGAAACCCTGTCTCAAAAACAAAAAAAGAGATGATGGAATATAAACCGTAACTATGAATCTATTGAACATACCTCAACATGTTTGGTGTGTGTGGTACATGTATGTGTTCATGTGTACAGGGTCATGTCGGTGCACAGTTTTATAAAGGCCAGAGCTTAACGTCAGATGTTTTCTTCAATTCTTCCCTAACTTGTATTTTTAAATTTATTTTTCATTTCTACTTTATGTATTTAAGTTGCCATACAGTTTAAGTATTTTTAAAATGATTTTATTGACTTTTATTTTATATGTATGAGTGTTTGCCTGCATGGATGATATGTGCACCACATCCATGCCTGGTGCCCATGGAACTCAGAAGGGAACATCAGATACCCTGGAACTGACTTATAGATTGCTGTAGGCCACCGTGTGTGTGCTGAGACCTGAACTGTGCAAGTGCTCTTAAACACTGAGCACGCTCTTCAGGCCCTGGCCCCTTCAGTTTTTGAGACAGAGCTTCTCACTGAACCTGGAGCTAAGCAATTGAGCTAGGCTAGCTGGCTGGTCAGCGAGCTCCAGGAATCCACCTTGTCTGTGTTCCGAGGCCTGGGCTTACAGGCAGCTACCACACCTTCACACTCAGGTCTTAGAGAAGTGCTGAGGATCAGAATGCAGGCCTTCCTGCCTGGATGCAAGCACCTTTTTATTAAGTCATTTCCCCAGCACCGTTGTGTTTCTCATGAAGTTCAGGCTATCTTTGAATTCACTGTGACCAAGGATGGCCTTAAAACACCTGTTTACTACTGTGCTTGGCTTCATATCTCAATACTAAAAATCATATTTATAGCCACGAAGATCTTCATTGAGTTCAAGGCCAGTCTGGTCTACAAAGAAAGTTCTGGGTAAGCTAGGGCTACAGAATGTAGCCAGTGCATTTCTCTCTTCATCTGAGTATCTTTTTCTTTTTTATTCACTTATCTGTTTGTTGGGGCTTTTTTTTTTTTAAAAGACATGGTTTCTCTTTGTAGCCCTGGGTGTCCTGAAACTCACTTTGTATGCAAGGCTGGCCTCAAACTCAGAGATCTGCCTGCTTCTGGTTCCCAAGTAAATATGATTGTTTTAATGAACCTTTTTTTTTTTTTGAAGGAGTGGGGAAATAGAGTTCTAACTCTATAGCCCAAGCTGGCATGGATCTCGCTGTATAGCCCAAGTTGGCTTCAAACCTGAAGCATCCAGCCTTCCTTGCCTCTCAAGGGCTGAGATGACTGACAGGAGCCATGATGCCCAGATTCTAATGCATCCCAAATTCAGACACTGTATACAGAAAGACAGACAGAAAGTGGATAAGAGTCATTACCACGGGTCTCCTTTCTGATCTGTGCTGGGTAATACAGTGATCCAGCAAGCCGTCTTCATCCAGATCCCTCTGACAAAATGGGCATACGCATCTGGAAGTAGCACAGAATTACAATCACTAAAATAGTGGTCAGCCGGGGGCTGGGGAGCTGGCTCAGCGGTTAACTACACCAACTGCTCTTTGAGAGGACCAGGGTTCAATTCCCAGCACCCACATGGCAGCTCACAACTGCCTGTAACACCAAGATCTGACACCCTCACACAGACATACAGCAGGCAAAACACCAATGCACATAAAATAAAAAAATAAATTATATTTTAAAACATACTTAAAAGAGAATGGCCAGATGGAGTAGCTACCTAATTTTGAAATGCATGGGTTTTTGTTTGTTTTATTCTCACTGCATGGGTCAAACTGTCCTCACAGTGTTACTAAGCCTAGTCTTGTATTGGCCTCTTTCTGCCTTCATCTCCTAAGTACTAGAATTATAGTCATGTGTCACTAAGCTTAGCTTTAAAATTCTTGGCTATAGTCTTAACCAGCAAAGAAATGAGAATTTAAGCCAGCTTCTGTGTATTTTTCAAAAACCCCATTAACTTGCCGTCAAAGCCATACTTTCCAAGCTATTTTTTCATCCTTCCTTCTCCTTACTGGCCAATCTAGCAGAATCTGTACTCTTCTTACAGCAAAAATGCTCATTTAAAATTTATGGCATCATTTATAAAACAAATCCTGCAATAACAGGTACATTAGCAGGACAAATGCAAGTAAAATAAAAAGGACAGAGTGATCCTTTAGACTTTTGGGTTAAGATGGGTAAGTCCGATGGCTCAGTAGTTGAAACTACTTGCTGCTCAGTTCCCAGCACCTACATGGGGGCTCACAACTGTGTGTAACTCCAGTTCCAGGGCACGCAACACAACTTATGACCCCCCACAGGATCCTGCACCAACATGGTGCACACGTACACCCAAGCACAGACACACACACAAAATACTAGAAAAAAAAAAGTAAGTAAACATAAGAGTTGGGTACTGAGCCGGGCGTGGTGGCGCACGCCTTTAATCCCAGCACTCGGGAGGCAGAGGTGGGCAGATCGCTGTGAGTTCAAGGCCAGCCTGGTCTACAAAGTGAGTCCAGGACAGCCAAGGCTAGCACAGAGAAACTCTGTCTCGCAAAAAAAAAAAAAAAAGAGTTGGGTACTGACATCACCCACTGCTACAAAAAGGCAAGCTCAAATTGAGTTTTGAGTGTCCTCTCCTTCTGTAGCCCAGGATGAGCCCCGACTCATGACTCCTGCAGTCATCCAGGTTTATTCACCACAGACACACTGAGTTTAGCGTAGCATCATGCTGGATTCACACAAACCTTCCTGTTGTCTCTCCAGGCTCTTGCACCGGCCCGTACTTATCGATGTACTTCTCACAGGTCCTTATGTGTGCCCTCATGTCGCTGAGGCAAACCTACACAAAGACAGACTCAAGATAAAACTCCTGTTGGAAAGGGCATTCGTGTGGCCTCTTTCTAGCCAGGTTACATTGAGGCGATAAATAAGTTAAAATTTATTCACAAAATAGTCGCAAAGTACAGGCATTATCAGGAATAACACTGAGCCAGGTGGTGGTGGCACACACCTTTAACCCCAGCATTTGAGAGGCACAGGCAGTGAGGTCTCTGAGTTGAGGCCAGCCTGGTCTATAGATTGAGTTCCAGGACAGCCAGAGCTACACAGAGAAACCTGTACTTAGAAAACATCATCATCACCATAATGTGTTTAAAATCCAACACTCCAGAAACATTAAATGTTGAACTCAAATTTGTTCCTTCTAAAATGCATGCTTTTTTTCTTGAAGATTTATTTAATTATTATTTATACAGTGTTCTGCCTGCATAACACCTACAGGCCAGAAGAGGGCACTAGATCTCATTATAGATGTTTATGAGCCATCATGTGGTTGCTGGGAATTGAACTCAGGACCTTCGGAAGACCAAACATTGCTCTTAACCTCTGAGCCATCTCTCAGGCCTCAATGCATGCCTTTTTTATTTAAAAAAAAAAAAAAGCAAAAAGAAGTGGGCATGGTGGTGCACACCTTTAATCCTAGCATTCAGAGGTAGGTGGATCACTGTGAGTTGGAGGCCAGCCTGGTCTACAAAGTGAGTCCAGGACACAGTCAAGGCTACACAGAGAAACCCTGTCTCAAAACAAAAAGCAAGCAAGTCGGGCGTGGTGGCACACGCCTTTAATCCCAACACTTGGGAGGCAGAGGCAGGCGGATCGCTTTGAGTTCGAGGCCAGCCTGGTCTACAAAGCGAGTCCAGGACAGCCAAGGCTACACAGAGAGACCCTGTCTCAAAAAAACAAAACAAAAAGCCAAACAAACAAAAAACACAAATTAAAAAAAAAAACAGGCATGGTGGTGCACACCTTTAACCCCAACATTTAAGAGGCAGAAGCAGGTGGATCACTGTGAGTTGGGGCCAGCCTGATCTACAAATGGAGTCTAGGCTACAAAGAAACCCTGTCTCGAGAAAACAAACCAAACAAAATAAACGCCGAGAAACCACACGGTGGTTCACAACCATCTATAGTGAGGTCTGGTGTCATCTTCTGTCATGCTTGAGGAATACTGTATAAATAAATAAATCTTTTTTTTAAATAATAAGAAAGCCGGGCATAGTGGCTCATGCCTTTAATCCCAGAGCCTTGGGAGGCAAAGGCAGGTGGATCACTGTGAGTTTGAGTTTAGGACAGCCAAGGCTAAACAGAAACCTTGTCTTGGGAAGAAGAACAAGAAGAACAAGAACAAGAAGAAAAGCATTAATAAGAGATGAGAAGAAATGGAGATGAAAATTGGAGGTACACATTTTCCAAGTGTCCATCATAAACTTAAGGGAGCCTTTCACATTGAGTGAAGTGCTAAATGCCATCAACTCGTGACATGACTAACAGTGCTGTATAAATTCAGTGCACAGCATGCTTAATAGGGCCGTCGAGGCTAACATAAACCACAGCTCTTGTAGTCTATCAGTGCAGAATAAGGAGCCTTGTTTGTCCACATGCACTCACTCCAGCTACATCAGAGATGCTGCTAAGATCTCCTGATGGAGGAAGCTTCTCACAGCTGTGGGTAGGTGGCAGCCCAAGGCTCACCCACACTGCCTCATTCTGCCCAAACCGGTTGGAAGGTCAGCTTCAAAAACTCTACCATGTGATGGAAATAGCCATGATTGCTAAAGAAGAGGCAGAAGTAAAGCTATCGAGAACATGAAAACAGTGACAACGTACCCATCAAAACAAAAAAGGACTCATCAAGGTGGCTGACCTAAAAAGATGTGTTTATAGCTGGATGTGGTGGTGTGTGTCGTGTCTTTAATCCCAGCACCTGGGAAGCAAAGGCGAGTGGATCTTTGAGCTCTAGGCCAGCCTGGCTTACACAAAGTTCCAGTTGAGCCAGGGCTATATAGTGAAAGGGAAGGGGAGAGGGAGAGAGAGGAGACAGACAGACAGACAGACAGACAGAGGTGGGAGGGAGGGAAGGAAATGTTTATGACCTATAGTGTCTAATTTGGAGACTGCTGAAATATTTCATTGAGTAAAGGCACCTGCTGCCAAGCCTGACTGTTGATTCCAGGTCTCCACAAGAGAGGAGGAGAGAACTAATTCCTACAAATTGTACTCTGGCTTCCACATGCAAGCTGTGGCTCCTGTGTGCCTGTTTGTGTGTGCACGCAATAAATAAATGTACAGTTTCTTTTTTCTTAATCATATATATGTACATATGTACATGTATACATATGTACATTTTTATATATATAATTTTTTTTCTCAGACAGGCATTATCAAATATGGCTTTAATCCTAGCATTTGAGAGGCAGAGGCAAGTGATCTCTGCCAACCTGATCCACATAGTGAGTTTCAGTATACACAGGCCTACAGAGCTACAGAGTGAGACCTGTCTCAAAAAAAAAATGTGGTGGCAAACACGTACTCCTCAGTATTTGGGATGCTGAAGCAGGAGGATCACAAGTTCCAAGCTAGGCTAGGTTAAGATTGTTTTTTTTTTTTTTTTTTTTTTTTTTTTAATCACAACAAGGCTCAGTGGTGCAGGCCTATAATCCTAGCACCCAGGAAACAGAGGCAGATCTCTGTAAGTTCCAGGCCAGCCTAGTCTACAAAGTGAGTCCAGGACAGCCAGGGCTACACAGAAAAACCCTGTCTTGAAAAACAAACAAAACAAAAACAAACAAAAGGGGGGAGGGGGGATACTGTAGAGATGACTAAGAGGTTAAGAGCACTGACTGCTCTTCCAGAGGTCCTGAGTTCAATTCCCAGCAACTACATGGTGGCTCACAACCATTTATAATGTGATCTGATGCCCTCTTCTGGTCTGCTAGTGTACATGCAGGCAGAGCACTGTATACATAATTTTTTTTTTTTAATCTCATTCTATGGCCTCTGCCTCTCCCTCTCCCTCCAGAGTGCTGGGATTATAGGTGTGCACCACCATTCCTGGCTGTGTGGCTGTCTGTGTGTGTCTGTGTGTGTGTGTGTGTGTGTGTGTGTGTGCGCGCGCGCGCGCGCGTGCGTGCGTGCGTGCGTGTGTGTTAATTCTATATTAAACATTTTATTTTCCAGCTCTGGGTGGTGTAGGAAAATAAATGAATGAAGTATTTCAAATTTCAAAAAACATGTTTAAAAGGCTGGGGAGGAGGGGGCTGGAGAGATGGCTCCGAGGTTAAGAGCACTGTCTATATTTTCCTAAGGTCCTTAGTTTAATTCCCAGCTCATAGCTATCTATAATGAGATCTGGTGCCCTCTGAAGGCAGAATACTGTATAAATAATAAGTAGAGCTTAAAAAAAAAAGAGCAGGTTGGTGATGGCACACGCCTTTAATCCCAGCACTCGGGAGGCAGAGGCAGGTGGATCGCTGTTTGTTGGAGGCCAGCCTGGTCTACAAAGTGAGTCCAGGACAGCCAAGGCTACAGAGAGACCCTGTCTCAAAAGGCCAAAAAGAAGGGAAAAAAAGTCTGGGAGGCTACAAAGTAAGTTCATAGCCAGCACAAGTAACTTAATGACTCCGCCTCATAATCAAAGGTAAAAATGAGGTCTGGACTGTGGTGCAGCGGCTCAGCATGTCCCTAGCCCTGGGATCACTCTCCAGTGCTGCATATCCACAAACACTAAGGAGCTGACTGGTGGGGTGCCCAAGCAGAGGCAGGAGGATAGCAAGCTTAGGTTAGGCTAAGGAATGAGACCCTGTCCCCGGAAGTGGGGGGTCTGGAGGGAAGGGGCAGGTGGCGTGATAGTTTTGCTGGAAACCTTGTGATCATGACATGGGTGTGTTACTCACCAGGGTCCCACACTCAGTACAGTTCTGGTATTCCGATTTCATCCTTTTGGCTATGTCAGTTGCTGGCACTCCCTCTGAAGAAAGGTACGCGCGGCAATATGGGCATGTCCATTTGTTGTTCTTTATACTGGTCGCAATACAAGATCGGCAGAACCTACTCAAAACAGAGAAGGCATCAGGAGATATGGCTCAGCACTTAGGGTCAAACTGCTCTTCCAGAAGACCTGAGTTCCATGTCTTCTAGCCTCCCAGGACACCTGTACTTATATGGGCACAGACCCACGTACAGACACATACGCATGATTTAAAAATAAAATAGCCAGGCATGGAAAGTCCTCAATTTTAATTCCAGTGCTCAGGAAGCAGGAACAGGCAGATCTGTGAGTCCAAGGTCAGCCTGGTCTATAGAACAGGTTCCAGCAAAACCAGAGCTACACAATGTGACCCAGTCTCAAAAAAGAAGGTGGAGGTATCTGGGCTTTGTTAAGGTAAATTCAACTGCTTTTTTTTTTTTTTAATGTATTTTCCTTCTCAGAAATCCCACCCTGGAAGTATTCACTTGTGTAACCTTTTCTTTCCAAACTCTGGGCATGCTGCCACTGACACTGGGCTTTCTCAGTCTGTGGCTGCTTGCTGAACATGTCGGACCTTAACTCAGAAGGCATGACTCTCTCCCCACGTCTACATTCTTTTGTGCATGAGACTAAGAACCTGAAAGGGGAACCTCAGTTTTACCACTAACATCTTTACCTCCTGTAATCTACCCGGAATTACAGGAATACAGCTCTAAGCCTGGCCAAAAGTATTCTTGTGGGTTTCGTCTGTTTGTTTTTAAGAAAGGGTCTCACTGTGTGGTCTTGGTTAGCCTGAAACATACTATGTAGACGAGGCTGGCTTCAAGCTCACAGACATCTGCTTGCTTCTGTCTCCCAAGTGCTAGGATTAAAAGTATGAGCCACCATGTACAGCCTTGAAAGTATATCCTTTTAGGAGTATTTATTACAACTGCTTCAAATGTTTAACTAAACAACAACAATAATAATAACATTCCAAATACAACATCAGTTGCTCCAACCTGAATTATCACTTACACAACTTAGGTAGACAACTCCTCATTCTATGGAAGTACTCAGTTTAATAAGGCCTGAGGTGGCACACAACTATAGTCTTAGCACTTGGGAGGCAGAAGCAGGGAAATCTAGGTTATCCTCAGATAAATAGCTAGTTTGAGTCCAGTCTAGCCTCCAAAAACAAACAAACAAAACCAAATGGGGGGGGCGGGTGAGAGTGCAGGAATGAGATAAAAGCAGGGTATATCCTTTGCCAAATTAGAGAGGAAAAATTAAATCAGTGTGGTACTGTACCTAGCACTCTAACCTCAGGACTCAGGAAACTGAGGCAGGGGGATTTCAATCAACCTGGGCTACATATGAAAGCTGTAGGGTAGCCTGGGCTACAATACAGAACCTTTTCCAAAAGCCAAACAGAAGAAACAGTGGTATGAGCACAAAGGAACCTAGAGATGGGCTGGGAATACTTTGCTAATGGAAATCAAACCAAAAACCACAACAGCTAGGAGCCGCTTTGCTGAGGTTCAGGAAGGCAGATAGGAATCCTAGGGCATAATCTGAGGGGAGGGGGGGGGAGGGAGAGAGAGGGGGGGGGAGGCCTAATTCAAGAGGAAGATCACAAGTTCAGGGCCAGACTGGGTAGTAATCCAGAGTACCGAGTAAAAATATACTATTTTTAGTTGAACCATTTGCAGTATGAACTCTTCAAGAATACTCTCAGCCTGTGCGACCTTCAAAACATAAAACCAGGGCCAAGGCTAAGAATAATAGAAAGGCATTCTGAATTAAGCAGGAAGTTTAACATTTTATAGGTCGTTTGAGGCCCTGCAAAAGACTGAACCACCTCATACACTTTTAGGTTTATAATAAATTTATTCAAGACACTTTGGTGCCCTGAGCTGAGTGTAGGAGCACAGACTTGTAAACCTGGACACTTGGGAAGTAGGAGGCTCAGAAGTCCACGGCAAGCCAAAACAAGTTCAAGACTAGCTCGAGCCGTATGAGATCCTGACTCTAAAAACCAAGGCTATTATAGAAATTTGGTATGGCTGTGTGTGTGTTGGTGCACGGCTTTAATCCTGGGACTCTGGAGGCAGAGGCAGGCAGATTCTGTGAGTTAAAAAGGCCAGCCTGGACTACAAAGCCAGTCAGGGACAGCCACGACTACACAGAGAAACCTGTCTCAAAATCTAAACAAACAAAATGGTATAAGTCAACTACTATGGTGAAAACATCACACATTAAAGAGCATGAACAGTGAATATCGTCTAATCCCTTTTTCTGTTTTGAAATGATTAATCCTTGAAAGATTAAACATGAGAACTGAAAATCAAAACCAAAACCAAAACAAACAAAACAAAAAACCCCAAAACTAGGTTAGGGGTTTGTATCAGTAAACTGCTTGCCCTGCATGTGTGCAGCCTTGGTCCCATCCCCCACCACTGTATAAAGTAGACACAGAGGTGCAGACCAGTAATCTTAGAAGTCCAGAGGTAAAGGAAAGAGTGAACGGTCGGTCGTCTTAGTTATGTTATTGAGTTTACAATACAAGACCTGGGCTCAAAAAAGGCCATGACACCTATGCAAATGGCTGTTGACAGCAGCAAAGGAGCAAGACGGGCAAAATAAAATCCATGCCCCTTCTGCAAGTAAAAGATCCCAAAATTGATTCCAGAAACAGATGGGGCTGATAGGGCTAGCCTTAGGGTGAGAGCTTGACCACAAAGGAAAGCAGGGGGAGGGGGGGATTTCCCAGTGTAAAGGAACTAACTGTTCTAGATCTCAATTGTGGCGTTGTTACAGGCCATGAACAATTGCTGAAATTCTTTGACCCACTGTACACTGAGTCACAGTGTATCACCTCAGTAAAGTCAAGAAGCAAAACGGAAACATTCCTAGGATAACAGGGCATTTGCAGAAACACTGTGAGAAAGATCACAGGACCGCTTAGAACACAGAGTCCCTCCTACACAACCCAGGCACAATAGTAGCTGCTCAGAACACGGTCAGAAAGTTGACATAACAATCTGTTCGGAGAAATTGCCCCATATGAGACTTTTCTGGGAATTCCCGAAGTTCCCATGAGTAAATCATACCCGGTGGTGTCCTGGCTGTGGCGTCATGTAGCCCAGTTGGTAGCATGCTTGCCTGCACTGGCAGCTGCTGGTAGTTAGCAGTATGCACAAAGCCCTGGGTGCTGTAGCTAGCATATGCCTGTCATCCCAGCATGTGAAGGCAGGAGGGTCCACAGTTAAAGATCAACCCCAATGACATGAAAGGTTGACCACCCTAAACTCTACGTGAGATCCTGTCTCAAAAAAAAAGTGTGATATCCTTCTGCCATGAAGACCCCAAGGGGGGGGAATGGACACTAAGGAGATTGTTTGCCCTGACCTCCCAGGAGGCTGTATAGTGAGAAATCATAAAAGGAGGGATCAACACAAACAGAACATAGAGATAGAGAGATACAAAGAGAGCATAAGAGAGAAAAGCTGGTCATGGGTGTAATGTTTTGAAATTCTCACTCCAGCCCAGAACGATGACACACTCTTTTAACCCCAGTACGCAGGAGGCAGCGGCTGGAGGAACTCTGTGAATTCAAGACCAGCCTGGTTTACAAGATGGCCAAGGTTACAGAGTGAGACCCTGTCGCAAACGACGGCGGCAGTGGCAATCTGGCTTCTTTTTCAAAAACACTGAATGGAGCCGGGCGTGGTGGCGCACGCCTTTAATCCCAGCACTCGGGAGGCAGAGGCAGGCGGATCCCTGTGAGTTCGAGGCCAGCCTGGTCTACAAAGCGGGTCCAGGACAGCCAAGGCTACACAGAGAGACCCTGTCTTGAAAAACAAACAAACAAACAAAACAACAAAACAAAAACACTGAATGGGAGGTCAGTGAAATACCCAGTAGTAAAAAGCATCTGACCTCCACGCGAGCACCATGTACCCTTCCATAGTCTCCCCACATAAAACAAATGTAGTAAAAACACAGCCTAAACTCTACATGGGATCCTGCCTCAAAAAGAATGTGATATCTTTCTGCCATGAAGACCCCAAGGGAGGGGAATGGACACTAAGGAAAGGAAACTGTAATGAAAGATAGTATCTCACTTAAATGGAAAAACAACCAACAAAAGGAAACCTTCTGAAAGCATCTCCAGGGCTTTGAAACCAGATTTCACACAAACCCAATCTCCTGGCGCTCTGGAGAGGTTTGTCTTACTAGCCTGGTGCCACTCCAGTGCCATCTCCCAGAAGTGCTTGGGTGAAGGCCTCTGTCTGGGGGAGGGTGGCCCTTCACGCTAGCACCGCCCCCTCCCCCTCTTGCAGCGCAGCAGGAGGAAATCAATAAGGACTCCATAATGACTCAACCAACTCGGAAAGCAGCTGGAAACTTAATTACATCACCCCTATTTGTTGTT
Source organism: Acomys minous (assembly GCF_964271855.1). Taxonomy (NCBI): domain Eukaryota; kingdom Metazoa; phylum Chordata; class Mammalia; order Rodentia; family Muridae; genus Acomys; species Acomys minous. The sequence continues at coordinate 63,463,903 of NC_140486.1, forward strand.
ATGAACCCCATTCTGTTTCTCTAAAGTAGTTAGCCAAAATCCCCTGCAATGAAAAGGCCAGCAGAGTGCTGGAAGGAAACAGGAAAACACAGCTAAGGGCACTGGAGAGACGTATGTCCCAAACCTCAGAGCAAAACTGAACTCTTGATGAATTGAAACAGGAAAGGGAAACCCTGCCTGGGGACTCTCTAGGGTCAAGGGGAGCGTTCTGGAGGGGAGGGGTCTGGAAGAGGCTCTTGGCAGCAGGTGGCAGGTATAACCTTTTAACCGAGGTACTCTACACAAAGCTGAACTATGGATGTGCTGGCTAGGCTTTCTGGCTCACGCCTGTAATCCCATTGGTTGGGAGGCTGAGGCAAGGGCATTGCTTTAGGTTGAAGGCCTGTCAGTGCTACTTAAGTGTGTTCCAGGTCAGCCTGGGTTGGAGAACCCTAAACAGAATTTTTAAAGATATGAGCTGGCAAAGTAAGGATGAAACTGGAAACAGAATAAGGGAGTTGTTATCCAAAGACAAAAGTCACTGGCTATAGGGGCACACACACATACACACATACACACATACACACACACACACACACACACACACACACACACACACACACACACTACAAAAGGTCAGGTGACTGATGCTATTGAAGGACACCAAATTGTACAAACTGTTTTCTTTTGGAATCATTTCAACCAATCAATATCCAAAACCTTCAAGGAGTGAGGACACTGTGTGTTCCTCCACTAGAACAATGGCACTCCAGACCGTCCTGACTGTCGTGGCACAGAAGGCCTCGGACATCACACTCTAACACACTCTCCAAGGACATTGGGGTGTTCTTCTAGGGCACGGGGGCGGGGCATCAGCTCCACCTTAAAGTCATTATAGAAAATCATACATCACTGGACAGGGATGTGGCTCAGCATAGCATGCATAAAGTCCTGGGTTCAGCCAGGTGTGGTGGCACATGCCTTTAACCCCAGCACTCAGGAGGCAGAGGCAGGAGGATCTCTGTGAGTTCAAGGCCAGCCTGGTCTACAAAGTGAGTCCAGGACAGCCAGGGCTGTTACACAGAGAAACCCTGTCTCAAAACCCTCCCCCGCCAAAAAACCACAAGGCAACAAAACAAAAGGTCCTTGGGTTCAATCCCCAATCCTATTTCATATTGATAAGTTATCTCAAAAATAAATAAATAAATAAATAAATAAAAGTATAAAAAGGGCAGCTTTATTTGGGAACTGAGGATTCCGAGTGAGTTCAGCAGCCTCAGGGGACCAGGCCAGAGGAAGTTACTATGGTGGGCGGGTGTTTTCAGGAACTGCAGGTGAAGGAAGGTGACGTGTCTGCCACCTGTTGGGCTTGGAGAGCTGGTAGCTCCAGGTGAGGGGTTGGGACACTCCTCAGGAATGCCAGGAACGTGGAGGCTTTCCTTCAGGGGGCAGGGTTTGAAGAAGGAATGAGATTTACCAGACCATGTATGTGGAAGAGGATGGAACCGGAGATGCCAACCAACCAACCAACCACCTATGTGTTTCTCTAATGTTTGAAAATGATAATGGTTTTGGCAGTAAAACAAACCAAACCAAAAACCACTCAAAGAAAAAAGCCCAAAGGCTCCCCATTCACTTGGCTGTAGCCAAATTAACTTCCTTATCCTCCTACGTTCCTTAAGAACAAGGGCGCACAAAATGAGCCTTTGTTTACTCACATTCATGTTAGGTCTATAAATGGAGTCAGGCGTAGTGGCACACACCAGCAATCCCAGCATCCCCTCCTACAGGGGAGAGGAAGCTCATAAAACTCAGGAAGCGAAAGAAGAGTCAGCGTTACTGCCAGTTCAGCTGGATTTGGAACCACACAGGAGACCCGCTTCTGGGTATATTTCTGAGGAAGGTTCCAGAAAAGTTAAACTAAAGGAGATCTGATCGGAATCTGAGTGGCACTCTGCCACAGGCTGGGGCCTCCGGCCACAAAGGGGAAAGGAGAAAGCCAGCTGCTTCACAGCTCATCTCCCTCTGCTTCCAAATGATCAGCCCACCACGCCTTGCCTGCCCCTGGCAGACTACGTCTCCTCAAGCTGTGATTCCCAAATAAACCCTTCCTCAAGTTGCTTTTCCAGCACGTTGTTACAGAAACAAGTGAGCTAGCTAGGGGCTGGAGAGAAGACTGGGTGGTTAAGAGCACTTCCTGCACTTCTAGCAGAGCTGA